>NW_017259183.1:5269755-5308652 GCF_001594045.1 Atta colombica | reverse complement strand
ATATATTATAATATATTATACAATATAAATCATTCTTTTTTTGTAAAATTGGTAAATATAAATCACTTGTAATTTAAAGAAGTAATATAACATGAATCACGTGAAATTTTAATCAGCGTGTTAACTGAATGTCGTTGTCAGAAATGTTTCGATATAATACACAGCGATGCTCGCAAACTATTTCGAACAATTACTATATAAATCTGTTACTATACGTATATCGGGCACAGAATGAATCGGCAAGAGAGCACTAACGAGGATTAAAGAAGTTCCACGACGAACGATTTCCCATTTCCATAAATTATGCTGGCGTACGGGCATATAACGAATAATATAATGCTTTCATTAACAAGCAAGCGCAGCATCCCAGAGTAGACATTTGCGCATTGCGAGTTTCTGTGGCACTGAATAAGCTCGTTTGTTCGATAAACAGCACGACCAACAGCTCCGGAGCGTTTGATCAACGCCCAGCCATCCTATTAATTAAAAGCGGCCGAGTATCACTTCGTTAGGAGCATCCGATGCGTCATAAAGGCGCGTACGCACGATAGAGAAGGGAAAAAAAAACGAGACGAGGTAGAAAGCATCGTAAGAAGGACACGATGCAAATAGCCATGGAAACTGCCGCGGGACTGGCTCGTTAACGCCCGGAGTTATGGCCTGTCCACACCGCGGAGCGCAAGGTGCGGAACCTCCGGCTGTGTAATTTGCAAAATACTAATTACGCGTTCGCTACAGCGACTCCGGCGCGTGCTTCGAGTCGTTTACACCTCGCGCTAATCCGCACAAAAATGGACACTTCGCACGTATATTGTTACCCTTGTTAATGCCCAGGTTTGTTCGGCCTGCGCGCCATATCGGAGGCGCCCGGTATGACGTTACACGCGGCAGCGTGCATAAAATATCCGCTCGTAAAAGCGGACGCTGTGGGAGAAGAAAGGAATAGGAAGCGACGTAAAAAAAAAAAAAAAAAAAAAAACGTCGCAATGAAAAGCGCACGGTGGATGCGATGGTGGTACAAACGTACCTCACCGCATCGCTCCGCTGAGAATTCTTCAGCGAATATCCTAATCGTTTTATACATATCGCGAAAGATGATTGAGAGGCAATCGGCGTAAAATCGAGTAGAAATCGAGGTTTTATACTCGCGAATAAAAACGAAATTCGAAATTTGTGTAATTCCGCTGTATGTATATGCGTCGAATCTCGCAGGAATACGCAGAGCGGAGAAGCTGTGTGCAATGTCGCGTTTATGTTGAGTGGCCGAGGTAGGTACTTAAGAAACGTCGTTTTGCATTAGCGCAGTTGCAGTTGCTGTGTTCGATAGCTTTGGTACTGCGAGTATGTGTGCCTAACCACATTTGGGATACGGTTCTCATGTAGGCATAACGATAAATGCGTTACCTCTCGTTCTGTTCTCCGTTCGATTGGTCGTACGGTCGACGCGAGGCGTGTTACCTTTAATGATAAAGCCGTTGTTATACGTGCTGGCTGCTAGTGCCACGTATGTTAAACAGCGATGCATTACCATAACCGACGTACTACGGTTCTACGTTATTCACGATGCGAATGGCGGTTTAAAGGCACGGCAGCCGCCGAGGATACTCCGAGTGCTAATAATACAGAACGCATCGGAATGCATCGGAAATGTCAGATGAGGAAATGCAGTGATGCAGCGTGCAATAAATAAAGCGTGGAAATAAAAAGGATCTTGAATTTAATAGCAACTCTTGATTACATGGCTAGTTGATCATAATAAAGCGTAAAAAAAATTGAATTCGTTTTGTATCTCTAATAGAAAATATTACTATTCTTCCCAAGCAAAATTGATTGATTGATTGCTGGAACTGTTTTTTTAATAGAATTAATTTGCATAAATTTTTATGTTTAAAGAATAAATGAGACTGTTTTCACAGTAAAGATAAACTCGTTATTTTTGTACGAAATTTATGTATGTATTTATATATATATTTGAAAAAAAGTTCATATTTAAGTGCATATTCAGTCATATATTTTTCCCAAGAATAACTGTGCTTTTTCAAGCACAGTCTTCATGATTAAGTGCACGAGCATTCAATCGTAGTTCCTTTATGTAAGTATGTCTTAATAGGTCATCTATTCAGAAGAAATGAAATGTGTGGAAAATGGTGGAAGATATCTTATTCCAATACCGACTTTGATTAAATACACCCGTGTTTCTGAGAAATAGTTCACGTAACGCGGTTCTCTTGCTTATGTCAAATCATGTATTAGAGAATAATTTGTAGCTCATAAAATCATATTTGTGCGAAAGTTGGATGCATAATAATATTATATGTTATCCAAACCTGTCATATATGCAATTATCTAATCTTCGCGAGAAGACATTTACGTAATTCAATTTTATAAGATCTGAAAGGTATTTTATAATCTTTTATATGTGTCTTCCAAAATGTATTATATGTACGTATAGACGTTAAGAAGACAAGAATCAAGAACCTTCAAGAAGAGTCAAGATATGTATATATAATCGATATTCAACTTCGACTTCCGCCATGTATACCTGTTGCTAAGCTATCCATGGGATACGCCTAGGATACGTAGTTGATAGCTGCCATTAGTACGTGACGATTATTTCTGCATGCCCCAACAACGATTTCCTGATACCGGAACGGAATGCAAATTTCGCCTGAGCATGAGCGCGCAATGCTACAATGAATTAATATTAACGACGATATCGTTTTCGCGCCTCGAGGCACGATTCTGTTTACCATTAGACAATCTAATCCAGCTTGCGTTGCCGTAACCTTTTGAGATCACGTGTCCGCCGCCGTCCACGTTCTTCAAGCGCGGAGCGTGTTCGGAGAATAAATTAGCAATTTGTCTGCTAATCCGTTAGTCTACTATGTTCACACACGTGACTGTATTATCTTTATCGAATCTAATGTACTCGATGAAATAGCGTAGCGCGTTTACAGAATATACCTAGGAAGTCGAATAGAAATCATGGTGTCAGGAATATTGCAAATTTTATCAAAATCGTTTACATCTTTAATAGTGTTTCATCAAGATCAAGAAATTCAAGAAATCTTGTCTTAACAATAAGTTCTTAACAATAAGTCAAGAAATTTCTTAAAATTTCTTGAATTTCCGTAACAGTTTTTATTTTTGATACTTTATTATTTTATTTCTGATTTGAAAAGTGATTTTGAATAAGTTAGGCTTCAACATTTTCAATTGCATTTATTGGTATTTATAATAGATATATTCAATAATATAGAAATGTATATTCACACATTTTCACTAAATAGCAAAATAGCATATGAGCAGAGTGTAAATCGATTAATAAAAAAGTGAAGTCTCTGATCTAATCAATTTAAATTATATTTATTAAATTATATTATTTATCGTCCTTGTTGTAGATATTAACCTTTACATTTATATATTATTTATAAAGGAATATATGTAAAATCAATAATGCGATGTTACTGGCAAAAGTATATTATGTATAAGCATTTGCGTACTTCTACTAATAGTATCAATTAAATCAGGAATGATTAAAATATACAGTAATTGTAATAATAATTATTATATCCAATAATCTTAGGAATCTAATAATCTGAAATAGCTACATTTGGCAGTAATCTCATGATATATTATTATAAAAATAATAATTTGAGAAATATTTTTAATCTTTATTAATAGATTTGTGCATAACAGACATTATAGGCACACAACATTTAAACATAGTAAACTACGAGACGACTCGACATTCAATTTGTAATACCTGTCGTGTTTTCTTATTATCTCTTACGACGTGACGTAGTCGAAGAGCCACAAGGGCTCTGCTTAAAAAATCAAGAAATTCAAGATTCTTGAATTCAAAACAAGAAACACAATGTACAAAAGATGGTCAAGACAAGAAAAACGAAATTTCTTATCTTGAAAATCAAGACAAGACAAGAAGTGCTCTTTAGGACAAGAAATCTTATCTTGAAACACTAATCTTTAATGTATGTACATAAAGAGTCTCTGCTCTATTACTTCTTCGTGTAAATTCCTTCACAATAAATTTTATTAAATTTACCTTTTTATTAAACAAGATATTGTTTAAAGTAGTCTTCTAATTTAAGTACTGTTTTACCATAATTTCTTTTCACTTTACCTTCATGTTTAGGTAACTACTTACCTAAAACTATACAACTGATTTATTTGGCAAGGGCTGCGCAAACTACAGTTATGACGGAAACGATTAACACCCTCACAATTTAGTTACGAAGATATTTATTACACTCTTGAATTAAAACCTGCCGAGTCCGAAACTTATAATCTTAAAATCCCTCTGTTGGATGGAGGGGTCAGAGGAGGAAGGAGGCAGCAAGGAAACTTGAAAAGTTCTTCACGCTTGAACTTGAACGAAACTTTGCTCATATCCGATGTGGTAGCTGTAAAGGGCTGCAACCTCCTTATGAAAAATCACCACACTCTCACACAGAGTGTCATAATCTCTTTTGTATACAAGACGATTTATCATGTATGAATGCCGTTGTTATTAATACAATTACATCAGTAAACGCTTTCTAAATTCTTAATACAGAATTGAGAGATTTAAAATTGCTGCTTTGCAAATATATATCTACTTTTTTGTTATTTAAAATTTCTAATCGTAAGGAATACACGTTGTGTTGGGTTGCACTGAATTATATAATAATCAAATAAAAAATTCTTTTAAACACTAATATCGTAATTATTATAGAATCGTAGTACATAACTGTAATATTCATTTATATTTTATGTATAGTAAATAAATTAGCATAATATTAACATAATGTTACTAAAAGAAATAATTCACGATAATTGTCTATTTGATTTTATTATTCGTACATGAAAATGACAAGACAAAATAATATTTGTAGAAAAATATGTTTGTTAAGTAGCAAAAATATTACAAGCCTGTCATTTTGAATTTTTATAATATACAACAAATGTGTTAAACTATAAATATACTTTCTTTGATGGAACTTTTAAATTTCGCGATAGATTATGAAAGTTGTGCGTTTCGCGCAATATCGAATTCAAAAATTATCATAGCCGTAAAAAAAAGAGATGTTCTATGATTTATTTTTTACAAGCCTGGTTTGAGAACGTACTGTTTTATAGCGAGTGGCTGAGCCATCAAACGACTTCGCGCGATATTTTCGATCGGCAGCCGGAAGATGCGCCCATGGAATCAGATGCTAACAGGATTCTCATAAACGTATATACACATACATACATACATACACACACACACAAAACACACAGGATTGGATTTTTATTTCGATATGCGAGTGGATTTTACGATATTACAGCCTTTCAAATTTCTGGCATTCCGATGATGGTGGATAGAATATTTTCTACGTCGCGCGATTATCGGATCAATATGGAGATCTTTAAACTAGGAATTTATCGATTTCCTTTATCGGTGCATTGACAAATTATTACTGATCCCTCGATCAGCGCAAGACGCGGGCAAAGATTTTTAATGATCAATAAAGTCAGCAGCTGTCTCTAATTCTTTACAAGAATCGTATTTTTCAACCTGAGTCCAAGGTACGCTTATTAGTAGCAGTTGTGCATTTTCGCATAAAAATGATGGCTTGCGAATACGCATAACATGCCTATAAACGATAAAACACAGCAGTGAGGTTAATTTAAAAGTCAGATCGCGCATTTGAAGAAGAAAAGAATGCTCTTGCAAAAGATAATCAAAATAAAAGCGTATGGCAATTTTTATAAAATATTATTATAAATATTACATTTATGTATGCGTATCTACATGAATCATGAATTAAAAATGAAAACATAAAAACGTAAATTATCATAAATTATATTGAACTTTCTTTGGTTTCAAAAAATTCGCTTACGAATAGTTGTACTTGTTGATAAAAAAGAGATGAACAAGAAACATGTCTACAATTACATGCATGTTAATCGCTCGGTTATTTCATTTAGTTTACGCATAATTAAACGAGCGCACACATTATTCGTAAATGATTCTTGCGGTTATTTTACCTTCAAATACCTTACCTTTAAACGTACAGCGTCTCTTCGAGAGGAGAAAGCTTATTGATGCGAAGACCAGAATGGAGATTCTTAAGCATCAATAATATTATTTCGTGAAGAGAAGATTCTTGAACATCAATAATATTATTCCGAACTGCTTCGTTTGCCTCTTCGCGGTTGCCAGCGTTAAAGAGTCTGAGATACGTTTGCCCTCTGGCCTCTTGAACGTGAATAGCCTTCCGACATATTTCCAATTAACAAGCAATCAACAAGCGCTATTTCGCGGTACAAACAATCGTAATAAAACGTTTTCAGCATGGAAGAGCAGATTGGCGAGATTAGGTACTGGAATAGGCCAGCTATCGATTTAAATCAAACAATTATACACGCTGAGATTTTATTTTCCGCAATAAGAGAAATATTTACGAAGATGTAAGAAGCCGTACGTTTCCTCAGTTTCTAGCATTGCTGTCGCAGCTGTCTATATTCTAGATGTGTTATATACTATGCATTTTGCACTCTGCCTCTATACATGCTACTGTACGTGCGACTGTAGCAACGCGTTTTCAATTAGCAAACGTTAATACGTATTTCTAATGTCAATCTTCAATTAGCATGCAATAGACGCTTAATTATGGCGACCGTTGCCTAAATTATCTCACGCGCGTTAAAAAATCTTGCACGCAATATAAAACAGAGCTGGTCGTAGAAGTAGTATGGTATTCGGCAGCGTGGTTTAATTAAAATGCCGCGGGAATTTTTAACTGTTCTCCAATATTATTATCGCGTGCGCGAAAAGTGAAAGCTGAATGTATGTAAAACAACGGGAGCACGATCTGTCGTTAAATTGATATATATATATATATATAACTAATATTAAATTCTTTTATCGTAATTAATTTTACATAAACTCGAAACATTCTATCCATGTATGATGTGTGATATTTCGGAGAAAAACTCTCTGTTAATGAATTATCAGCGTTATGTTCTGTACATCGAATGTATAACGAGCACTTAACGGCCAATCGTGCGATTGCTACAAAAAAGGCTGGCTACATTAACTATTCAATTACGAGTGGAGGCATTTTTTGCTTGACACAAGCAGGACGCACGTGTCTTCGTCGAAGCGTGAAAGATCGAGTACATAGGACGCACCCACGAAAACAGGAACAGAAGGCCGAAAGTCGCTGGGTGGAAGGTGGCGCCCAGGTTTTTCAGTTTCTGGTAGTGAAAATTAGATTTTCGCGGTCCTCCCGGGTGGGGAGCGGATGGCCGGAATGACTAACGTCCGCCAGACACCTTAATCAAGATACCATCCGTGCTCGTTCTCTCTTCAGAAGAGAACTCCATTAACATATTTCACTCTTTAATTCGTACGCCGCTGGGCCACCGCGCGTTTCATGGGGCATTAGCAACAAGACGAGCATTTGCACGGAAAGATGCGCGCATCTATAATACTTGGCCGACCTCTGCACCTTGTTTGCTCAGCAAAGTTGGCCAGTTTGTGTTGTTTGATGTTACTTTGAGCACTTTGTTTTCAAAATTGCGCAAGCGATGACACCCGCGCCGCGATTATTATTTTTGGCGCTCTCTGAAGCGAATACTAGATACTTTCGCAATACAGACGAGCTAGCGAGGGAGCTAGCATATTTCGCATAAATAAAGGATGAATAACAATGATGAATTGGTCTAAGTTAAATAAACATATATCTATACATACAAGTATGTCAAGTAATAGAAAACATTGATATTGATTAACTTCATCGTTTTAAATATATGGATGTTGTTGATTGAAATTTTAATATTGAGATTTTTTTGATTGTACATTACTTTATAAAGATATATACCTTTGTAACGTTACGATACTTTATATAGATATATTCATATATACTTATAAGTTTAAATTCACGTAACATCGTATTAATTTATAATCGACCTAGTTTGATTAGTGATTTAATAAACGGATAAAAATTAAGTAAATTTTTAGTACATAAGAATATATAGCAATGTATAATATATTTATATCGTATTTTAATTGCGGTATATTAATTACGCAATTTAAATAAAAGAAATCGAATATTTAATTAATAAAATATCTATCCTCCTAAATTCAAAAATCACACTTACAAGTTGCTCATTGCTACATTCTTATCTTAATTGCTAACATACATTTTAAGATAACATAAATTGCAAATTATGATTTGATATTATCCTAATAGATTAAATATATTCCTAATTCGTTCGCGTAGGACTTAATAGACTCACTCGGAATATATTTTTTAACATTCGGAGCATAATCCTTTATTACATCGTGCATATAGACTCTGAATCAGCCTGTATAAGTATTCAAGAAAGACTTACAAAGAAGAGGTGACGATTATCGAGTTACTTTATTCGCCGTGTGATCATGATAACCGTTCAAAACTTTTATGAAGTTGCTCAACCGCACGAAAATTTCTGGATGTCACGCAGATTGACACGCCGTCTCGAATATCCAGAGCCGGGAACCGGGTTGAGATCAACGAGGAACCAAGGATCTGTACTTGGGACATGGGCTATAAAAAAGTGTGTACGCCCACCGTCGCACAAAGTATATATTGGCGCTGAGCACCAAAGTAACCCTATGAACGCTTGCCAAGTTGCCGGTTCTTGATAGAGTTACGAGGTCGTCGCAGCCTTTTCCTGGGTCTCTCATTTCTCGTGCGGAAAGGCTAATATAACGTGAACTTGACGTTAATACACTATACTTTACTGCCAGTTTTACTGCCGGCAGAGATATGGCGACACAACGACAGTACGAGCGAGAGTAAGAAGAAATAATCATACATTGATGCTCGCCGCGACTGTGTTAATCATTTCTCGTGTTCCACCAGTACGCGAAGATTTTTCGGCCAAACACATAAATAAGAGTAGTGTAAATATTCGGCAAGTAATATTCAAATGCGAAATTTAGAATAGAAAACAAATATAGATAGTAAATACATTTCTATTACCTAGGCGTGTAAACTTATTACATTCAAGTATCATCAAGTATCACTTAAGAATCGAATTGGACTCGTTGCTTAATTAAAATTATTTATTATATGTTTAATATATATTAATTAATATTCCGTTTTATTGAATTATCATTCTCACTATTAAAAATATTACTATTATCTCTATCATTATTATTATTATATATGATATTACATACAATATTGTTATTAGTACTTGTATCAACGAATATTATAATAACTATAATCATTTCTCTCTCTCTCTCACACACACACACACACACACACACACACAAAATAGTTTAGAATTCCGATTAGAAATACGATAAATTTTTGATTTTTTGAATTATTATGAATCTCTGTATAATTAATCTATTGTTACTGTGTAACAATCAATACTAGTCTTCCCTAATTATACCATAAAAATCTATGTGGTTATATTTCGATCAAAATTTTTTACTTTTTTAAAAGAATCAGAAGCTTTTATTTTGGATATTATCTGAATATATCTATATATAATATAATAATTAGCAAAGAATAAAAATATTTTCATCGAATACTTTTTCAAATATTGCCATAATATAATTCTCCTAATTACCCATATATCACAATCATTATCATAATCAGAAAATTCATTATGACACATTATTCTTATGATGAATAATATCTCATTCCGATTATCCATGAAATCCATTATACATAGTAATATTATTAATAAAGTAGATAGTTAATTATATATTAGATCTGACATTACAGTCATGAAAAAACCATGCTAATAAATCTATGTACCATGTACACGTCTTTTTCTTTTATTAACTATGTAATTTAGCTTGATACCATACATTTCCATTAAAATTCTTCGGGCATCTCATGTTGTATTCAGAATAAGATTACGTATAAGATTACCTTTAAATTGTTAAGCGGTATTTGTATCATGGAATGTATTTTCTTCCACTATTTTGTAATTTTAGGGAAAAAGGTTTCCGTTGTAGCAGTTTATTCAGTGACTGGCAATATGTGATGATAACTGGCGTATTACCAAAAATCATTTTGAAACATGAAAAAAAGTATATATATATATATGTCGGCAAATTCACTGTTACTGAGATACAGCTCAAAATGTTTATTAATAGCGGAAAATCAAAAAGTGATATTTATTTTTAATTTTTAATTGTAATAAATGTTCGAAGTGTCTCCCATTTGATTCAATACACGCTTGGACACGCCATCATGGACTGCCACACTCTTTCAAAGTTCCCGGGAACAATTGTAAATAGTGTCACAAAGATGCGTTGGCGTAGCATTGCTTATTTGGCGATTGAAACTTTGTAAACTAAGGACTTTAAGTGTTTCCACAGATAAAAATATCAGAAAATATAGATCAGCGGCTAGCGAGCATAATACTTAAACATTTTGAGTTGTATATCTCGGTAACGGTACTCTGTAAATCTTTTGGAATAAAAATTGAGCCAATCTTAAAAAAAAAAGAGTGAAAACTTTTTACTCTTGAACAAGAATGGCAGATTTCACTCTTTTGAAGTAAGATTCAATTCAAAGGAAATCTTACTTTTTTTTTAAATATGATTTCATTCCTTAGAGTGAGTTACTTTCACTCCAAAAGAGTGAAATTCTTACTTCAAAAGAATGAAAATTCACTCTTAAAAACTTTACTCTTGTTCAAGACTACAAATTTTTTTCACTCTTTTTTCCAAAATTGGCAATCAATTTTCAATCTTTTGGGATTTCACTCCAAAATTAAAAATTAAAAATAAATATCACTTTTTGATTTTCCGCTATTAATAAACATTTTGAGCTGTATCTCAGTAACAGTGAATTTGCCGACATATACATACTTTTTTTCATGTTTCAAAATGATTTTTGATTTGATTTAAAGAGTAAGATTTGCGAACATATGTTCAAAGGATGAATTCTTTTTCATGTTTTGATTGTGGATAATTCGACCTCGAAGTTTGTTATCTTATTTTAATTACGCACTATACATATGTATAATTAATGTAATTAATATAACTACCACATATGAGAGATTAATATTGCAATAAAGCTCTCTAAAAATCTGAAAATTAAATAAAATAATTAAAACTTAAAAATTGCAATGTATTACATATTAATTTATTAACCCAAGTTAATTTTATAAATCTCTCTCATAAGTATTTTTTTTGTTCGGTGCTGTGTATTTCTATCTATTTGTGAATACATTTCAAATAACTCAGCTATATTTCGTTAATATAATATTTGACATAATATATATATATATATATATATAGATATTCACTTATATTTTGTCATTAATTTCAATTCTTTTACTAATCATACATTCATGTTTGCAAGTACATTCGTATTCATTGGATATTACGGCATGTAATAGTCGACAAAGAATGCTGTTTATTTTCGATTGATTGCGCGTGCTTGAAATTTTTGAAATGTTTTCATACTCCTCAAAACTGGTCAATCGTCAAATTATTTGGAACGAAACGTCAATAGCTTCTGCCCTTGTCGTCTGATTTTCCATCATTTACTATGTGATGCTAAAATTCTCATGAATTGGCCCTAATTATGTAATGCACGATTGAATTGTAAAAATAATAAATAATAAATATCTTTCTATACTCTAATTTAATCATACATAAATAATTTTTATTGGAAGTAGAAACCGCTTCATTCGTTTTTAAAAGTCAATTTTATTTCAACCAAAGATCTATCTTTTACAAGATAAAAAGAGATAAAAATCTATATAAATGAAATAAAAAAATTATCATTATTACCATTATTAATTAAGAAATTAATAAATGATAATTCCTTGAAGGTACACAAACATTTCTAACTAAGTTGCTCGAGGCTACAATCTTTTTCTATTGCAAGACACGTCTGAGAAGCGTATCTAACATGAATTAAGTACATTCATTTGTTTGAGATTCTCTTCTTTCTTCGCGCTCGCTTTCTTAGTATTTTCTTTTGACCTACATAATCTTCCTAGGAATCCTCGAGGCCCGTTTATAGTACGTTATGTTTTAATAATGTCTTGTAAACATAACTTCTCTCTCTCTCTCTCTCTCTCTCTCTCTCTCTCTCTCTCTCTCTCTCTCTCTATTAAATTGATTGTATAATGTAGTAATATATTGCTAATAATTTATGCACCGATAAATGTGCTACATCATTTAACGATTTAAAATCTTAATTTAATTACAATGGCATACATGACACTTCAAATGTATAACATAGAATCCCAATAAACAATTACAGTAGTTATCACAATATTCTTTTCCTTACAGATTTTATATTTAAAAGAACTGCATTAATTAGAAAAGTAATTAGTTCAAACAATAATAGATACGGTATTATAAGCGTTTCAAAAATGTGTTGTATTTATTACAGAAACGATTGTATAGTATTACGCGATGGCTCTAAAGGATATGTTTAAGAATGCTTACAAGACTAATGCACAAAGACGCTGTCGTGTTAGTTTTACACTAGTCCGCCATTGCTGTCATCATGCCAACTCAGAACGAATGCACAAATGTTTGTCTTGATGTTGGCTATGAGTATCCGTAACTTCACAATCGCATTTGCGATTATCAGATAAATTGCATAGCATAGTTATTAGTATAAGAGTTGGCAAAAGTAAGCTTACTAGTACAAAGTATAAAAATAGTATATAAGATAACAAATTTATGTTCGTTTTTTTTAATTAAATGAATACCGAACAATATTCCGTTTGTCTTTTGTGAAGAATTAAAGTCAAAAGAATGCTTTTTCCTTCAATGTAGAATTTGGCACAACAACAACAAGAAAAATTGACACAACAATTAATAAAGAATACATAAATTATATAAAATAAAGAGTCACTATTTCGAAAGTTACACTCCCTTGAAAATTACCTATTTTTAAAGGGCAGAATATGATTCCTTTAATTCTTTGGCATAATGAATAAAAAAAAAATATATATGTATATATAAATTCAAATTATATATCTGTTTTGCGCAATTAGATTGTGTAATACAGTGTAGATTGATTTTGACTTTTAAAAATTTATAGGACTATTTAAAATTTTGGAATCCAATTAAAAAATTTATTTAAAAAAATTTAATATAGGAAAATTTTGAAGAGTAAAATTTTATGATACCGCCTAGCCCGAATAAAATCATTGTTAAAAGCAAATTATTCTGTAAATTTAATGATATTGATAAAATTAAATTTCTTGAACACCAGGCACTTATACGTATACATGTATATAAGCATTTCATTTACTACCGCAGGTGTAGTCGCGCATTTCTCGCAATCGACACGCACAGCTTCCAAATCGCGTGACATTACTTACGTCATATTCCGAATAACATGACTTTCGCCGTTAATTGCGGTTTGTTACATCGGCAAAGTGCTAATGAACACACTGGTAGCACCTGTACTATCGTCGATCATTCCACCCAAATACCTTAGATCACTTTTGACAAGCGTCGAACCGAGAGAAAGATTGCGTGATTCGTAAACATAAGGGATATATGGTCTATCAACATGCTGCTACATCGGTGCTTCATGTGAACAGTCCTCAGTTACCTCACATCAGCGTCACGTCGAGATATTCGTGTATAGTTTACGCAATCTAGAATCGTACTATGAAGCAGAGCGATATAGCCGGAAGTCTTCATCAAGCATATGTAGAATAAGCAATTACAACCATCGAGGAAATTCTTGTTGTTGCAAACTCACGATAGATAAACCACTCACAACAGAGAAATGGTATATGCACATTAGAGATTCGAAATTCTTCAATTCAAAAAAGTTTCAGCTTTTAAAACGTAAAATTAAGTTTCTAAGAAATTATTTCATAAAAATGTTTCTTTCTATTTATTTCTATATTTTCCCTTTTATTTATTTTCACATTCAATTCATTAATGTTTAAAATTATAAACTCAGCTAATTATTAAAATTATCAAATAAAACACTATTTGAATTCCATATCATAAATAACACTAATTATTTCGTGTAACGAATGTGTGCGCTAGTCACGTCAGTCCATTAAACTATTCTTGCAGCTAATCTTTACAGCACACCGCCCATTGTATTCAGCATTTCCCACACAAAAGAATCAAGTTGTCGATTTTTTTTTTCCTGTTAAAACACGCAAGAAAGGCAAATAAACGTCTCTTTCTCATGGGATCAATGTCGTATTGCGTCCGTAGAGTAGTGAAAATTACTCTTCGAAGCTGCATCAGAATGTTATCTCGATTGAGAGAATGCTGGCGCCAAGTCATCGCCTTTGTATGTCCTTTTTCTCTTCCACGGTCTCTCGCATCGCTCGCATCCAAACCGAAGTCGCGCGGTCTTTTTCACGATGAGATGCGGTGACTACGCCGTTGTCGTCGTTGTTGTCGTTCGAATGTCACAACGACCCGCATTCGTCGCATATAATTGCTCGCACTACGCATTGTTCCGTTTTTCTCCTCCCTATCTCCCTCCTGCTTTTCTGTCATCGTAGTTGCAGTTGGAGAACGCCTGGCTGCCCGTGATATTTTCGTATCGTCTATTTATATACGCAAGAAGACTGCCGGTGTGTGTCCTGGTGCTCGTATAGATGCCACGAAGTTCGGGTCAGAGGACACACCCTAAAGAATGACGACAGGAAAAAAAATATTGAGTGAGATACGTTTGGCGTGTGATCTCGATTATATGTGTGCGTGCGCGCGCGCGCGCGCGCGCGCGCGTGTGTGTGTGTGTGTAGTAATAACCTGGTTTCATCGGTATGATTTTATAAGACGCGACAAGCAGCGCATCAATATTTCGCGCTAATGATGTTGAAAGTGGAAGCAAGATAACTATAATGCGATATAACATAAATTTATTGGGTACGTATATAATTAGAGAGACATGTGGGAAGAAGAATGTACACGAGCCGGAAGATTCCCGGGGCTCTGTCTTGTTCTCCCGACGTTCGAAAGAGATTCCTAACAAACCTGTTTCGCTGCACAAACATTAACGACTTTGTGGAGAATTTACGATTATGTAGGAAAGCGTGCCGTGTGGCTTTTCGGGACCGCAGCCCCGGGAAACTGGCTACTGTCGTTGTCGTTTGTCGAAGCCGCTTATTACTTGTTTCGCCAACGCGGCTCTAGGAATAGCCTTAATGCGTTATAGCGTATACGCGCGTGAAGAATCTCGATATTTTATGGCGGCGATTATCGTTTAGCCTGTCCGTCGCGGCCAAATCGCACTACCGCGAACGTCGCCTCTTATTTTCATCATTAGACTGTGACTAATCTACCATATTACCGTGACGAGACGCACCCGAAAGGCGTTTTACCGGGAACCTCGCGCCCTGCCAGACTTTCCAAAACTTCTCATTATACATGTAACGGCTGGGATGTGAGAAAAGTTATAATTTTGCCGTATGCATTTTCACGCAGCTGAAAACGTAATCGAATTTAGGCTGGTAGGTAACTAAAATATAAGCCAAATTCATTTTCTTAAATGTATTCTTTAAAATTGTTTAGAATGGATCTTGCTGTAAAATCTCAAGAGAGATTGAAAATTAAATCACTCTTGTTCAATTTTCATCAGTGATTTGTGTGAGATTCCATTCCAAAGAATTTAAATTATGTAAAGAATGTCTTTAATGTATATAATATTAATACAAAAATCGTATAATATGCTGTATTTTTATATAAAAATTTAACCCTGTAGTATGTCATTCATGAGTTCAATGCTATACGATTTTTTACATTGTTTTACTTTTTTATAATATAATTTGAAGGTCCGAATAAAATTTAAACATTTTAGAATTTTTTTCCAAAGTGATCATTTTTTGCGAATTTTTCCAATAACATTTCTTTGAAGCATTGTAATTAATTGAAAATAAAATATTATTTATTTGGTTCATATTTATCTATCTTTGTTTGACTTCGAGGTATATATAAATTTCACACGGTTTGAGTTAAAAAATACCTATTCAGTCCAGAGATATAGCATGACAAAGTTATAGGGTTTCACAAACCCTGTGATGTGACTGGAAAAGTAATCAAAAATAACAATGATTTACTAGGATTAAAGAATTAATGATGAAATACATTTTACATAAAATTTTGTATTACATTCTCTACTATAAATATAAATCTACTCTATAAATCTGCTATATAAATTTAATTTCTCTGCGTTAGCTTATCATGTAAGTGGCACAAACATATAAAAATTGATTATGTTAGATATTTCAAATAGAAGTCATCTGTCTCTTGAAAACAAAAAAATACGATATGCAAGATATGCACATCTTTAAGAATTTTAACTCTTTTACGGTCCGATTACTGAGTGACTCATCGTCTCAAAATGCAACCATAAAATAATTCTTTCCGGATTATACAAATGATAGGCTACTTCTCACCGTTTACATTCGTTGGTTAATCCTATTGGAACGTAGGCGTGCACATTTATTATTCGTGTCTTTGTCTCGTAACATGATAATGGATACTTGAATAAACCTGAGTATACGCATAATGGCTTACAATAATATTAGAAAAATCAATAAAATTGGAAGATACTGTGAGAAACTTTGAAATAAAACAGTAATGTATATATTATCGACAAAAACAATGAGAAAAGATGCAGATGAGAACATTAAATGTCAGATGATCAAACGTATAATTTCGATGTTCCATTTAGTTTGAATTCTGGTAACCCGAAGGAGATGAAAAAAGGAGAGTAGCACGAATAATTTAGTAGGTGCCAAGTAGAATAATGAGTTTGCAAAGTTCTTCAAATCACCGACGCGTATCTTCAATTCATCATGAAAACGAGGATCTTTATCACACGGAAGAATGTAAACATCATGAGATATAGCATATGGAAACCAATCTCGCAGGGACCATTCTCTATTAATTTCACTGTATTCTTCCATAATCTCTTCCATCTCTGCTGTCCAGTTTGTATATGTACAGGAATAATTCCCAAAGTTATTTTCTTGCTAGAACATGATATCAATTGTTTTTTACATTCTTTCTTTCAGCATCCTTATAAACTAAACTTGTGATTTGATTAGACGTCGCCCAAATACTGGATAAATAAATTGCTGCATGTAAAATTGTACCATTGTATCTTGCAAAAGAAAATTCGCTTCTCAAAACAAATTTCGCGTCCAACGCAAGTTGGATGCAAAAAAGAATTTTGCCGATAACGAGATACATGCCTGCTGGTTTCAATCAACGGCCAGGACGAGTCGCGAAATGTCCGTCAACGCTGCTCGTCACCAGGGTCATGTGCGAGCAAAAAATGATTTGTCTGCTCGTTTACGTCATTCATCCTTCCAACATTCGTGCAATAAACGGATATCGAAGGCGAGGAGAGTCGCGGGAGAATGAAAACGATCGTTGGTTTATTATCTTATTATATTTCACACTATAACTATGTACGTATGTATACACGTTTGTGTAAAATAGTGTATATGTGTTTGTATGTGGTGTTTGTATGCTGCCACGATTGCAGCCGCATGGTGAAGCTAATTGCAAACCAGCCGTTGTACGAAGAACACAGCGGGGGAACGGAATATCTCTTCTAAAGCCACGGGATGTGGGATATTTCTGATCTATCAGTCAAGCAATCAGTTCACGTTTGGTCTGGTAGAAAATACAAAATAGCGTTGAAAGCCGGTAAGTAGCAGGATGTAGAGATGATGTCGAAATTGCTCAAATACGACATTCATTTTGCTACATCAGACTGTTCGGGACAGCTACCAAGGAATTAATAAGTGACTCTAGCAAGATGCCTGCCAGCGATATAATTACGTTCTGATTAAAGCAAGGTACGCAATGCGGATGATTGGTGGCTACCTGAAACCGAGTTGATGTTCCCAATTAAAATTTCCTTGCTGGACGCTACGATCGCACGACATTCAATTTTCAATATCGATGATAAAGAAAAAAATTTGATATATTTGTATTGAAGATATTTTGACAAAATTGCTAATCACGTTATTGTATCATTAACATATTCGTATCATTAACATATCATTAAAATACTATCGCTATCACTTGTAACGACGTTGTGGAGCATCTTCTTCATTTGCATAAAATCATACGTTTTTTTCAACATGATTCTTCAATAATATTTCAATACTCGAATGCAGCAACAAAATAATGAAAAGAGAAGGAGAGAGAGAGAGAGAGAGAGAGAGAGAGGGGGGGGGGGGAGAAGTGACGTTACCAAAATTAACCTTGAGACAGTGCCAAAATAATTATTCCTCTTTTTCTCTATACGCGCGCACAGACACCATACTCGTGTCTCTCTCTCTATGTTGTCTATTCTTTTCAATGTCTATTCTTTTCAAAATCGTATTTCTATCATACTATTTCTACCTTATCGATCTGACACATTTCACAGTGCTAATTACAATTACAAGGTCGCCCAAGGATATACACTGAGCGAGGAGGCGCGTTTCACTTCCGAAAAATGTAAACGAATGACAAGCCTCTCGCAACTCAAAAACAGTTTTTCAAGAAGTGATCCGAGCTGAAATTCAAGCCATCTAAACGCAAGTATTGCGCACGAGCGAAAGTAAAACACATGTTGAGCCAATCAACCGAAACCGGCTGTAACGCGATACCGAGCAACATTTCTGTACTTTAACGGCTATTGAAAAGCCTACCTTGTCTATTTTCTCACTTCTTTGAAGAGTGCCGTAATGGCCGGTCTGTCTCTCCCAGTTGACATTCTAATGCCGCGCAGATAAATTGGATTGGCATCTCAGATAGTTGGGATTGGCCGGGCTCCAGCGTCGAATGCCTTGATTAATATACCAGTAATTAGTTACCGTTGCAACCGCGAGTTACAGATATTATTATGCTAATTACGTCGGCGACGTTGAGTAATAGGCTGCACGTGAAGCAACGGACAAGAAGCGAGCGGCCCACGTTCTCGCCATTTGTGGTACCACTGTTCCATCGAACCTTTGGAAGCGAATAGGCGACCTTGAAAAATATCGAACGCATGCACAAAAGTGAAAGGATCCGCCGATCGTTGTTGTTTTTTTTTTTACAAGCTCCTTATATGCAAATTGTATTTGTTAAGGAATGCTAGGTATATACGTTTGTTTAGTACAATTATATGTGTGATCGCTGATGAATAGTTGAGAGATATTACCGCCACACAAAGCCTGTTCTAAACGTTTTTATTACTCCTCTGCCTGTTGGTTAAACTATTAACTATTAATAATATATTTGCATCATTGTTCGTAAATTATACAATAAGATGTTCCTTGTTATTTTGATCCCCATACGAGAATATTTATCTTGCTATGAAACGATGATTCTTAAACATAATATTTAAAGTACATATCGCTCGTTACTTTGGCATCTTTTATTGAAGCTGAAGTGAGTCACAGATATATGCAGTCGTAAAGGTAAATAGGCATAAAAGAAAGTAATTTCTTAACGAGAACAATTGTATTCGTGATATACATGAAGTATGAATTAAAGTCTAGTTGTGTTCCTTTATACTTCTATTACTAAAAGTAATATGACTAAAAAAATTTATAAGTTTTTCTTTATAAGAAAAGGGGAAAACTAATTTTCAATTTAATAGAAATTTATTGACTAATCAAATAATATCGATAAAAAGAATATATTTAGAGTATTATTTTAGAAACGTAATCAAATATTATTTTTGTCATTTCCATTTCACGATCCATAAAAATTATCCTTTTTAAGTTCAATTTTGATTTTCTGCAAAATTATAACAAATCAGGAATAATTAATGGAAAGTGACAACTCAAAATCAACAGTTTATATTTACAATTCTTGATCGGCTAAAATTGCTAAAATGACTAAATTCAAAATAAAACAATTTCTTTTTCAATTATTAAAACTATCTTAACTCTAAATATTTATAAAAGATTCTTTTTATTTACAAAACCGATACAATTCAAAATGTGTCACTCTTGCAGAAAATATCATATCTTTGACAGTTTTAAGAATGACATAAGTGCTATTTCATGTATTGTAAAGTCAAATTAGTTTACTTTTGACGATAGAATAATTTTTTTTAAATTTATTTATAGTAATCGCATTAGTTTTATTTCACTGAAATAAAGGAATGATAAAATGCAAACTTGATAATAAATATAAAATGGAGTATTTTATCAATTTATTGCATTTTCTTAGAAAAAAAAAAAAAAAACGATAATAAAAGGAAAACTAATAAAATTATTTAAAAAATAAATATTATTTTTCAATAAAACTATTTTTTAATTTATTTTTCGTTAGATATAGAACTCACGTTAATTTGTAATTTGTAAGTTGTGTTCATATTTATTATGTCCAAAGCTGTAGGCATTTTCTATTGGGCAAGTATATCATCGAACACAGGGCGATTCAGGAGAAGAGGTCAATATTCTGGAAGATAATAACAGTATCAGTCATTTTAAACGAAAAATATTCATATAAACGTGTGTCCTATTCTGAATGGTTCCCGAGATAATTTGAATTTATCGCGCAATATTGCCAATCTTGGAAAATACTCTACGATCCGGAATTCTGGGAGTAGGAAAGAGGTATTCTTCAATAATAGTAGTATTACCATCGCAGAAACCTTAAACATACAACGTATCTGTATATTTGTGGATATATGCGAACACTTGTATACATTGTTAAGCGAGAGAATATCCACGGATCAGAACTGTATGCAGACCGTGGATATTCTCTCGCTGGACGGAGTATACAATGTTACAATAACACAATGGTCAACACAATAGTCAACGGATGCAAACAGCGGTCAACAGAGCAATGGCAATATTGCTCGTTTAAATTCAAATGATCTCGGAAACCATTCGGAATAGAACACATATTTATATAAACATTTTGCTTAAATCTAATCAAATAAGAGAAATTCTATTTTTCCGATCGAAGCAGATTAGTGCTTAAATATTTCTATGTGAATTTATCAATTTATATACATTTTTGATTCTGCAAATCGCGTGCTGAAATTTTTTTCGGTTTTAAAATGCAATTATGAAACAGAGTAGCAATATCACATATCAAATTGGCAAACAATTTAATCATTTTTGATGCTAATAAACATATTTGTAAGACTTAATAATCTGATGTTTAATGAGAATCTTAAAACTACGAATAATTTATTGCGAAAAATTTTTGCTTAAAAATAATTTTTCAGATCACCCTTCAGAATATTGACTTTCTTTCCTAAACTACCCTGTATTCTATGAAAAAGTGCAATTCCGATTGTATGCTCATCCATTACGATTTATTCATAAAATGCACTGACAGACATACACACGCATAGTTAATGTAAGCGTATTTCAATAATATTTCCCTAACAGTTGCTATAGTGTGAGAAAGGAGTTCTCGGGGAAGAAAAAAAATTCGAAACAATTATTCAGACCAGATCAAACGGACGAAGAACGATGTTAACCGTGAGCTAAAGCACAGGCTCTTAAAGGGAAACAAAGAGGGTGAAGGCAAGGCAACAAAAATGATTCGGCTCCAAGTCCGTCCGGAGGCTTGAACTTCTTACATGAATTCCCGCCAGTATTTACGATCGTGTCGACGAGAGTTCGTTGAGCGGAGATCTTCTCCGATTTGAAAACAAGAGATCCTTGATTCAATGAACGGACGAACGGCCATCGGCAATGCAAAGAGAAACGATCAATACGATCAAAGAGCAATCGTATGTGCGCGGGAGCCGCGCACCAAAATTCTCTTGATCGCAACCGCAGAATCGAATTCCAGCTCGCGATATCAGCTGCTAATCTTTGTACGCATTTGTTTGTTTCTCTTGCACTTGATCGGCATATACTCTTCATTCACGATCAAATTTCATGATGGTTACAAATATCGTAAGAGTATCATCGTTGAGTAAAATGTATCATCGTTTATGTTAATACATGAAAAACAAATAATAAACTTAATGTGCGTAATTGACACAGTAATTAATTATAGTCAAACGTAGGAAAATAAATAATATACGCAAATAAATAAAAATAAATGATAAAGTTTACTAACAAACGTTTTTATTACATTAATAGTTGTTTGTAACTTGATTGATATTTAAAACATTAAGTAATTCCAAATAAGAATAATTAAAATATCATTATGTGATTACTTAAAATATATATTTCATAAAAACATAAAAGTCTGAAATTCTTGATAATCCTTACATTTTTTAATATTATAAAATCATAATTTATTCAAGGCTTTTTTTGTGCACATTGTATCATAACACGTATGATATTAAAATAATATACTACTTTTTTTAACTTTATAATTAATCTAAATTTTTTATATATATATATATATATATATATATGTGTGTAATATGAAAATATTTATAATAAATAAAAATATCAAGAGTCATCAAAAAAACTGATATGACTCATTTAAAATAAAATTATATAAAATAGACACCAGAAACTCGAATATACTATACATAGCAGCATTATTTTCTACATGAGCATTACAAATTTTCCGTTTTTACGTGATCGCATCATCATGTATCCGGATTTTTCACATATTTCGCGACAAAGAGGGATGAAGTATAAGTCGAATTCATTTACAATGAAATTGAGCCCATAAAATTTTATAGTGGTAATTGACTATTAATCGATTCTAATATGTGCGATTATGAAAATATGTTCCGCGAGAATAAAGGGATAAAGTGGGCCCATTCCAGATCAACATCTTCGTCATTATCGTCATTGCCACTACCACTGCTCACCATCGTCATTGTCATCATTATCATTATTTTTCTCATTATCTTCATCATCATCATCATCATCATCATCGTTATCAATTGATTGTATTATCCATTGTTATGAGGTACATTTTCTTGTCAATCCGATAAATCACAGTTCAATGATTAAGCAACATGACTAAAAAGAAATGCTGCATCAGTATTTTTGTATCGACAACCTTGCTCCCTTGTAAAAATATTGTAAGTTTGTATTTTTAAAACAAAATTTCAAACATAACTATGTCCAAGTTTTTGTTTCAATCTCGAATATAATAAAAACAATTCAATTTTCAGTTCACATCACGAACAACAGAATAAAATAATAAAAAAGAAGAGATATTTAAAATTTTCTGTTATTTTACATTATAGCGTGAATGTGAAATATTGATAATAGATAATAAAATATATAACACGTTTTTCCCCCAAGATATTTAATAAAAATGTACATCAGATCTGACTCTAATTCTGAATCTAATGATCAAAGCTAATTCACCTACACTTTTCAAATATACATCTCTGATCTCTTTCATCTGATCTCTTTACAAATCAATCGTTTTCTGATATCATTGAGTCAACGGAAGAAAAAAGAAATCGATGGATGTACGATGATACGCGTAGATATCGCAAATCTTCGAGCTCATGTTCCGGGAGTATGGAAGACGTTGGATGCCATGGTTCTCTCAACAATCAGAAACCTGTTTTCAGAGTGAGCCCTCTCCGGCTGGAACCTCTTTACTGTTCATTCCTTCTTTTCTTCCTCATCGTCTTCCTTTTCCTCTCGCTTTCGCCCTTCGTTCCATCCCCTTCTCCAGACGAGGTTAGATGAGGATCGCCTCGCGTTCATCAATCATCCATTGAAACGTAACCCGTGGCGTTCTATAATTAACGACCTCGCTACAAACTTCGAAGAGGTCCCACGCCCAAACGAAAACTGGCCCGCTGAATGCATCCTCCACTTTGAGATACGTGTTAGATTGACGCGAAACCGAAGACCAGATTCTCTTACTCTGATCTTTTTTATCTGTTACGAACACTTCGTCGTGGTACATTTACGAACTGCACTTTGATTTCTCAAGTTTCGGTTCAAACAAAATCGGTTCAAAGAAGACCGTTGACGATACGTTTATTGCTGCTAAAGAATGATATGGAATCTTAACAACTGACGCTATTTATAAACGTTAAACAATTCCAACAATAACAAAAGCGTGACAAGTTACGAAACATATTTGCATCGACATAACACATACATTGTGCAATGAAATAAAGTTCAACATTTCAAAATTATATCGCATTTCTTAGGATATAGAGTTATTATATTGTAAATATACCCTAGAAAAAATTGCGCAATTCAGGAAATACGATTTAATAAAATTTATAGCGAGATGTCCTAAGTAATATGTATTACGCTCTCAAACTATCTCTCTCTCTCTCTCTCTCTCTCTCTCTCTCTCTCTCTCTCTCTCTCTCTCTCTCTCCCATCTCTCCCATGTATCATTACGCATCTCTCCGCATCAGTGAGATTCCACTACCACTGGTTACATTATGCAAATAATATTTCATCAGCTAACAAGTGAAATTGCCATTTATAATAGTCGTTTCACGTAGCAATCTGCCGATGTTAACGTAACGCTTCATACATTCTCATAGAGAATATATTGACTATGATAAACTTTATCGGAGCTGCTAGTGATCGTTTTATCTGCTGCGGCGAAGTGCTATTCATAAGATAAATTAAAATGTTTACCGATCGATATTACGAATTACATGAAAAGGTTCTCGATTAGATAGAAATCGGATTCAAACACGCTTTCAATAACTCAAAGCCAGTTTCGCGTGATTGTGTGGCTAACCAAACCGCTAATTTGAAGCAATCGCCGTACCGTGATGTTAAAAGTAGTAAAATTTGTGACTAAGAGGATACGTGGTTGGAGACGCATGGCGCCACGTCGGAATGTGAATTTACTGTATGTAATAATGAGATTGAATGCTACTCTTTAGAATTGCAGCAATGTCGCTTCTGGAAGTGCTTGAGCTGTTGCGAGGAAATTAAAGAGAAGGTTTATAAGCGTGCTTAAGTGAGTGACGTGCAATGCTTGACCGAGTTGGAAGGTGAACCGCGAAACTGAGATGTAAAATAAAGATAAAATAGCATCATGTGGCAATCGAATTTTTTTAATATAATAAAGTGTTAAAATGATTGTATAATTATTAAATATGGAAAAGAAAGAGATATAATACAAGTCATATGCATTAAAATTTTATGCATTGAAAGCAGTGGTGTAAATTTGAATAATTAAAAAAAATTTTTTTATACAGTTTTCCTTAATTGCGTTCTATATATTTTAATCAGATCATATTTAATTGTACGGTTGACTGCGAATACGAATTAAGAGAATTTTATTAAGGACTCACGCGACTTGAAATGAACCTGTCGAATTACCAAATCGCTGCGACGAGACTGATTAACGATCACGGGCCCATTCCGGATTTGCTAGACTTAATCGTATTAGTTGAGAAATCCATAGCAACAAATTGACCATGAGATCTATGCACTTTCACCAATGGAAATGCGTTGTCCAATCCTCTTCGTAGCCCTTTTCCTATAATCCGTTAATCATTATCATCGTACATGGAACTGCAAGACAAGAGGCGGGATATATTATGAAACCGGTAACCGGGTAATTTCATGAAAACTGGTCGGACAGGTTAAAAACCGGCCCGGTTGACGATCTCGGACTAAACAGGCGCCAAACTGGATCTTGTTATTCTCAGAAATCTCATCGACGGTGAATTAAAAATTTCATAACGGCAGTCGATTCCAGAGTGCAGAGACGTATTTATTTTTCATCTTTGTTAAGTCAAGTAACGTCCTAAAAAAAAGCTGTAATACTGTTGATAAATAACAAATTGCTTTTATAAATTTTTATAAGCTCAAACGAAGAAAGTCATTATTACTTTAATTTATGGCTACATAATAAGTATGATATGTACAATATTATTTAGATTTACATTCATAAAATAATTGCTACGTAAGAACTTTTGCATGTATGTACTTTGAACAAAAAAGAAAAAAGCAGCGATCATGAAAAGACGATTCCCTTTAGGTCTAAAGGGGGTCGCGAAAATCGAGCAAGCGGATAAACGCGCATCATTGTGTTCGCCTTATCGACTGACCGATATTTGGCCAGAGTCACTCTGAAAGTATGGATTAACGATTCGTAGGGTGGACCGAAGGGTAGACCGGAGGAGATTACTAAGCGAAGACTAAGCGTGTTCAGCAGGTGGTCGAAGGGGAACCGCTAGAAAGAAAGAAAGAACAGAGATGATGGTTCCACTTCAGAAATGAACGAAAGCCTCCAACGGTATAGTGGTGAGTTAAGAGGGCCTAGAAAGCATCGACTGTTCTGCTTGAGACCGCCGTTATATCTAAAAGCGGGAGTACATTCTAATTCGATCGGTCTAGACATGAATCTATAGGGTGTTCTTGCTGCGATTTATATTTAGCTGTAGTTGAAACGTTGAAACCAGAATAATAGTTTCAGCACTTCTATTCATATATCTACTATATTCGTCGTCTTCCTTAATAATTGTAATTAAAAAGTTTATACTCTCCATATGTATGTACTTAATTTATTTATAATTATATATACTTGTAATTATTTACTAAAAAATGTATACTGTTTGGCTTATAATTTGATTAAATTGTTTTACTATATTCTCAATAAAGTAACACATAAAAAAATTTAAATAAAACAAAGATTCATGTATATGTCATGTTTCAGATAAATGTATTTCTGTTTAGAATAACACTTTATGTAATTATATAAAAATTATATTAAAAAAATAATATATTTTCAATAAATTATAGTAATTCAAAAGTAATTAAGATAACAATTAAGCAAACTCTAAATCATCATAGAACAATATTAATAATAATAACAGCTTACATTTAAATGCACTACTGAAAAATTGTGAACGAATGTGAAACACCCGATATGTCATCAAGGATAAAGGCATCAAAGAAAATCAAAGGCTGCAGGTATTACATAAATCGGCTATGAGATGTTTGAAGGAACGATTGTTTCGGATCGATTCTTCTTCAGAACTTCAAGTGTCGAAATGAAACTCTTGATGTCTGATCGATTCTACTATAAAGCATCAGCCCGTCGCTCCTTTCAAACTACTCCACAATAGTATAATAGAAGCTATTCATGTTGAAAAGTCCGTTTGCGATTCTTACATTCTCAAATCCTTAATTTTACCTTAAGTCTTTCCTCTCTCAGATTTGAATATGTACGTACTCGATTTTTTTTTTTTTTTTTTTTTCGTCACTTTCTCCTTTTACATATACATATAGATAATAATCATCGTAGCTAATGCTTATAATTTATAAAGTAAATTAGAGAAAGCGTATTTCATTTTTGTGAATTGTTTAGCAGACGAAAAAAACGAAAATTGTATTTTATTGTACAAATTAAGTTAATAGTAGATTGAGTAAATAATAATAAACTACCAAAGAAATGACAGAATTATATTTTTTTCTGAAATATTTCATGATATTCTAATTCTAATTGATGTCAGGAAAAATGTTAGATCCGTCATCGTGTTGCAGAATAATTAACAAGAAATATTCTATATGTCGTACCGGAGAAATAGCATTTACGCAAGAAATTGAAGAATAAAAGAATGAGACATAATAAAAGAACAAATCGAAATAGATGGCTGCAGATAGGCAATTAAAATAGACATGCACGCGCAAAGACGGAGGTATCTCAACGTCACTCGTCTTCTCTATCTCTATCATTTATTTTTCTCGTTTTTTTCGAAAGCAAGATGCTATTGATATACAAAAAAATCGTAATTGTTTCATATCACACACAACAGTAGAGATAGAAATCCTGATCCGGTTTGAAGGAATGACAAGAACGCGCAGGATTGCACAGTATTTGACATTATCCACAATTCTATCGCCTCTTTAACAAAGTTGAACTTCGTTACATTCATATGTCGAATAGTTATCATTTTTTATTTTATGACAAGTGCATTTTCCAACAGATCTTTAAACATTATAGGTTCGTAATGTAACAACATGCCATTAAAAAAAAAAAAAAAAAAAAAAAATATCCTTTTATTTTTCATAATTCTCATCATACGTGCGCAAATCGTGTACGAATCGTGTATGAATAAATCCAAATGTAGAGGTGAAACAACGGTTGGACAATTATGTACGAAGAATAGACATATTAATCAAAGTATTATTTGTTACAATGCACAATAATACCAAATCATCTACATGCATAAATATCAGAAATAACAAACGGCAATGAAACGTAGATAAAATTAACAAGCACGAATATCTATCGACGTTCCGATTTCATTTTGTACACGCTGCAAATGAATAACGCGCGCCGCGAAAATTGTCAATGGGTAACGTGGCTTACAAATCCTCTTAAAATGCATTATATAAATCGAAATCCATTTTTCAGGCAAAACATATTTTTCGAGCGCAGCTATTCAAATGATCCTCTGAGCCAGTATTATGCAGTTATGCATACATTCGTCGATCGCAAACAACACCGCGACGCTGTGTATCCGCAAATATCCCCCTCAAATCGAACACGATATAAACAGGTAGACAGGGTTGTAGGAAAAGAGTAGAAGAGAAAAAGGAGAAAAACGATACCAATAGTCACGACCCTTCCCGATCGATTAATATCACTGCAATAAACGTCATTGCATATCGAAAAGGGGTGACTCGCCCCACAGCAAACGTGATCCTCGTGTGGAAAAATATATACCTCTCTATTTTACAAAATACGCAATAACACACGTAACCCTTTTTAGTTACGCGAGATCGGCTGCCGTTCTTCTTTTGTGACGAAAAAAGCTAATCGATAGAAGATCCAACTGTTACGTGTCGCACGACGTGAGCAAATCAGCGAATAAAATAATCCGACTTTTCATGCATTTAATAATCAAGAAAATATAGTAGAACTGAACTATCATGAAAGTTAGAAGATTAAATCAGATTAAAGGTTTAAACCTTATTGAAATTTGGTTACGTAAACAATGTTCTTACATTCATTAACGATGTATCTAAATACTTAACGATCATCATTAATCTCGCGATGACTTGGACACTGACTTGGACAATTATGAAATCTCTTTTAGTTCCTAATATTCTTGATAGTTCTTTAGGACTTAGAAATATTCTTAAATTTCGTTAACTTTTGAGTTACACAATTTGTACTTAATTTCAAGACATTACATGAAATTTAATGTATATTTATAACTAAAAAGTATTTGTGTACATAAGTTAATGTATTTTTTATGAAAATTTATGAAATTTAATGTACTTTTCATTAAATTTCATATACACGTACATTTAAATTAAGTAACTAGTGTAACTTAATTTTCAGTCAAATCATTCATTACTTTTAATTTCGTTCATAACCACGAGCTTCATTTACATGTAAAGGAAGCTCGTGATTACATTTCTAACAGCGATCTTCTTGAAGGACGAGAGACTAAAACATCACCCGCTCCATTTTCCTGTAATACACATATACTAAACGCAAAGGGGCACACAATAGAAACGTTCACGTTGCTCGCGTGTAAGTACTCCATGGGTATTGATGGCGTATCGATGGATCCCCATTGTGATCAGCCAGGGGGCAACGAAAGGGGAATCCCGATAGCCTGGCGCGTAGAACAGGTAACACGTCGCTGAGGTAGGATTGTGCCCCGACAGCGATTGATACGATTCGAGTCGAAATCTCGCGGTCCATTGTCGGTTTGCTTTTTGCCGCCTCTTATATACGCGACTTCGATTGTGTACCGGCTGCATTCATCCACGAAGTGGAAAGGCGATTTCTCATCCGCGAAACAGGGTAACGGTGGAGTACAATGCGGCCGGCGAAATAATAAAGGGCCCTCTGCGGTAGGAAGGAAAACGGTGAAAAATGAAAACCTTCCGACGAATATAAATCAGCAAGGACGCGTTTTATGTGCACGCGCCTCACATGTGACTCTCGTTAACTACCGAAGTCGTGAGGCGCTCGCATCCTTAAAAAAAGAAAATGATTTTCTTCTATATTACTAGCGTGGATTACAGTTAATACACTTCAACGCGTAGGTCTATGACGGAGGGGATCGAAGATCATCCTATTCGGACCATAACTCAAACTTTTACTTTTCTTTCATTAAAACGTACGTAAAAGGACGTGAGAGTGAAATTGCAAAACTGATCGATAATTTCACATTGCAACGCTTCTAAAAATGTCGGGAGCCAAAAAATGCTCTAGGATAAGTATAAAGCATGCAATGACATGCTTGATTACTCTCCACTTTCGCCTTGTAAACAGTAAGATTGATGTTATTAACTTACGACGTATTAAATTTTCCTTCAGATCGTTACGAATTGACTTTATAATTTCAACGTAAATAACGCTCTATTCGTCGGATATGTAAAAATGTTGCACGATCAATAATGAGATTTGAAAATCGATCGAAATTAATGTACATATGTTATTGCTTATAGTGCAGACATTTGTGTGTGTGTGTGTGTGTGTGTGTGTTTGTGTGTGTGTGTGTGTGTGTGTGTATGTGTGTGTGTGTGTGTGTGTGTGTGTGTGTGTGTGTGTGTGTGTGTGTGTGTGTGTGTGTGCTAAATTAAAGGCTGACATTAATAACGATGTACGATCGCGATATTTCATATTTTTTTTAAATAAACGAATGGCTTCAACAGTAACAGCATCAGACTTAGATATTCCGCATCGGAACATCCTACGTTAAAGACGTTATTATTGACAGTTGATAACGACATATCAATTATTAAAATCGACATCTTCGCTGCTTGTTAGTTTGGCAAATTAGAAAGTATTAACGATGTGACCGCAAGACGTAGCTACTTAATCTTTCAAAGGATTTATACGAATTCATGCTGTTATAAATACGTAACAAAGGACAAGTAAACTACGGAAGTTCTCTATAATCAATAATATTATAACAAATTAGGGAAAGTTTACATTATAAATATTAAATAGCTCGCAAGTTTAATTCTCAGAAATGGACACTAATAATACAATATGTACATATACTTATTTTACAAATAAAATATATTTTTTCGATTTATGTAAAAATTGATTACACAATTTTTATTTTAAAAACAAGTAGTCATTAATATCTAATTTTTTCACCACGAATTTTGTCACCATCAATTATAAATAATTCAGTTGTATTAACTTTAATTGATTGAATTATACGAATACGAATGTGTGCAAACTGATGTAATAAAATGTAGAAACTCAGTCGAACAAGAGAAACTAAATAAATTACAAGTTGGAAACTATTTTTTTCATTTACTAAAGTAATACACGCGCTTTTCCATTTAGAGATAGTCGAAATAGTATAGAAATGACCATCGTAATAAAATAACCATCGTGATTATAATTGTTGGACGAGATTTTACAGCAAGATAGAATTTCGTTGAGAATTGAGTCGTTATCGAACAGCATGTGCGCCAATGTTGGCATCGGGATGACCCCTGGTCCTCATCATTCTCTCTCCCTCTCTCCCTCTCCCTCTCTCCTTTCTCTTCCCTGTTCCCCTCCCTCCCTCCCACCCTCTCTCTCTCTCTCTCTCTCTCTCTCTCTCTCTCTCTCTCTCTCTTTCTCTCTCTTTCTGCCAGCCTATCTACTATTCGCTCTTTGCATCGTCCAACGATCTGTCGATCGAGGCAATTAATGCGGCTGGCTTTGATTATCCCCACTGTTCATGCAGACAGCGACTTCACATAGCTGTGCAAATAAAGCAGTTTATTTATACGCATGCAATTAAGTTGGACACACACCGGACGCATCCGCATGTCTAATTGAAATGGTCAAGTGTATCAAGCGCAGTTACTTACACACATCTGCTATAGAAATACAGTCTATACTTTGTGATAACATTAACACAGCGATGCGCACATCGTGCTTAAGCCGTTACGTCAACAAATTACTTGGCGTTTTTAATTATACTTCTGTTTCTTATTCTTATACTTTTAAGGAATTTAAGCAAATTTAAGAAATTTAAGAAATTTAAGCAAATAACATAATGTCTTCACTGTATAGCATTACGTATATATATTATATATGCATCAAACGTATTTCTGTTCTAACAATTTTATTAATAATTAAATTGTTAAATTAACTACACAAGATATAAATAATTATAATTAATTAAATCCATAAAACGTGCTCTGCATAAAGTTAACATTTTAATAAAAAATTATATTACGTATTTAAAACAGCATTTCATAAATATTTTTCGTGAATATTTTCCATAAACAAGTTTTATTAACATTTACTGAATACCTATGCACTGTTCAGGTAGTCACCAGTTAATTAATTTTACAATCGATTGTTTCAATTTACGTAACACAACTATATTCAGAATAAAAACAAAAAAGAATATAATAATAATAATAATTTTTGCTTTATTTATTGATTTTTAAAATTTTACGTAAATGATTAATTTTTAATAGGACATCATTACATAGCTTTGTCAGCAAATGCAATCATTAATGTTTGCCCGCATACAAAATAATAATGAACAATGGAATTTGTGATATTGACATAATTGTAGTTTATCAATGATGAAACAAGGAAAATGGAAAATTTTAACTCTATTTTCGATTTATACATGCTATTATCTATGACGATTATGTTAAAATTATGTAAAAATCTCCTAACGTTTGCTCATTAGAGGAATGTTGGCGCCAGTTTCTCTCGATAAAATAATTATTATGACATAATCTAATTAATAAAATAAAATAATTATTATGACACGGCACGCTAGATTAAGCGTTCTTGAGTTTTTACGAGATTATCCTAGAAATATTCTCGCCGTTTAATTACCATGCGCGGCGCCGCATATAGCTTCATTAGTAAGTCGTGCGAACCATAGTTCACGTTCTTACGAATCACCGTTTATAGTCACCTTCGTGACTACGCTAATAAGTGCGCACGACGGCGTTGATAATCACCATCACTACTAATTAACACGCGAGAGCAAGAATTATCTACTCGAAACGACAATTTACCGACGAGATTGTGCATTGTTCCACAGTTGGGAAGAATCTTGTGAAAGATCGTTAAAATATTAGTACAAAATCGTAATAACAACAGAACTGGATTCGATAATGTTTGATACACTGTTAAAAAAAGGAAATTTGTTTCCGTTACATGGAATAAGCAAATTTCAAGCAGGTACGTTAAAAATATAAATTTATTTAATGTCGTCAATGAAAATGAAGTTATAAGTAACTTACATCTTATGTTTACTTACATTAAATTTCATATAAATCTACATAAAATTTAATAAATAGTGTACTAAACTTGATAAAAATTTTATGAAAAGTATACTAAATTTCATATACACAAATATACTTTTCAGTTGCAGACACATTAAATTTAAATTATTGTCATAAAATTAAATTTAATTATTATGTAATTTAAAAGTACATTAAATTTGATGACATTTAACAGTCTACTCTTTGCGTTTAATGTATGTGTAACATTTGCCTTTGAGCTAGTGGCATAGACACCTAGACCATCGAATATTAAGTAGCATTTATAAGTACATAATTACAGTGATTAAGGCTGAAAGATTCACTTAGGCACCGTCGGCGCGCTTCAATTAACGACCAAGTGTCAATGATTATTATTCTCACCTGCACGGCGCTTGCATCTCATATAGCCCTACTCGCAATTAAGCACTTTTCAGTACTAAAGTATCAACTAAATAAATTAAAATAGTTACTGAAAGAATCAACTAAATAAATTAAAATTATTAAGTAATACATTTTATAATTAGAAATGTAAAAGGTTAAAAAGAAATTCAAGCTTTCGTAGTTTATTCCTCATAATGTTAAAATTTTAGCTAGCATTAATTAATATAAATTTATTTTTCTAAATAGGAAAGATATAAATAAACTTATCGAGTTAAATAAATAAAAATATTTTTAAGGGATTTACATATTTTGTAAAGAGACAAGAAAATTACATACAAATACAATTAAAAAAATCTTTTTCTCTTTTTCTCTCGTTATAAATAAATCAATATTTTTTTAACATTAAGAATTCATTCAAGCAAATTACAAGTTTTATTAAAAATGTTTTCCTTTTTGCAAATTTGTGTCTATTTAATTTATTTATTAATAAAATTTATATTTCATATCATATATACACGTTTATATGTTACGTGAATTTTTGTATTTTGTATTTTTTTCACAAAAAGCATAGAAAAACTAAATAAAAAATCCTACGTTACAAAAATTATAATATCTCGTAATAAACATATTATCGAAACAGGATGTAAGAACTTTTTATTCTTTTCGAGTGATGGACAATTATAATGGAGGATAGGGCCAAGCTTTCTCGCTTCAATAACGTCGACTGATATCAAATTTCAGATCGCGCGAGATTGGCGGTCGAAGAAGAACGGCAATCGAGAGGAAGTCGTGCAAAGGCACGCACCGTGCGCGTGTGGTCCATCAATCATGTTGTACCCGGCGACAGGTGGACACTGGGGTCGATGGAGACCCCACATAATTGGGAGAATAGTGCCGGTTTGCTGGTCGACCGGGCACACGGTCATTTATCTTGTCGCGATCGAGCGCCTATCGACGGTTCGGCCCGATTCGAGTTAACGCCCGTGAAATCGCGTGTCGCCCGTTTGGGAAAATCAGCCTCGTTCGATCTCTCTCGAGGCTGTATACAACGCTGGCGCCATGATCGATACCGCGCCGCCGCGCCGTTTTCCCATTGGTGTTACGCCGCTCCATCGTGTATCTCGTAATTGGAAGCAAATACAGATATCATTGAAATCATCCTAGCGCGCACGAATATTCGTTCCAAATATTTATTTACAGAGTATCGATTGTTACTGATGCGCAACTGCGTGATTGTTTCAGACTCCTCTTTTCTTTTATGTCCACAGTTTTTGATCAATTTTATACTATTCGTGATCTCGAATTTATATCTCAAATTATACTTATATATATAAGAATTTGTTAAAAAGAGAAACCAAGCGAATTATTACGTTACAGTTTGTTATAAATAACTCTAGTTAAATTTTAATATACTGATATTTTAATATACTGATAGATATACTGTATAAATTAATAGCATTACATACGAGAAGTATGTATAGTATTACTCTTTAAGCTGTCACAATTGGTTAACAAATAAGAAATAAATATTTATTTTCACGTTTTATAATTAAATAATAATTTAACGTAAATAAGTTTTCCAAATATAATAATAAAACCGATAATAGATCGATTCAAAACCACAAGACACACTATACGCATTCGTTTTAGTTGTTAAGTAATTCAACACCCAAGATACCATCTTGTTTTTTATTTCATCGTATAATCTTTTTTTCGTTTGTGTTCTCTCGAGCTCGTAATTCCGATCTTCTTTTACTGTCATCCTCGACGACAAGGCCTTCCCTAGACAACATCTAGTGTCTCACTGACTAAAAAGATTACGTCCCACGCTAAATCCCATGCCTAAAGGCACTCCTTCGCACTGGCTTCAAAAATATTCCAGTTCACTCTGGCACATTAGGTACGCTACAACCAGGATAGGAAGGCCAGGGAATGGAAGGGAACTCGTTATTTGTAACGAAGTTACAGTTACAAGTTACTTTTTTGGTAATTTTTCTGGCGTTATTTTTTTCCTTTGATAAGTGTAACGGTAACGAAGTTAAATTTTTTTGGTAACGGTAATGAATTTTACAGTTACTTTTATCATTATTTCGCACATGATTGAATACGATTGAACAAGCCACTTATTGCGCTTGAGACTAAAAAGCCCTCTACTGTGATTGATAATTGTCGATTTTAAAAAAAGTAACGGAAAATTACTTTCTTAAATAATGGTAACTGTAAGGAGTTATTTTTAAAAATCGGTAACTAGTAATCGTAATTTGTTACTTTTTTTATTCGGTAACGAGTAACTGTAACTTGTTACTTTTAAAAAGTAACTTTCCATTCCCTGGGTATAGCTTTTCATTCTCCTAATTCCCAAATCCTAGCTGTTCGAAATATTTTATGTTCGAGACATTGTGAATATTTTTATCCTTTGTATAAACTCTGCATGCATTTTAAGCAGAATCCTACTATTATCCTAAATATTAGTAATATTACTATATTTATGACTAATATGTAAGCGTATTGATTATAAATATATCGCCATACATATATTTTTTTATACGAACAATTAATCAAAGAAGATTGTTCAATATTAGAATTTTTTAAATCTAAATCTTTGAAATAATCGAGAAATAATTAGAAATTTAAAAAACTATAATTTCAAATTATTAGATAAAAGTATGTTATATGTATATTTAATTGAAATGTGTTATAATAGTTGTAATTGAATGTTACGCTCAAAAATTTATAATGCCACGTATCTCATTACGTAAATAATAATATATAATAATATGTAATATTTTTGGATATAACATGTTGCATTACATAAAATATACATTTCATATGTAATTATACAGTTTATATATAGATATTCCTCATTTGTTCAAAATTAATTTGTGTAACAACTCGTTTAATTAATGAAACTAATAACAATAGATCTTGATAGTTAATTAATAAGCCTCAAGATAATAGAAAAAAAATCGAGAGAGAATTCACTGAGTTTAAATTGAGCGGCAAGTTCGTTCTATGATGCAGTCAAAGGTAACCGGAACAACCGGAACAACTGACAGCCAGATACGATCGTTCAACTGGCTACGTTATCCGCATTTAAATCTCAAATCGCTTCTAGGTATTAGAATCATAAAAGAGAAATGTTGAAAACCTGCAAGTCGGCATTCAAAGAGTTACAACAGACGAAGCGGCATATCACGACAAATACAGCTACTTTTCCAGATCTTCCCTTTCCGCTGTGCGATCCCTGTCTCTCTTCTCATAAGACCGTTGCGATCGCAAAGGCATCGAACATTATAAGATCCTATCTGACTGAGTATCTCGATAACAGTCCCATTGATGTGGCAACATTCACCAAGTTTTTTATGCCTCGATCGACTCAAGTCTGCATCAAGAACTTTCGATCTTGAGTGCTTGTAAATATATCTACCATATTAAATAATTATTCATATTCATTATATTTTTTATGTGCGACAAAATTAGTAAGAAATAATATTAAAAAACAAATTGTTCTTTCCGCAATTTATTACTAATAAATTAAGTTTAAATATACATATAAAAGAAACGATTTTGAAGTGTCCAAAAATTTCGATACAAATCTATGTGAGAATAATTTTGTTAGACACTCAAATTAATAGTTGATAGAATGTCAAAATTTTTGCAATACTACTTTGTCATCATGTTTGAAATTCCTATGTAACTATTTTGATCATCCAACAAAATATTTTTTAATTTTGCATGAAGCTAAATTTTTAGATTTCAAAATTCCATATAGTAGGATATTTGTATTATGAGATTTATTTGCTCTCTCTTTAGATATAGCAATATAAATTATTATAAATTTCAAATTCATTATTTATGAATATTATTTATGAATAATATTTTAATTTAATAGTTTAGTATTTTCCAAATCATAAAAAAAAAAGATAAATTGAGTTCATTGGAATTTGAAGTTGGTAGTAATTGCTTTACTACAAGATGAACAGGAGAAATTTCTCGGCGTTTTTGAACACCGATGACCCTGTCTTTTACATATTCATATCCCATCGTCGGATCTCGATCAGTAATGGCGATAAAGCAATTTAAGCACTAATACTGCTCTCCTGTTGCATCGGCTGCACCTTCATCCATCGAAGCAATCTTTCTTACCGGTTTTTTAATGGGTTTCCGAGAGTTTTGTTGCACTGTCGACTGATATATGAATTGTGACATATAAATTATGAGAGAGAGAGAGAGAGAGAGAGAGAGAGAGAGAGAGAGAGAGCGCGTATGAGATGTATGTCTTTCGTAGATGATTTTCAAAGACTTCTTCTGACTGTTTAAAACTCCGGGCGTTTCATGTATCCTCTTCGTTAGAAGATCTGTGTGTTTATTCACGTGTGACTGCGAGTAAAATCTTCAATCACGGAATAAGATAATGTTTTTTTAAGCCAGAGTGACCATTGTCCGAAGAGAATTCCAACTGACGCAATGTAAATAAATACGAAATGTTTTTAATTTTGAAAATGGTTTAGTTCACGTCCAACCATGTTGAAGAAGAAGATTTTGATCATACTTGTATAAAATGATTTCAGTATATTTTTGCAAGTTTTGAAATTTATGAAAGAATACGACTTTCATCATATTCTAATTAATTATTTTTAAAAGATGGAAAGACGAACTATTTCAAATCTCTAATATAACTTAGAGCTGTAAAATTAATATAACATAATTTTAAAAAATAATTTCAATTTATAAATAAAAAAGTATAATTACAATTGTTATAATTTAGTCTATTGATCTAGTCTATATATTAGTAAATTAGTTAACTAATATCTTTACATCTTATTTTTACATCTGTGGCATAACATCGTATTTACTTGTGCTTTTTTTCTACATAATCTTAAATCATCTACATCTAGTAAAGCTAATCATTTTAAAAAGATAACAACAATTAAAAAATAATGCTACTTAATATTTCTTCACATAATAAAAAGTCATAAAATTTTTGTTTTGTATCCAAAAAATGTGTGGATATATGTAAAAAAAAGATATTACTTTTCTTTTGTATGAGATTATTTCGGACAGCATGCGATAATTTTGATTTTTCTTCATCATCGTAATAGCGGTGTTCCGCGAGTTCTCCATCTGTCGAGTCGACAAGCACTCCTAATTTCGAGGGGAAAGATTCCTTTCTCGTATCCATTTCAAAGGACAATAGTCCAGCAGTGTCTTTGTGCGATTCGCAATGGAGTGCTCGGATTGCCGTTGATTACTGACAAATAGCGCGACCGAAGAGCAGCGTCAAGAAAGATGGAAAAAAAATTTTGAAGAAAGACAGAACGAAAAGAATCACTATCAATCATAAAGAGAAACAACCAAAGGCATGTGGCAGATCCCATTCACTGTCATGTGAATGTCATTCGAAACTTATATGGATAGCTCGT
>NW_017259183.1:5267271-5269655 GCF_001594045.1 Atta colombica | reverse complement strand
GAGAGAGAGAGAGAGAGAGAGAGAGAGAGAGAGAGAGAGAGAGAGAGAGAGAGAGAGAAAATTATATGGACAGCTTATGTTTTTTACATCATCTCTATTTTTATAACAGTCTCTCATAGTAGTAGTGCTTTATGTTACCGTCTCTTAATAATCGATAACATCCTACTAAACCAGATTTTTTTCAAATTTGTCGATTAATATGTATCAGAAAAAAAAATTGTATATAGAAAAGAAAGAGAGTTCGCACAAATTGCTATTACTTTCTGAATTGAAATACAATTTAAAATAATTATTTATTATTGCATTAAACTTATTTACAGCAAATATATATTTAAAAATATAAATTATGAACTAAAATATAATGTAAAAAAAAAATTTTACTTAGCTGATAGATGGAAAGAGTTTTTTTTACCATCTGTATGCTTAAAGCTGCATCGAAAGATTATCAGTTAAATTATATAATAACAAAAATATAATGCTGCAGGGCATCTATTGAAGGTACAAAACCTTTTTTAGACTTATTTGAAATCGCATCGTCAGCTAAACAGTAAGGAATCTAATATGTTCTACTAAATTTTCATGGAGATGCGATGGGCTCATATTCGCAGCTCGAATTCCTGAATATTATTTTACCTGAAAACGTGTAGAAACGAATTTGATGTCCTGGGGCGACCAGTGCTTGGTTTCCGATTACATTTTGATCTTGCTGTTGGATATATTTTCGCAAATTAGAATAGTGTGTTCTCGAACATGTAATTTTAAAAAAATATAACAATATTTTTATTTTAATTAAAAAGATTGTGTAAATTTACATAAATTATTACACTTATGAATTATTATCTTTTTCAACGTATATGTTATTAATTTTTTTTATTATATAAATAATGTTTTTTTTTATTATATAAATAATGTATTTATAATCGAATTTTAAATTTATTATTCAATTAATTATATTATTCATTTATATTATTCAATTAATTTAAAAGAATAAAATTGAACTTTATTATTTCTACTCACAGTTATAGTGTATATAATGAAATTGTCTTTGAGTAAATCAAATAAGATTCATGATATTCAAATTTATTTTATCGATAAATCTCATATCACTTTTATGAATGGCCCTTCTTTTAGAATCTTATTTAACATATTGCTTCTGTGCTGACTGGCTATTACTATTGACTATTGCTTACAGAAAGAAGATACATAAAGTAGAAAAGAAAAATAAGATGTTACAACGATACAACGATTTAAATTGACTCTTCACGATAGTCGATCGATCAATTTTATCAAGATTGACCTTACGGTCAAATTACAGAATAAATAAATTGTATGTATAGATCCGGATTGGATTAATATCATCTTCTTTAAAATTAAAAGAAGGTTTCTTTTTATTAATCAAATTTGTGTGTGTGTGTGTGTGTGTGTGTGTGTGTGTGTGTGTGTGTTAATCAAATTTCTGATTAATTCTATTGCAAAAAAGGAACCTATTAACATATAATTTAAAATTTAAAACATTGAAATACATTAAAAATATTGAAACTAAAAATATATTCTACCTAGCTACACAAATAAGTATTATCAGCAAAGGGAGTAGAAATCCATTACATTACGTATAGATAATTCCAGAAACGTCATGTAACATTGCCAGCAAAGAAACACCATATCTCATTTCGTGTTCTTTTCGGGGCGCATACTTTCACTTTTTTCTTTGGTATGGTCACCTCCTTCACATTTAAATAGCGGTTCACACTGGTCAGAGGAGCCGCAAAAGTCCACTTAGTGGTTCCGCACGAACAGGTCCCAAAATGAGAGGGCCCAGCAATTGTCCACTTTCCGACCTCCATTTGCCATCATGCTCGTAATATGTCTTCTGTACAATGAGGACTTCTTTCTTATAAGAATCTCTTTTTCATTTTCTGCCGCTTTCTTTTAAGCTTTTAAGTGTTTCTTATAATGTAATAATCAATTAATATTAGATACAAATATTGTAAATATGAATTTTTAAAGGAAGTAGTTTAAATAAGGTATATTGCGTTCTTATAATTGATATCTTAAAAGAAACAATTTTTCTGTAATTTATCATCCCTTTATAAGTTTCTTATAGTTTTTTAAAACATATTTTACGATATATTTTTTTAACACATAAGTAATAATACACATAAGTAATAATAGTTTTTATTATCGGCACAAAAATAAAAACAGCAGGTAATTATTTAGATCATTATGTTTGCTTTAATTTTGCATAAAATAAAAATTAAATATTATTTTACATAAAATAATAAATAAGTAGTTTTATTAAGAATAACTTATTCGCATTATATCGCACATAGACAGCATATACAAATAAGAGAAATTTACATCATATAATTGAAAAAATATATCCT
>NW_017259183.1:5261941-5267171 GCF_001594045.1 Atta colombica | reverse complement strand
CCCCCCCCCTGAATTTACGAGGCATCCCTCTTCCCGCGGCTGCATTTATCTGTTTTTTCGGATCTACAGTAAAGTACAGTCATTACCACTTGTATTTTTGTTGCTTATATCATGCGCGGTTTAGTGGCAACTTCATCTTCAACTGTGGTAGAGAAAGGCAACAGAGTAGTCTGTGCATTTTAATTGTTTGCTATACAGACAACTGCCGCTCCAGCCGTACGGTTACATCCTAAAACCCGACCGTTTGGCCTCGTACGATTCCACCAAGATGCATTTCGGAGCCCTAGAATTAACGTGGCGTGGGGCCTGCGATAGATTGCAGGGTTGCAAACGCGAAGACGACCGACGGAAGAAACGAAGAAGAAGAATGACCACGGAACTCCAAGTGTGGGAACGGCGAAAGCTGGCCCACATCGAACGTGAATAGTGCTGGTAGGAACAAAAACGGTATTTATTCGCTAATATATTTACACAAAAAGCGTATTTATGTAAAATGTAGAATTAATAAGTATTTAAGCAATTGCCTTAATTCGTTTAAAATCCGTAAAATTTGTATCTCACTTGTGTTAGCAAGTGAGTCAATGAAACAGAAACCAAAAAGATTGTTACCATCAGACACAAAAATTATATGTCGCTTTCTTACTTCAAAAGTGAAGCAAAAATGTGACTTTCGACTTATTATCATAAATGAATTAAACATTATTTTATAAATTAAAAATGAACCAACTAAACTTCATAAAAAAACCATTCATAAAAAGAGTGATTTAAAAAAAAATTTTTCAAAATTGTTACAACTCAAAAAGGATAATTTTTAATGAAGCAAACGTGACAAAAATAATGTTTGATTATGTTTCTAAGAATATTCTAGTCTAACAAGTGCAATCCTTTTGCCGACATTATTTGATTAATCAATAATTTTCTGCAGTAAAGTTGACAAAAAACAGTTTTTCTTTTCTAAGAAACTTTAATACGTTTTTTAATTGTGTCCTAATAAGAATAGACTGAGCGTGTTCTCTACTTTGGCGTGAAGATCAGGTAAAAAAGAAAAGCAAATATTAAACAGAGAGCAAGATATTCACACCTTACTTTCCCTCCCTCTCCTCCCCTCCCCCCCGCCCCGAACTCTTTCCTAGAAAGAAAAAAACTACACGGCAAAAACTTCACGTCCGTCCTTTTCTACCTAGTCTTCACGTTTCAAACCTCACGCTCCGTCCATTCTTATTATGCCTATGGTCACTTTTTAAAATAAGGGAGCGACATCATCTATAATTCTATATCAATGAGGCAAGAAGTCTATAATTGTCTGATGATTCAAGCGGCCATCAAGAAAAAAAAAAATTCATGGGATTGTGTACGCGTGGTCGACGAGCATGAGGGAACATTCATGTCGCAGAAACTGCAGATCGTTGACGACAGCGGTACGGACACGGAGAAGCGGTGGCAGCTGTTGTTACGTGTCCACGACTAAATTACCGCACTTTGGGCCATGTAAATCGACCTTTAAGCGCCATGTAACATCGTCGCTGATGCAGCCAGCCGCCGCTTCCTCGCGACATGGAGATATATGCGTGCGTCACTCCTGGTTTACATAATGCGAAATTGCCCAGAAAATGATAGGAACGGTTGGTTATTATTCAAATTTCGGTCACAAGCTGACCCAGTTTCCGGTGATGGTCGGTGGGAGCCAATGGAGGGAGGAAGGGTTGTGAAAAATTCCCATCGATGGACAGCCGCGAAGGCCACGGCGGTTTAAGAACAGCGGTTTCACTTCGTCTCGCGTGCAATCGCGTGTCGTGCCGGTTGAATGAAAACCTGTCGACGATGAAAGAGGTATCGATGGTCAGTCTGCACGCTGACAAGCGACGGCTTCTTCGCAGTTATATAATTTGCACGCATTGGAAGAAACGAACGGTACTTACACAGTACCCAAAGTCGGTCGAAAGTGAAAATTCCGATTTCAAAGCGTAAAATCTTGCTTGAAATGTAACGCAATAAAGGAGATTTAGCTGACAATAATTGTAGGATCTTTGATTTTTTTCTATCATTATTCAAGATTATTCCCATTAGAATTACTACGAGTAATCGTTATTATTAAAAGATAATACTTTTTATTAAAATCGTACTTTAACCTGTAATGCGTTATCTATCAGCTTTTGAATAAATCACAACTGTAAATAATTCTTTAACGGAATTCGGAAAATTGAAAATTGAATGAAACGCAAGAAAATTATCACGAACATCAGCCATGTGTCACACGTTTAAAACGTTAACGCATCGCGTGTCATAAAGAATAAAAACGTGTTCATGATAAAAGAAATATGATTAGAAAGATATCAAATCAGATCGATCGGACCCTTCTTTGTAGTTGTATAATTTGTGAGTGTCATCACAGGAACGAGAGATAGCTAATGCGTAGATAGCTAATTCATAATATATGCACTAATTTCATAACTCGTCGATGCATAAACAGGAGGCGGACAGGTGTCGCAGAAATTATCTCTTTGATACGTAAATTATGCTTTATCAATAATAATTGTAGATGACATTAATCAATAACATATAAATTGAAAACATAGAATTAATTCTCTTTTTATGAGCATCTTACTTGAGGACAGTTATTGTATTATAATTTTTAGAATGTCTTATATGTATCAAGACTTCTTTCTATAAGACGTAGCTTTCCTCTTAATTTTGCTCAATCTTGATAATAAAATATGTAATGTTGCTTTAAAAGGCTAAAATTAAATTTATAAGATTATTAAGAAAACATTCACGTATTTCATTAAACGTTTAACGAAACCATCATCGAGAGAAGCTTAAAAATAAGCGAACTTAAAAAGACGATCGTAAATGGTGGTGGTAGTGTAAACATGTTCGATAATGAGCGTTGTACCGGTGCTGTTGCGCTGCAACCGTTTCGCGGAAAATCGATCGATAATAACGTGTCGATAACGTGAACATCGCAATTTCGTGTGGATTCAAATTTGCACTTGTGACAAATGACCGCGATCCCGAGAGCGAGTGATAAATCTCAGGTAGAATCGTCGCGGCCGACGTGCACAAACACGACAACCGGTTCAGGTGAGTGCAGATCATGATGATATAAGTTTCACCAGTCGTGGAAGATCGATCGATATTGCCTGATAAATCCCATTATTAATGCGAGCGTAGCAGGAATTTGATAAATTGCTAGCATTGGGTACACGTTTAGTAGCGACGATCCTACGCCTTCACAAAACGGCCCTCAAGGGCTGTACGACGATTTATTCGCTCGCGTCCGCTGCGATCATCTCACCGTATTTACACGCGTACGTGTATACGCTGTCCTCTTTCGTTATCGGAGAAATCGATAACGCGTTGTAAGAGACCGGTAATGGGATAAACGCTTCCTGCGCTTGTGAAACGTCAAATTGCAGGCTTTTGCAAGCAGACAGCTTGCATATGACATTTGCAGAAATTATTTACTGAAATGATTTGATTTAATCTGTTGCTCCTCGATTTCTTAAAAGTGTGAAGAAGTGCGAAGATGGAAATATTACTAGTATGTATATCATATTTAATTCTTTTTCTCTCATTTGAATTTCTCTCATTTGAGTTTTGAGATGAGACAAATAAAGAAAGAAAAAAAGTATAGTTGATACAGCTCATCCTGATTATTATTAGTTCTACAGTGAAAATAAGTTCACAAGCTTTAAAAATAAATGTTAAGATAAAAAAGTTGAAGTAAACAATTTTTTGTAGAATAGAAACAAAATACTTGAATTAAAAAGACAAATTTATTATATGAATTAAATTTTAAAAAATTCGTTTTTAATATTTCTCAATTATATTGTTATAAATAATATTCCTGAAAATTTATCAATATTATTTTATACAAATAAAGAGAGAGTATGGATTCGAATTATTAAAATCATGATCTTCTGTCTCATTAAGTCCATTCCATCAAGTTTCAAGTATCGAGCAATTATCGTATTCACAAGTAAGAGGACGGCTGTGCAATAATTTCTGTACATCTCTGATAATACACTGAACAGCATCGTCATGAATAATTCGTAAGGTGGCGAATGTGAGAAAGAAGCCATCGCAATTGCCCGATACTTATATGGTTATAATTGACTCTTCCGTACACGCGACGCAGCTTGTGCTTCGCTTTGGAGACGCTGAGGCGGCCTTATTCGTTTTAGAAACAAAGTGGTCTGCATTCTGAACCGTCTACCGCGATAAGGGATCGCAATGAGACACGTATGTATCTTCAATCGCCGCACTGCGCCATCATTGTGGCGTGGTAGGAGCTGTTATTTCACGACGTGGACTCCAGGCTGCAGCCGGCTGCAGGTGCAGCCGCTTCTCGATCCTTAGACGTTTCAGTGTGCATTGTGATCGAATGATATAATAAAGCCCGTGGGAAACGGATAACGGGGCCACCTGACGCACCACTCTCTGTGACGACGATATATATATTTATAGTCCTCTCTCGTATGCGTGAATGTATAAAAAACACACATCTACGTACACGTCTTATATTTGTACGTACAAACTTACAAAAGATGCGAGTCTTATATCCAAGAAATTGGTCCCACTGCATATGCGACTTATGGATTGCTACATCGATGACATACGTAAACTTATCTCTTGACATAATACGTGACGTCCGATATAGGAAAAAAATACACGGCATTATTAAGACAAAGAAATAAATTGTAAAGTAAAAAAAAAAAAATTGAAAGAAATTGCACTGTACATAGAAATTAAAGCGTATATTAACTTAAAATCGTCATTTTGGACCGTTATAATCACATTAATAAAACTCAACAACATATATTGTAGGCTATTCATAGAAATAGATAATACACACCAGATGATAGACGGATTATTAGTTACCAGATGACAGTCTATGAGGCAGTAACAATTAGAGATATCATTAGCGTAGAGAAACCTCCGTACAACGTCTGGAATTAAAGTATCATAGGGGCTGATGAGTTACCGAAGATTACAGTGTACAACGAAGTATTAAGGCAAACCCTTTCCGTATGTTCAATTCAGTATGTTACTCTTGAATTTGTAAATTAATAATGCCGCCATAAACAGAAAAGGAAGAAGCGGAAAATACTACAAATGAAGACGATCCAGCTGCACGTTATCAACAGATATGCGCAATAATAACGATGAATCGTATAAAGTCTTTTTGAGATTGGAAAAATATATTCTCTCTTTCTACATATAAAATAAA
>NW_017259183.1:5246832-5261841 GCF_001594045.1 Atta colombica | reverse complement strand
TATATATATATATACACACACTGAAGCAAAATTGTACGTAAATACAATAAAATAATAGGGAGTTTTTGCAATGACGCGAATCCAGATACGATGAACGCTAAAATTACATTATCCTTAGATGTTCTCTAAGAACAAGATAACCTGATCTTTTCAGAAGCGTTTTCATCGTATCAGGATAAACGATATTGCAAAAATTTTCTGTTCATTATGAAAAAATAATTAAAATTGATTCAATGAATTCTCATAATGATTTAGGTTATAAAATTGGAATTCATTGCAAGACTGAATATATAGTTATATAAATGAATTCAGTTATTGTATTAATGAATTAACTACGTTAAGTCGGACATTGATTAACGATCATTCACTGGATCAAAAATGACCAAAATTTTTTTCAGTGTATAAATATAACAATAAGTAGGGAGTAAATATCTGAAATGATCAAGCTGGATCTTAAGTGCTTAAATAATTCGATGTGAATTTATATACCATAGTATGTAGTCATTTAAAAGCGCACAAATTGATAAAATTAAAAAAAGAAAATATTTTTCAGAATAACATATCTAACGTAATTTCGCAATATGTTTCTTTCTTTTTCATAATTTTTCTTTCTTTGCAACGAGACAAATGTTCAATGCATTTTTGAGTTTTGTATTTTATAGCTGCTACATGTTTCGATGTTTACTCATTTTCCATTTAACAATGAGAGAGACAATCAATGATCTCACGCAGCGAGGCGATACGACGCTCTTCGGGAAAAACCTACGAAAAAACGATCGCTGATCGTTGGCGGTTATAATTTTTAGCCTCACCTACGCGCTTGAATCACGAGAACGTCACACGCGGAACACGCATACGCTCTTATGGAGAATCTACAACGTTGGAAACCCTACGAGGTATTCGAATTGTCGGTTCTCAACGGGACATCGAGGCGGTACCCTGCGGGGCACGGCGTGGTGCCACGGCACTATCATCCTGAGCTTTCACCGGCGTCATCATCATCGTCATCTGGCGGCTCTTATTCTTCCGGTGTCTGGACTTAATGGACGGATCTGTCATAACCCGTTTCAGCACCTTCGTCAGTGTCGACAATGAGTCGCAATAATGACTTGCAGTCTACCGCCAAGATCATAGGCGGTGATTTCGCGGAAATAAAATCGCTAATATCGGAGAACATGTTCATGATAGAAACTAATCTCAGCAAAAGAACCAGGCAATCCCATCTTTATCTTATCGTATTCTTTCATATTTAATCGTGATAATTAATAGAGCTCGAATAGAACTAAGAGATAATGTGTACCTCATAAAGTTTCACCTTTAATATCTTGAGTATTTCGTGTCCGACTGATGCACTTCGTGCAAATTCCTTGCAAGTTTGACGAATTATATGTAACATTTTATTATTTTCATAAAATGAAGTTTTAACATTTGTCCTAGAAAGTTGAAAGTAAAAATGAACTAGTATATTATTATTGATTATGGTTATGATTTTCTGTGTGCAGATTCAATCTGTAGAGACCATAACTAACTTCTAAAAATGAATCAGTATTATTACTGAAAAACAGTAAATATTGGCTGATATTACAATTATAAGTAAAGCATTGAAGTCAGCGATAATACACTGATTCACTTTTACAGAATATATATGTTCGTGAATTTTTAAAGATTTTTTTTAAATCCACCATTTTAAATAAGTGAAAAAATTAACACGATGGATTCGAAATGATACGATATCAATGAGGTATCGTTTTATGCACGTTTATACCGTAAGAGTTCACTGAGAGAAATGATTTTATAGGAATAAATCAAAGGAAAACAAATGTGATATTTGTTTAAAAAAACGATCGATTTGTTACGATTACAAATTAATTCAAAAACAAATCAATAATCAATAATTTCGCTAGCAAATAAGAGGCTTATATATACATAAAAGTCGCAGACGGTTGCAGGGTCTCAAATCGTAAGAAGGTGACCAATTCTAGTTAAAGTAAGTATTCTTCCTATATTTGACTGTACTTGATCAGTTTCCTGATCGACGACTTAAAACTCCACGATCATTTATGATTTCTATGTAAACGAGCCTAAGTCTATCCAAAAGATATCCATTAGATTCTATATAGTTTGCTTCTGTTACTAATAATTGATTGGTATAGCAGACTAACAGCAATCATAACAACAAAATTTGTTATCACATATTTACCGATTAAGGCACTGATGGCTTGTTAAATTAACAAAATCCTTTCTCTCAGCGTTAAAATTTCAAATTTCGTAGAAGAGATTGAAAAAGATTATATCATTAAAATGTATTAGTATATATATTTTTTAATAACACATGTATAATGATTTTCATATTTCAATGCCTTCGTACTTGCGCCAGTCGATTTCACGACAAATTACAGTACAACTGCAGTGCAAATGAACGTGTGGTAGATAGACGCGCGACGGCGCGTGAGAGCACAGCACGCTCGCTAACCGTCCCACGATTTCTCACAATCAAACGATCCTTCCGCTGCTTTGAAACACTCCGACCACTTTCTTGGATTAAACATCGCCCATCGTCGAGATTAATAGCCGTCACGTTGCGTTTTGCTTAACGCCGCGCATTCATGCCGCGCGCACGTGTGCGTGAACACGCGTTCGGCAGGCTCGATGTTGTACCCACCCTGAAGAATGGTCCATCGCCCCGGTGAAACTGCGCGCGGCACAATGCCCGGCAATTCCTACAGGTAAACGCGTTTACATATGCATACAAAGCCGTAGTTTCCGCGCGACACCGCGCGAATGGCGGCACAAGTTACGCTTCGACTTGCGGAAAGAAAATGCTGTGGAACGACGCGCGCCAAAAGACGACGAAGACGACGACGACTCGTGCATGCACACGTGCGACCATAGAAACGTCGTCGGAAACCGGTACGGCGTCCATTTAGGTAGTTGCCGTGGACTCGGATTAATGGCTCTCGCAGGTCTCCTTTGGTCCCCGAGATATCGTATCATGAGATACGTAATCGAAACTCTCGTTCGATTCCTGAGTGGGCGAGGATAATTTGCGATGGCGATGTACGCAACGCGTGTCCCTTAAAGAGCGCAAGATTTATTCGATATTTATTATATATGCGTTTGTGAGTGCAAAGAAGTAAAACGGACATTTTTCTAAAACAATTCAGAAAAAAAAAACGTCAGATATGAAAATAATTGACAAGTTATTTGTAAAAATCTCGATGCTTTATTTCCAAATTAGAATCTGAAATTAGAATCTGTAATTTTATTACAGTATTATCATAATAGTGGAATTATGCAGAATTAGTGTAAGTTGAAGAAGACGATGATGTGATCAAAACAGTTTTTCAAAATCTTTCCTTATTTTCCTCGTCGTTACGTTGATATACTACTTATATATAATCAGTTGCATTAATATATAGACATGAAGAGTAATATATATTTACATATGTTAAGAAAGCATAAATATGCATGAGATTCGATTACACTATTAACTGGAAAATGGTGGAAGCATTTGCTTCATTATTTTCTCAATCATCGAAACGACCAGTAATTAATTAACTCGTAACTCGTAACTTTAATAGCTACACTAATGATAGATCGATTAATGGGCACTTTCCTGAAGAGAGTTTCTGAATCCTGTGTCTCTCTCTCTCTAGTAGGCAATTTTCAAACACACAGCTCTTCAGTCAATCACCGAGCAGAATTTTTTCATCGCATAATTCCAAGTTCAAAACAAGCGTCTTATTTTTAAAACGACTAGATTATTCACAACATTTAAACATTATTTTAATGATTATTTTATACATCGTAATGACTCGCATCCGTTAAATTTTGTCACATATAATGTTTATAAAATCAATAATATCATTGTATTATTATATCGTTAACACGATAATTGAACGATCGTTCAAATTATTCGCAATTTCTGATTCGATATCTGATTTCGCGATAATGATTATTTACGTTTAATGTTGCCCATTAAATAAAGAAGACGTTGCGCTGGAAATTTAAGATTGAAAACGACTCATTATTTCAAATTAAAATTAATGATTTCCGCAATTCGCAGTATACGTACTACTCATTATTTCAAATTAATTAATGATTTCCGCAATTCACAGTGTAGCTACTCCCGCAACACTGCCATATTAACGTAATTTTGTATCGTGTTATTCAAGCAGTGGTCGCGAGTAAAGTAAGTTATTTAACGGCCCTCGAGCTCATACGGTATTTCCGTTGATTTTAAGGCCAGAAATTTATATCGCAGCACGTCACTATTAAAATGAAATAATTTATATCTGCACGAATTAATAGCTACCATAATGCTGAAGCCGAAATACCGTAACGCGAGGCTCGTTAGTCACCGCAAGACTACTTTGTACCACGACAGTATCATCGACGCTATCCGACTGTGCGCAGTTCGCTGCGCCAAATAAGATAGGTTATTTAACGATCGCTATATTTGTGCACGATGTGCACTAAAATGAGACAAAAAGCACGCATAGAATGGAGCCGAGAGTGAAATAAATGAAGCGGCCCTTACTACTGGCGTCTGAATTAATGACCCTCATAGCTCTCTGTGGGCCAGGTATACTATTAACCCACGGAGTGTCCACATAATCATACGACGTATCGCGCGCCTATGATTGTATCAATTTATGATGTCATATAAGATATATGTATATACGTCGGAAGCAATACGTAAAATCATGATGTCCTTACAGCGAGGAATATCACTGTTGATCATATTTACTACACCGATGATAAACAGAAGCCTGTAAAAGAGCGCGTAATAGAAACCTTTATTATGCGATAAATGCATGCTATGTGTCGATATAAATGATACGATAATACAGTGTAGTCTCGGTAATAGCTGCAATTTAGAATGTGTTATTGTTCTAAATTGCAGCTATATATAAAAAGAATTTTATACGAGACTTCTCATTTCAATTGTGATACTGATAAAAATAATATCATGTCTCTACATTTAATGCTAGACATTAATCATACAATATCTCGCATATCTCGCACATCTCGCATCAAGAAATACATAAAAGATCGACAAGAAAAACTCAAGCTGTTAATATTAAGAAGAATCGACCCTCATAGTGACATCACCTCGTGTCCTAGGATATCAATTACACCCTCTCCGTAGCCTTCGGCGCGAAAATGTCATTAGAATCAATAACAGCAGCCACCCCCTTCCTATTCCCTCTCAATTCGCGTATACATAATTCCACCCTCGCCGTTTCCGTTTGCCGAACTTTTCCTGATGGCACTAGCATTCTATGGAGCATTGTGCTCCGCTTCCTTGCGCAACCGAATTTTTTTCCCACCCTTGCCCTTCGCCTCGTTGCCGAGAGCCATGAGGGATGTTCATCCACCAATTTCACGAACTTGAGCACGCGTGCTCGATTAAAATGCGTCTCGTGGTGAAAAATTTCACAGACAATAGTCTGTTATCACTTGATTTGTTCTAACGAATCTTTTTAACAAGGAGAACTTAAAAAAAAAAAAACTAATCAAAGCATACAAAATGTGCAGGTAGATAATTTTATAAATTTTGTTAAAAAAAAAGTCTATTAAAAAGTTTTCAATAATAACAGAACATTTTTCATAAGAGAGTAAGTATTTTAAATAAATTACACCGATCAAAATTTAATATAATAGGTAATTGTAACATTCTAAATAATTCATCTTCTTATTTGATCAAGGTATCCAGATTTTATGCATCATCGTAGTGCTGCGGGCAATATTTCAGCGTAGATTGTACCATCGATATCAACGAAACCTTTCATTTTTCTCCATCTTTCATCGGACAAGGTAATATTTTCGCTAGGAGCCTCGGGACTTCCTGGTCCTGTCAAGTTTCTGGAAGGACACGGCAAATCCCGCAGCATCGCTGCGCCGGGATCAGGGAGAAATGGTAGAAGGAGAAATTGGAGACGTATATACGGCGGCGGAAATGTATACGTGGCCTAGAGGGTTCAAGGGTGTGCGACGTTGTCTTCCACGGGGGTGGATTTGCCTTCGAGGAACCCGTGGTCTGCACGAGGGAGAGAACCATCCCGTTAAGCCACCATGATTCCACGAGATAAACCCCCATATTATGTCGCGTGGGATTATGCGGAAAACCAGCCACGAGACGCGATCTGTTATCTGTGTGCGCGCCTTGCAATATACCTACATACGCGTATAGCTTTGTGGGTGTATAAAGATTTTACGGGCGCCACGTCACGGAGACGATCGTGTCTTCTCAAGAAAAATATTTCCCCGCGCTTCGCTGACTACAAGAAGAAAATTAAGAAAGCTTAGGGTAAGAAAGGGTACGTACGCTGGCGCACGTACGCATTTTATTATTTTCGCGCTGACGGCTTTGTGACAAACGAGCTAAGAAATATTTATGCTGTCAAAATATAATCCCTTTAAAATATGAAAAATATTTATATTTATATTGGCGTTGTATAACCATATAGAGACGTGTGCGTTTTTAATAAAATGTAGGTAGGTATATCCTATACCGTTAGGATATATAAACCTTCAAGACGTTTTGTAAATATAAAAAAGGATAAATACGAATTAAAAACTAATATACACATTCTCTCGAGATGTACCCCAAGACTCTTAATTGTTCACGAATCTCCTGAAATATCCAATTATAATACTGTGTATTATATACCCAGTACCTTCGTTGAACCTCTGATCTCGAGTTACAAAAACACCGCGATCAGCTTTTAACATTCGAAAGCAAAATTCGCGCTGGATCGTTACGAAAGCAACGAAAGCGTGGCAACGCTTCCGCTGGTGGTCGAGCGTAAAGGGCCGTTTATCGAAAAAAAATCCACTCGTGAATTCCCCATAAAGAAACTCCGGATACGCCTGACTCGTATTTAAAGGACTTTAAAGAACCACGATCGCTTCCCGGCGAGTTTTCGTATCTTGAGCCCGCGCCCAAGGTTTTTAATTAAGCCGTAAATCGAAGCGTCCAGGCCCGCCTTTATTGCGGTTCTAAACTATATCGACCATGCTCTTAAAAAGATGCAACACGAGACGAAACCTCTGCCAAGCGATTCGCCTCGTGTTCTCGGCGACACGTCGCGCATATAGGATTCTCGCCGCTCTCGCCTTCACGTCGCTTCGGAAGGCGTCGTTTTTATTTCGAGCCACCCTCGGCAAGACGCACGAATGTCCTCCGTATCGTTCGCCGGTAATGATCGGACTCGCTGCCAGGAATGCCGTAAACAGAATCCGTGATCAAGGTGGTCTGCAGGGATGATCCGTCTGTTCCCTTTTTTCTTTCTCTCGCCTATAAGTCAGTGCGCTTAAACTTTAACGTCTCGGATTTCATTGCCTCTTATTCTCACGTGAGCGCGGCTATTAACGCGGGCTCAAAAAGACGCATGGAAATCGCGTGGTGCGCGTGTCAAAGTGCGCTTATAGTTCTCGCTTATCGCCGAGCTGACTATCTATATCTGGCCTTAACTCCTTCGTGATTTTTTTTTTAAACGAGGCATTTTCGTTTTCTTTATCCCCTTGCTATGTTATCTCAAATATTTTAATTTTATTATACCATTTTTTAGATGCTTGAAATGTATTGTAGAAAAAGTAACAATCTACAGCCTTCAATCTTTGCCATATACTTTCTTTAAAGAATTTTACTCTTTAATATATTGTACTTTCAAATTTTCCTTAAAGAGGCAAACGATCGATTCGGTAAAAAGTCAACATTAAAAAAATTAATACAATTATACTTTACACATTTTCTACATTGTAGATTATCAGACATTAAGTATCCTGAAGTCATCTATTATCTAACGATAATAAAGATAAGAAATATATATAACGATAATAGGAAACTTTCTACAAAAAGTTGAAGAAAGTTAGTATTTAGCAAATATTCGTGAGGCGATCGATTTTGCGTTTACTCGTGCAATTTAAAAATGAAAGGATAACAAAAGACCAATGCCCTATCACTGTTAAATCATACTCATGCCTCTATTAGCCACTTTGGAAAAAAAACGAGAGAAACAAGCAAAACTCAAAAGAGAACACCGTATATAAATATAAAAGAGATCATGAGAATAGAGAAGGACACAGATACAGGTCGCGTCCGTTGCAGCTCGTCGCCTTCCACTTCCATTTGAATAAAAGCAACGATAAGCACATCCTTAGAGTCGCTCGCAGTTCTGAATTGTTTCCGCTTCTTAAACCCCCGACAAATTTATTATAATAACTACCCTTAGAGTCGGCGGATCTCGCAGCTCGCTCCAATCTTCGTCTCTCACCGCGACCGCCACCGGGTTCCGCAGTCGCCTCTTCGTTTCTATCCACCACTCTCGTTCTGCTTCTTGGCCTGCGCACCAGTCGCTACCACTCCTTCGTCTACCCTGAACCTCCGTCGTGCATCCCCTTCGTTACCCGTTGCCCTCTCCCACGCCACCGCCTTCGGTGTTTTCTCTCGCGAGGAGAAACTCCTTTTTCTCCGTAGTCGCTGGGCGAAAGGAAGGATCGTTTCCGCGAATAATGTGTTCCTCCTCCACCACGTGGCGAGGAAGCTCGGGATAACGGAGACCGAAGAGAACATCAGTTGCAATATTTTCAGCGCGAACAACGACGTCAGGATTTCGGACGTTTTCTCTCCACGCAAATATGCCGGAGCTGGTTTACGCCCCAGAGGCAGTTAATCATTTTACGATAATTACACGCTTTAAAGCCAGATGGATTTTCTCTTATTAATCCAACACGCTCGGTTAAGATTGCAGTCTGCAGAAAATGAGCAAACGTTTCAAACGTACGTAAACACGCTGTTAATGTACTGAAAATATTAAGAAAAAAGTTAAATTTGTATTAACTTATATATTTTTATGTTATATAAATTTAAAAAATAAATATTTGTTATAACGGTAAAATTTAAAAAATTGACTTTTTTTTAATGTACAGATGTCCCAAAACTCGCAATAAATATTTTAAAGACAGATTCTTTGTAATATTTCAAGACAAACCGTCTAATATGCTGAGGCATTTTAATTTTCAAATGGGAAGAGTTTAAAAATGATGACAGGCAAAAATTTTATACGCTCAATGGCAAGATGATCAGCGTAGAGATGTTGAATTTTTATTATTGTCAAAGGTATAAAGTTCAAAAAAGCATCTTTACATTGACCATCTTGTCATTCTTAAACGCGCAAAATTCTAGCCCTGTCATTTGTAATGTTTAAATTCTTTTTATTTAAAATCTATCTTGGCCTCGGCATTTTCGTATTAGACTTTTCATCTTAAAATGTTATAATACGAAGAATCTGTCTTTGAAATATTTATTATCAGTTTTTAGAACCTCCTGTATAATATCTAAATACAGCATATTTTTATGAAAAATATTTTTGCGAAACGTAATACCACACATTAATTAATAATTATATGGAACTATTAATGGAATTACAATTAGCAAATGTAAATTAAATATTATCAACCATGTAACCATTTAATAACGAGAAACATCGAGGATTATTTATAAGAAATTTTCTCACACTAACATCAGCAAAGAAATAACCTATGCTTTAGCGAAGAAACTGCTATTGTATCTTAACACAACTTAAGCAGACGCTTGTAGTTTGCTCTCAGTATTGTCCGCTGTTCCGTCGTGTTACAAAGTCTGTAAATAGGCGTTTGGCCTGACGCATGTACTTTTCCACTCTGCACTATGGAACCACGGCCGCTAAAAACAACGTCGCGAAATTGTATGCGAGAGAAGGAAGGGAACGAAATGAAGGAGACAATAGTAAAGAAGATGAACGGGAAGAAGAACGGGAAGGAAGAAAAGAGGTCGGGGCGAGTGGTGGCTTTGCCTCAACGTGGTATTTACGACGTCATTTCCTGACTGTCAATAATTTCCCTAGGGGATGCGAAAGACACTACGCATTGCCTCTCGCGTGTCTCCACCGCGCATCTTTGGACGCACGTCGCGCTCCTCCATTCGCCACCTAAACCGCCTCGCTATCCACCTACCTCGGCTCGCGCCACCTTTTTCATCTCTTTGCAAATTGAAAAGACGCCGGCGAGCGAGACATCGGCCGGAGACGACGGCGCAAAGCCCACAAGCCTGCCAAATTGTAATCGCATAGAGGAGAGAAACGTATAAACTTGAAAAAGAAACGAGAGATTATGTATTTTCGACAATTCATTTCTGTACATATACCGGCTTTCCTTAAATCAATTTCGACGTTTAAATATCGAGCAAGAATTGCGAACAGTCACTACTTCAATCAATCCATAAACTTTCGAATTAATGATAATCTTATTAACTCTAGATTTAATTATCCATCTCGATTATGTCTTATCAAATAATTCATGTAAAAATTACACATTGGTAATTATAATTAATATAATAGTTTAAACAAGTTATATACCTCATATTTAAATTTTTCAATATGAATACGAAACAGTTCTACAGAAACAAGTCCATTAAATTCTATATTAAATATAGTGTTTCGAAAGACAAGGAAAAGAGAGTCTAGTATCACATAAAGAATGTACTCACAATCAGTTATTAATTGAAAAAATAAAAATATATACAGATATACTTTTTAACATACACACATACTTCCTTATACCATTTATATTATTTTCATTTCCATTTTTTTATGACTCAATCTTTCCAAAAATAAAAATTAATGTAGAAACACATGGTCTCATCGTTAATATAACGAATCATTTCTCTCCACATTTTTTTTATCTCATAATAATTATACGATAACTATACTTAACTGATCGATCAGTCTGTACGGATCAATTATTATGCTGCGAGCCCCTTTAAAAACAGTTAAACTCGGAGAAACTGCAGCCTCAAGAACCAAGGTAGCATCGCCTAATGAAGCATCTCCTTTAACTAATTTACAATCAGCGCTTCTTTCTACACCGACGTCGACGTGGACGCCAAATGATATGCCGGAGGGGTGCACGGGGAATAAGTATCTAAGTTCCGTACTTTCTCTGTCCCGAGGCTATCGCCGTCTTCATGACCCAGAACTCTTTAATTTTCACCATCGATACTGTAGCGTCCTCTTTAACTCATTAGACTCAATCAATTATACAGGCGTACGGTTACAGCAGTCTCCTTTCCCTTTCTCATTCTCGCCCTCTCCCTCTCTCTCACCCAATCTCTGTCGTCCCTCCATGTCGTCCTGCTCAACAACCCCGTCTTAATCCCTCGACCGAGACCCCGAATGGTATCCCGAGATACCAGGGTTTACTAAGGTAAACCTCTTAACGTTCCGATGCCAGTAGAAGTCAAGGTCGCAGGACACGTGACATGGCACATTGTTATCCATTGAATTTTGGAGAACGTGATGAACGGTGTTGGACAAATATTCCGCACACACATGGTTCACACCTACCTGTAACAGAGTGATAAAGATACGTTAGACTAACTCATAAAAAGTATTATATGTAATTATAAATTATATAATTATTAAATATAAGAGATAAGATTATATAATTATTATAATTTATATAAGTATCGTGTACAGCAGAGAGAGAGAGAGAGAGACAGCAAGATATTACAAGATTTACGAATTTACTTAATATCCAACTTATAAAATATTTTCAATAATAATTTCAACAACTTTCAATTTTAAGTTCTATTGAGTTCATATATTGTGTTTAATATATAATGTATGAACATTTTTCATCGCGTTGAAATTCATAAAAATAATTCGATAAAAAAATTCTAAACTAATCTCATAATAGATTATAATTGCAATGTGGATATTCATCCATCCAAAAATACAATAAAAAAGTTCTTTTTTTCAAATTATTATATACAGCGATGATCAATTTCTATTGTAATTGGAATTAAAAAATTAATAGAAGTTCGAGTGGTTTCCTTAACAAAGGCTTATCTCAAATATAATGCACAAACAGACACGTGAATGCGTTACAGCAGGGTGGGTCATAATGTCGTACGATAAACTGCGGATAGCGCGAGTCGTCTGGTGTGTTAGCCGGCAGTTAAAACCTTATCATCATACATCTTGTGTTATTCATCAAGGCGTGACGAGTGGGTGGAATTTTTATGTCTTCGTTCCCGGCAATGTTTCCTCCCCCTCCCAAAATCGCTTAAATAAAACTCGATAAAGTTAACGCTAAAATACCGTTGTATAGCTAGCCATTACGATTGACTTAATGCAATCGGACTTTTCAAGCATCGTTGCAATGCCGACGAGCTAGGTATATCTGATCAAACAAATTGATTTAAGTAGTAATATCGATTTCATATGCGGCTGCGTGGGACGATAATAGCCATATATGTGTTTTTGCTCGATAAATTAAATGTGGTTAAAGAACGAGTAATATATATTGACTTATGTATAGGAAGAAAATAAACGCGATTACTTCAGAATAATTACATTTTATAAAAATTATAACATTATTAATCTTTAGTACACTTTTTAGTTTTGCACCCTTATTCACACATATTCGATCATTCATGTTCTGGATTAATTTCATCACTTACAAGTACAATATATAAAAATTATTAAACGATTTTTACACATATTTTAACATCTCTAGAAAGTATTTGTAAAGTTGTATATTTATAACAAATTGTATATAAATTATTATAAATATAATTAACAAAACGAGAAAAATGCACATTTTTGTTTCATTCTGAAACAAAAATGTTTAAAGGAAAATAAGTTCCAATATCTTAAAGTTAACATTCTAAACTACAAAAGAAAAAATAGTTCAAGTGTCGACTGTCCAAAAAATTTTGTTATTCTTTAGTAACCAGAAAATAATGTTTTTTTAATATGCATGAATGGCTATAAAATAAAGATATATTGCATTTACATTTGAAACAATGCATTTTATTACTGCTATTGTGTTAAAAAAATATTATAATTTATTAGGAAAATATTACATTACACACGACATAATATATAATTTTACAGACATTTAACACAAGAGTGCCAAAAACCATCGTATTTAAGGGCTAATAATAATTGTTTTAGAATTAAATTCTTTTTTTAATAATTCGCAAAATATTCCCGTAATACAAACGAGAATTAGTTAAAAAATTAAAGAAAAAAAAAAATTTTTTTAGTTACAAAAATATACGTTCTATACACACGATAAGTCATTTGATACGAATAACCTAAAAATGTATAGAGTTAATAGAGCTATTATATAACAAGTTATACTATAAATAACTAATTAAGAATAAATAGAAATTATAGATGTACCGATAAATTGTTCTATAAATTACTTAATAAAAGCGTAGGTAATGATCATACATTTGTGCTATAATTGAAATCAAATGAATGAATTTAAATTATATGCTGGTATAAATTAATGATTTTTTATTCAAATTTGAAGATTAATGTAAAATAGCGCAGGAAATTAATAAAAAAAAAAACGAAATCTAATAATTGACAAAGATAATTATCTTTTAATATTCTGTATCTCCATCCACAATATACTTTAAATATACTGAAAAAAATTTACTATATCTTAATAAATATTTTTTTAATATTTGCAAATAAACATTATTTACTTACAATAAATAAATATTTATTCAATAAAAATGATATGATAGTTAAATCAAATTAATAATTCTTGTATCAAATAAATACATATTAACATTTAGTAGTAAATATTTGTAAGTAAATATTTCTAACTATTAGATCTAACTCTTTTTTCCTATATCTCGAACCAGAAATTATTCAGGTGGCTCGGGACTTTTGGCGGGCACTGTATGTATACTAATTGTTTATATATCATGCAGATATCATGGCAAAACATATAGGACAATTGCTGAATGTGTATCACTTAAATAATTTCTTATTACATTCTCATTTGATACTACTTTCATTTGTACATAAATAAATATTGAAAATTTACTTAATTTTAGACACTTATTATTACGTGTCTAACTTTTCACCAATAACAAATTAATTTGTTATAAATTTTTTGCAACATGTTGCAAAAGATACAATTTAGATAATCGATAGCTTAAATCGTATCAGATCTTTTAAATCGTATTTCCTTTGAAAGTATTGAATTTATAAATAAAAATAATTAAAAATGTAAGATTAATAAAAGAAATCGGTAACTAATACCTAATAACTAATATCTAATTGTAATAATTTATTTAAAAAAAGAATCAAATATTTAATAATAGTAATGGAAAGGCATGGAAGGCACGTCTCGAAATAAAACAGATTTGAATGTTTATAATTGACAATTGTATTCATATCAATTATTAGTTTCATTATTGTCAATTATCAATCTTATTTTTTAATTTTATAAAGCAATCAATTTAATTGTATGTAATTAGTTGTTATAATAATACGAATATAAAATATTCTACAATAAATCTATTTTATAAAAATATAAAGATTCAAAATAAAAAATTGCATAATTATATTATTGTCAGCTACATAAATTGAACAAAGATTAATAAGTTGTATTAGATTTTTTTAAAACGCTTTTGGCACACACAAAATAAAATGCAATCTATTAAATTTTTGTTTATATTATTCATTAGTCTTTTATTTCACTTTTTTTACTACTAATATAAAATATTGATGAGAGATTTAGATGACCGGCATTCGGTAACTCTCCCCAAATTATTCAATTTTTCGCATTTTAATTAAAATAAATATTTGCAAGAGTAATGCATTGATAATGGTTTATTATCATTATCAAAAAATGTTAACAACAAAACTTTAGACATTTAGGAAAAAAATCTCGAAAAAATGTACTAAGGAAATAGGCGTGGTAAGAGGACAGTGTCGATCCGATTCGTGATATTATGCAGGACAGAGCGGCAGGAAACAGTGTAACATCGCTAGTAGGCTCCGTGTACGAGGGTGGAATATGCTTAACGTTAATTTGTACGATAAAGGAATTATTGATTTTTACTTAGGCGGCTCAGTCAAGGGTGAGAGAGAGAATGCACGGGTAGGGGAACCTTGCTTTAAAGTGGAGGTACTAATGAGACGCCTTTAACGCATC
>NW_017259183.1:5242577-5246732 GCF_001594045.1 Atta colombica | reverse complement strand
ATTGAATCATACACTATTATTTGTTTTAATTTTAATTTTTAATTTTAATATTGATATTTGCTTTTTGAGATTCAAAAATTTAATATATAATCTAATATAAAAAAAGTGCCTACATATAGCATATTCGTTAATTAAAGTAATAAGATAAATATCCTAAAATTATCATTTCGTCTTTTTATAAAAATTAAAAAATGACTAATTGTACATCTTCTTCCTAACAATATATTTATAATATTTATTTATAGCACTTTCCCGTTACTTTTCACCTCTGCAATAAGCGTATTATGTTATGCAAAAGAAAAAAAGAAAATATCTCGTTTCAAAAACATATTCATCACATTTTCTAAATTGGATTATTTCGCTCAAAAACTTTACACGCAAGCTAGCATGATATTATTAATTAACGCGGTCAGTTCGTGCAAGTTCTGTTCAGCCGTCAAGTTGTACATACTCACGTAAAAAACCGTTTACATTATGTGCATGTAAACCGTCATGGCCGCGACCGCGGGCGGCTTTGCCGCGTCTGAAAATTTGGAGTAATAGGAAAACTCCTGAGCGGAAAAGAAGTTCAATCTAGCCGGGCGAGGGAAAAGCTTGGGAAAGCTCTTTGGACTCCTTTGATTCCAACTCGGCCCCTACCACCTTCTAAATCTTTTCCTTCCCTCTTACCCTTCTCTCAACCACCGTCGCCTAATACGACTCCGTAACGTTTTTCACGATAGGAAGAAGCTTCCAAAAGTTGCTTTGCCAAGTTACCCTGCGGCTGCTTCGGGCAAGAGTCCCTAAAAATCTGACTTTCCTCTTCGCTTTCTTTAACCACCGTTGCGGATAACCGTCTACGGCCGAGACGGAGAGATTCTGTCTTCTCCATATTTACGGTATAGCAATGATGAAAGCGATGAAAAGAGATCAGCGTATTCGCGTTTGAGTGATCGTCGAAAGGCAGAAATAAAAGAAAGGAACGCACATTTAACGTTTGCAGCGGGATTATCTTTTCTATCTGTGAGTCGATTTGGATTTGTATTTACTGCATTTATACTGCATATTACTATTGTATTTATTAATTAGAATGGTAGTCATAAAAAATGAAAATATTAAAAGAGCATTGTACATGTTTATAAGGAAATATTTCTTTCTATTTATCAACGAACACAATTTTTTATTCGTTTTTATACATATATGAGTTTACATATATATTTTCTAATACATAATCTACAGATACTGACGTAATTTTGACAAAAACAAGAGAATATTTTTGTTAATTCCCAATAATTTTATATATTCATGTAACATTCACAAGATTTCACGAATTTTCAACTGTATTCCCGGGATTATTTTTTTATTTGAAATCTATATCTGTCGCAAACAAATTGCAATTACTAGTTAAGTATTTTTGCTTACGTGTCAGAAATAAAAATCGACAACTTGAAAAATCGCATATCGAAAGAGATCTATAGTTGGTGCAGGATGGTCGATGACTGTGGGTAAGGAAAGAAATAATGAAAGTCCGTGCCAGGAAAGTGCTCTCTTTATTGACAACAAGGCTTCCGAGAGAGCGACACGGAGGTGCGACGAGGGAAAATATAGTGCTTCCATATCCGTGCGCGGCTGTCTATCGATTCTCGACGAGTATAAAGTACTGCGATTCCGCCTGCCGCCGTCGCCGAGTCGACGGAATAAATTTGCGCTCGCCCGGGTAAAACGGGGTGAGAGCCCGCGGAGTGCAGGCGGATCGGCGCAGAAGGGTGCGAGGGAGCGGCGAGAGGGTGCGGAGTCGGTGGTTGGGCGGGCAGGCGGGAAAAAAGGAGAAGGAAGAATACGAGAGGAAATGGAAGAGGCGAACGGGAAGAGGCGTCGGAAAAGCCGGGCGCGCAACTCCAGACTGCGATGGGAATTTTCGAAACTACCCGACCTCCTCCGCTCGCCATTTCCTTCCTCCGTCTCGCACTTTTCCGCCCCTTATTCGTTCGCCGCCCTCTGCTCTACCCGCCACGTCGCGATCGAGTATCAACGGCAAGTCAGCGATGGAAATGCGTGCGTGTACAGACGTTTGTGTAGGTTTCACGTAATGAGAAATCCACCTCAAAGTTGCTTCGCTCGACGGGCTTCAAAACGCGGAGTTAGAAGTTGCTTGATCTTTATCGCCCGAAAAGTTGTTCCAATCCGTTTTAACACTAATGTCGGATAAGTATAAAACCGACAATTCTGTCGTTGCCGGGTGTTTTCCATTGACAATAGGAAAATTATTTTAGAAAAATTTTACTTGCAATCGATCTTAATAAAATTATATTAAATTATATTTTAATTATATTATAAACAATGATAAAAAAGGGAGAAAGAGAGAGAGAGAGAGAGAGAGAGAGAGAGAGAGAGAGAAGATATAGTAGTAGATAGAAATGATCTTGATACCTCAAACAGCATTATAAAAAAATAAAAATTGACAAACTTCTTGAAAATATTCCATTTAGAGATTTAAAAAAAAAATCTTAACTTATTCTACTAACAACGGTTCTTAATATAAAAATTGTTTAAATCATGAAAATATACAAATATCTATATACATGTGTAAGTCATAAAATCATAATTTTTAAATAGATTTAAATAGATTAGACACTTATCATAAAAACTTATCATAAATTTCCATAATTTTCACTTTTACTATTACATATACTTATATACTTGTATAATATTCACATAAGCAGTTACAATCAAAATTCGTTTAAAACAATTATACTTTATGCTACGTTTAATTTTTGTAAATCGTAGATGTTTTTTCTTTCTTTATTGTTCTTGTAATAATATCAAACGATCAAATATTAGAATTCACAGAGATTATCGTCTAGAATTATATCCGAGATTATTCGAGAAAAGACGAGAGAGACCCTTCCTTCTTACCCTTTCCTTATGCTACCCCCATTGTCGTTTTGTGGCGAACACAAGCAAGGAAAAGAGGGAAACTTCTCTTTGGCGGTCGAGGATCATTACGGTAGCTGATTGGCGGGAATCTTGTTAAAGGTTTCGTTTGAATAATCGCCGCTCGATTCGCCGATTTTCATGACTCGATCCTCACGTAATGACGCGTAGAAATCCGCCATCGCTACCACTGTTCGCCCTTCTGCCCATCCACGGGCAATAATTTCAAGAGTCGATTTCTTGCACGCCGTAAGCATCTCCCTCATCCAAGCATCGCGATCGTTCCTCGTTATAACGAAATTCAATTTTATGTTAAATATTCCTGAACACAATCCACCAGCTCTACCGAGGTCAATTTATGATCCTGTCCAATCACGCGGCTCGCAAAAGCCGATCCATTATCTTTGCATTTACAGCACCTCCTATTTATGCACGATTTAGACAACAAACTTTCGGTAATGACTATGTTAATCTTAACAAACATGCAAAAATAAATTTTAAAATTTCTTATCAATTTAAATCTCTCTTTTAGAAATCGATATGCAACATTAAAAAACTGCACTCAGAACACGTCGCTGTAGAATAGATTATATTTAATATAATTTATATTTAATTTAAATATAAGTATAATAATTTCTTTCTTTTTTTTGCATAATTTAAACAATTTATTTAAACAATAACTCAAACTTACGATTTATCCTAAAAAGTGCATGTGTGCATTCTCTATTTATAATTATTTATTAACTTGAAAAATATGTGCTAAAAATCTGTTTGCAGTCACAAAATTAAAGCACTGACGCAGTGCCTAACAGAAAGTTTTTCTTAAAAGCCACGATTACAATGATTAGGAACACCTCCGACTGAAATCCGTCTTTCTGGACTTGTAAAGTCTGGATGTTGCGTGAATAATTTAGAGTGTTCACGCACCTAAACCCCGAGACCACTTAAATTTTCAGAAGTACTACGACGCCAAGTTATCGCTGCCTCTCACCGCGCGAGAGGCCGGAGAAGTTACAAATATGTTTACGCGAGCCTCGACCCCGCAGGTGCGATGGTTTACACGATTATCCGCGTTCCTTTTCGGCGCGCCGCGCCGCGACGAAGGGCAATTGCGAACCCTCCAAAGGGAAGGAAGGGTGGATATCGTGAGAGATGGTTGGAGGAAGAATAAAACGCGTATCGGAGGTACGAGAGCGCACGGCAGATCAATCTTCTCTCTTCCATTCTCTCTCTCTCTCTCTC
>NW_017259183.1:5239841-5242477 GCF_001594045.1 Atta colombica | reverse complement strand
CTCTCTCTCTCTCTCTCTCTCTCTCTCTCTCTCTCTCTCTCTCTCTCTCTCTCTCTCACTCACTCGTCTTCTTTCCAACCCTACTCACGGCTATGCCTCACCTCCACCTTACCCTCCATCTTCTTTCTCTGTGTAGACACAATCCCTTCCGCGTTCACACGTGTGTGATACGCACGCGTCTACCCAGAAAGGAAAATATATCTGCGGGATCCTCCTACCAGCTCTCTCATGATTGTAGTCACCTTTCGGATTTGTGGACCTACGCCATTGTCTCAGGGATTACTTCCGATGATTCCTTCAATTTTTCAATGTCTCGTACGTCGCACTCTTTACGTCTTTTCAATTTCGACCTCTTTTCTCGTGGTCCTGTCTCGGGTCGTATATCGGATGGGAAAACGTGGAATTTGCTACGCGTGGAAGAAACGGCGGAATGAAAATTCCAGATTTGCCGAAGGAGGAGGTAAAATTTCGATCTCGAGGTAGAATCCTAATCGGCTTTGCTTTCGAGTCTCTCTCTCTCTCTCTCTCTCTCTCTCTCTCTCTCTCTCTCTTTCTCTCTCTCTTTTTCTCTTACTTCGTCTATCGCGACGAGCCATCCCTTACAGAGCGAATACGTCGGCTACCCTTCTCAATCGTTGTCTTCCTGAGCGTGAGCATACGAAATTGAACGAGCATCCTTAACGAGCAGCGTGCACTGGCTCGATAAGAATGTTTGAGCGACAGGCAATGCGGGACCTCATTTCCCTGCGCAAGCAAGAAATTTTATATTTATTGAAGCCCATTATGCTCTTGTTCTTGTTCTTGTTTCATCGTGTTTAGTTATCCTCAAAATACACGTAAGTGTATTGACACAGTCATATATTTCTGATTATATTTACAGACAATTCAAACGTTAATCGTTTTCAATGAAATCCATAGCGTTACGCAAGTTATGTCTTGTCAAAATAGTTCATAATTTATTGACCAGTTTGTCTTATTTATTAGATATCGATGATATAATGAGAATCGTAATTATTCAATAAAAATAAATTAAGTAAATACACAAATCTTTTCATATTTTATCGAAATAATGATAATGCTAAAATTGATAAATAAAATTGTTTACTTTAAGTGTCGAAATTAATCTAACTTTTCCAAAAAAATTGGATTGTATTTAATTGTCTAGCATATATATTTTATATATATATGTACATAATTATAATATCCATCTGCATTGCAGTATTTGCTGTTTTTTAGATGTAGATATAATAACTTTTATATAGATATAATAATAATGTATCTATTAAAAATATGAATGCTATACGGATGTATTTCAATTTTTTAATTTGTGAGAGAAATGTGTGTTTTCGTTTTATAATTTTTTAAATTTCGTATACACATTTCTACAACACACTTCTTGTACACATATAAAATTAAAATATTTAAAAAATAATTTTAATTTTTTCAATATTTATTTACAAATCTCTAAAAAAACGCACAAATTTTGACTGAATTTATTGAATTTAAAAAAAATTGTAATCAATGAAATCTTTCTTTTTATAATTTTTACGATGTAAAAATTCCGATATAAAATTGCACGATTGATTTTACAATTATGTAATTTTATTTTATTAAATATTTCCAGTATTAAATCTTCCATATGAGATCCATCCATTACAAAATGCACAGCGTAAAATGACTTACAGCCTCACGAAAGGCGAAACGTTAAGTCTAAGCTACTGGAAACTTTATGAAGCTTCTAAAGGAAAAAACGAAGGAATATTCTATACTCAGCGTATAAGTAGACGGTATTTCGGGCCCGAGGCACGTCGGTGGATCGGCAGGCGTGGTCGTGAGGCTCCTCCGATATTTCTGGAGCCAGCCGAAGGAAAAAGGAGTCACGGGCGACGGGCGTGGAGAAGCGAGCGGAACGGGTAGATGTGAAGGAGGGTAGTTCGGTGTTCCCGGGGGCGAAAGTGGCGCGGCGTTCTAATGCGATTCCGATATCGGCCCGGACATCTCGTGAGCCGGTATACCTCCCAACCCCCACCTCTGACGTCCCCAGGACGATCTCACCCTACGATGTGGACGAGCACGTCAGGATGGGTGGCGGAGAGGGTAGATCGTGGAAGTAAAAGGGGTCCCCCTAAGGGCGGGGTGGCTCGTAGAATGGGCCGATATGTATGCCGTGAGCGCACCACCGACCGGCCGCCATCTTGGAATCGATGTCGATCAAGCGGAAGGAAGGAACTTCTGCGCAGCTCGGGGGCGGCCGAGGTGTACCCTCTCCTAGTATGTATGTGCGCGCCTCCACATACACCCCATTCTCCCCCTCCGCTTCCCGTGTGCCATCTCATGCTGCCTTTGCAGTTGACCCACCCTTTAGATGTACTCATATGCGCGAGAGTATGTGGAGAAGAAGACATAAGTTGTGGATTTCTTCTTCGCATAAAATGGCGTCTACTCAACGTATCGCTCAAGATGCAATGTGATTTTAATTATTTCACGTAAAAATTAATATATTCCACTGTTTTAAGAGAAAAAAGTTTATTGTACATGAGATCTTTCATATATATATATATGTTTATACATTTTTTAGAATCCTATTGAATAACACTATACTGCATTGTTTTAAAAAGATGTTTATGTTCTAAATG
>NW_017259183.1:5234000-5239741 GCF_001594045.1 Atta colombica | reverse complement strand
TAATAATATTTAAAATTTAAAAAACGTTTGCTCTCTCTGTGTGTGTGTGTGTGTGTGTGTGTGTGTGTGTGTGTGTGTGTGTGTGTGTGTGTATATATATATATATATATATATATATAAAGAAGCTAATGTGGAGGAAACGTTGTTTCACTTTATCGTGCAATACATACTAGTGCAATATTCAGCACAATACCATTTAACACGACACGTCTGAACGTAAATCAATGTACTTAGGAAGAAAAGATCTACAAGACTTTTTTTCGAGCTCTATCTTGCCATAATATTCTCTCCATTTCACTGTAAGAAATATCGCCGGCACTGTCGTGGAATTACTCTCGCGGAATGTAAAAAGGAATTTCGCATTGGTGCAAGAATAAGCGACGTAGTCACCTCTCGCGAGAAATCGAGAGGATGTGGAGCCAGATAGGACCGGTAGGATGGCTGATTTATGAGATTATAGGTTGCCGGTATAAACGCCAGCGAAAATGGCGTCTCTGCAAATCGATCGTAAAAAGGATGTCGCACCGGTGGCCGATGGAGGCATACAATAGCTAGCGTCTCATTCGTTAACTCCGCGGAAATAAATAAAAACGCGAGCAGGACATCGCAAGTATCGAACGGGGTCGGTGGGGGTGTTATATCGACTGCACGAGAGGCTCATACTCTTCCATAACCCATAAAGAATCGAGGCCTTCGGTGATTTATGGATTATGGCGCCGAAGCATGCGAGCATGGAACTCGACAAAAAAAAAAAAAGAGACACCGAGAAATGCCGTCTTTTCATCGTTCTTGTCAATGAACGGATAGAAGTAGGCGATCAAAATAGTCGTGTGAATTTACGACTTATCGATCCACTATTACGAACGATCGTCCGAATCCTTTCGAAATAAATGAATGGCTTTGTGATATCAAGAAAACGATTACCTTGCAAATCATCCTTTAAAATTGAAATCGACGAGATAGAGATAAATTAAACAAATTGAGTAACAATTCACAAAAAAAAGAATAAAAGAATGATGCCTTTTCTTTCTTTCTTTGCTCTGCTATATAAAATGATCAATAATCATAATCGCCAGTATTTGCAGAAAACGAAAAGACGAAGGTGTAACAGATTGTGTGTAAATTAGAAGAGAATTTCAAAATACGGACGAAACAATCGACACTTAGAAACAGGGCTTAAAGGCAAATGCGGTCAGTGTGCCTTCGTGGGCTGAGAAATACGAGGAGTTGAATGGCTCGTGACCTTGGCCCCGAGGCTGTTAGCCTGGGGTTGGTAAGGTAATTAAATGCCATGGATGGGGTTGGTTGCTATAACCGGCAGGATAGAACGAAGGGTATCCAGGGGGGATGAGACTAATTGCCGATGCAAGGAAAACCATCCCTCGCCGTGCCACTGGAGGATCTTTCAAGGTGCTCATCCTTCTGATTATACTACCGTTTTATTAACGGTTTTCCTCCGGCGTTATTGCTACATAAAGTTATCTTCGATTCTTCAACACAAATAAATTCAATGTTTTCCATCATGTCTTTTATGTTAAGCATCTTAACTTATTTGGTCTAAAGAATTAATTGTACCTACTATTGTAAATCTTTACTTTTATATATATATACAATTAGTGTTTATTACAGCTTTTTGTTTTTATATCCCATAGTATAGGCAACAAAAAAATGTTTTCCTACGCGCATTGTGTCAAAGAGATAAAATATGTTTTATCAACTTATTTAAGAAATATGAATCAATTTTAAAATTTGCAGCAAATATATGTAATATATGTATATATAAAAGATAAATTTTAAAGATAATACAATTATTATTATAATAATTTTTTAATTTATAAGCGCCATCATTATTATATCAGACTAGTAAAACTAAATATTTGCTCAAAATTTTCGTTTTTGTTTTCCAAATTCCAAGTTTTGATAAAATTAAAATTTTAAACAAATAACAGTATATTTGTTGAAACTATGATACTATATATTGAAAATTTATATTTAATAAGTATCTACAATTAGGAACAAATTATTCTTTTATCATATAATAATTGAAAAATTGAAAACGATTAAGCACTTAACACATTGGCATAACACAAAACAAGTTACAAACTATTTGTATCAATAATACGAGAAATTAATTTATTGCGCTTAAATGATAAGAATAAAAGTTTTTAGGAAGAAAAGTCATTGAATTTGGGAGAAAAACTTTCTTAATTCTCTCTTGTCGAGATATGTTCAATCCGCAATGCAAATACTATTTTCGTAATTTGAGAATGATAGATAAAGTTTCGTGCGACGGGGAACCACTGTCCCGGAAGTAGCCCAGTTACAAATTAGCATCCAAGGATTGCCCTTGGCGTTACTCCTGTCTCTCTTCTTCCTGTTCAGTCTCCTCTGGTCTCGTTTCCTATATCCCTCTCGCTTCCTAACACTGGTCGTCGGCACTCCTCTTTCTTTCTAGGTTATTAAAGGAAGCCGCCTTCGGGGTCAAGTCGGGTTAGGTCAGGGCGGCAGGGAATAATGAGCGAGGAAAAGTTAAACGAGAGTATTTTTTACCGAGAGGAAAATTACGCTGGCCTTCCCTGGTCGTAGTAAAGATGGTGCAAGGAGGACAAGCCATTGCAACGGTGAACTTGAGAAAGACGAAGACGGAGAGAGAGAGACAGATAGATAGGTAGAGGAAGAGAAAGAGAGAGAACGCAAAAGGAAGATAAGGAAGGAGAAGGAGGAGGAGGAGGGGAGAGAGAAGTGAACGAGAAATTCAGGGGTAGGAGATCTCGGGGTGGCACGAGGGGGTGTCTTCCATTCATTACCGCCGGTTACCCCTTAATGGAATCTTCGTGTCCTCATCTTTCCACTGTCCTTCCTCAGCACCACGCTGTGCCGCGGTAATTTCTGTTTTGCGAACAAGAAGTCGTTTGTACACTCGGCAAAGCGAGACGCCTACCGTCATTCAGAAACAACACTGCCGCGACTTGTACGCACGTTAACGTAAGCTCACATTTATCCTGTTTTTCTCTTGACTATCATTCTTTAATGTCATGATGTTAATATAAGTCCCATTTCTCAGATACCTGTATAGCATATCTATATGTAATCAATATTATAATAAATGTAGCATCAATTTGTCAAAACTGTTAATTAATATTAATGTATATAATAATAACTGCTGCTTTCTAACTCATAAATAGTTATTCTCTGTTATCAAATCTTCAGATAGATTATATCAAATAGCAATACAATTTTTAATTTATTCTGTACATAATTGAAAATATCATGCTTTAATGTCATATACATTAATCACAATTAGTTTCTGCATACCTCATCTACGCATCAGTGACTACGGAATTAAGAATGTCACCGAGAACAGAAATTTAGCCGTTATGAATAACGAGGAAAACGAACGTGTGCGAGGAGCCTCTTGCCTCTTGTACATACCCTTCGATGTCTGGAATATCAAATTATTCTGCATAAAGGATGACACAGGTCGATGGTAATAAACTGACTCGAGAAATAATAGCATAACGAGCATAAAGTGGGGTCCGCTCGTGCAGCCGGCGGCCAAAGAAGCGGAAGGGGTTGAAGAACCAGGTAGACCCATTATCCCCAGCGCATCCGTGTACACAACAGGGTGTCTATAAATGTTTCGGGGACTTTCGTTTCTCTCGCGCCGTCTAATTTATTCAGAAAGTCAGTCGCCACCTGAGTAACGTGAGAACACTCGGGATGCATCGCATGCAGATGTCGCGCCCAGTTGGCATCCGAGAGATATCGATCCTGTTCCTCTACTTTTTATTTCGTTTTTTTTTTTTATTTTGACCAACAGTAACCGTCTATTTCTTTATTCGATTGATTCGTACCGCACTTAATTACATTTAGCTCCTCAAAAATATGATAGACTCACGCTGTCTGATTGATAATCTTCGACTGATCGATTAAAATCTGTCCAGGCAAAAATTTTAACGAAGATTTGTGCGTATGAGACTTACGTATGTAAAGATTTCTCTCTGTTATGTATAAATAAAACAAATAAATAATTATATTTTACTTAATATAAAGATTGGATATGAAATATTATTGATAATAATGCAAGATCCATGCACTAAATAACTCCTCTGTACATTTTAATACAAGCAGTGCCTCAACACTGTCGGATTTATTTGAAATCTGGCATTCCATTACGTGAATTGCAATTCTTCTTCATTGTCTACGCAACATAGAGTAATCTTTTAAAATTTGAATGTCACGTGACTAACATCTTCCAAGAATTTCTCGTCTCGAGGGTAAGAAGATTAGGTTTCTTTGAATAGATAGGTTGCCTGGTGTCCGCGAGATAGGGACATGGGAAAGCACTCCTCCTTTTCGTATGTAGATTTCATTGGAATGCCCGAGGGACGCGAGAGCAAAGGGAGCGAAAGGGTTGCGGGAGAAGTTGGATATAGTTAAGGGTTAAGATATACGCGTGGGAAGACTGCCATCTCAAATTCTCGAGTCATGCCACGTGTCTTTTAGTTTTAATTTTCTGCTATACTATCGTTGATCGAAAAAGATTGAAATAATTCCTAGGATCTAATCATAAGTCATGCAAATATAAGTAAAAAATGATATAAAATTTTCATTTCATTTTTATTTTAAAATTTACATTAAATTAGAATATAATTTCGAGATAAGAATTTTGCATATATTTAATATTTACAACTTTTTTCATGGATTTTACTTTATTATAATATATACTACATAAAGATATAAGATGTAATTTTCAATCGAAATTTTTCACGAGTCAAACATTTAAAATCGTAATACTATTCATGATGTGATATTTTCAAGTATTCGTATATTTATTTGGTATCGATAGATTCATGTTAACCTGACAGAGAATAGCAGATGCGCGTTTATATATTATCAAACAAGAGCGTCATGTCATGCGACGACTATTTGACGGCCATATTTGCGAGAGATCCTTTTACATGTGAGGTAATGTCCTGAGACAGCGTGACAAAAGTACACATGGGGTTAATATATGCGATTCTTCCTCTTCTAAAACAAATTTGCTTGAATGTACTTAGACCAACTCCAAATATAAAATAAAATTAAAACATAGATCAAAGATATAATATTAAAAAGTCGGTAATTGTTATTACGTATTAAATTATTTCGTTGCAAATTTTCCAAATTAAAAAAAAGAAAAAATAATAAATCTCGTGTTAACAAATTATATTAAAATTATATTAAAATTATTAAATCAATTAATAAACAACGTGCTTTAAAAGCTTTCCTTTTTGAGAGTCAAATGTTCATAAAATTTGCAAATCGGTATATATATATATATACATTCTTTAATGTATATATAATGTATATATAATGTAATATATACATGTAATGTATATGTACATACATACATGTACACGCACATACATGTGTATATAATTTTTATTATTTAAAGTATATTATTTTATTATTTAATTTTTATTATTTTATTACTTCAAACCAAAATATTTAACATATGCAAAGATTTGCGACTAATTTTTACACGCATACATTAAAGAATGTTTACATGCAAAGATCGAAAAAATATTAATAGACATACATATTACAAACTATAATAAAATTCATTCAAAGATCTACACAGTATTTATTTCACATTAATGTTATAATTTAAATCAACGAATTGTTGTGAATATAATTAAACACCATTACGATCAATAGTAATAAACAGTAACATTTTTTAGAACTTTACAAACAAACAT
>NW_017259183.1:5227230-5233900 GCF_001594045.1 Atta colombica | reverse complement strand
TATATACATATATATTTCAAAAATTATTATTATAGTATTTTACCAATATTATTTATAAAGATTCACTTCAAGATTTCACTTAATAATAACTTACAGACAAAGTTTAACAAATCTATCGAAACATATTAATAAAGAAATTCATATTTATTAATTTGATAATAAGTTTATAAATTATTGGAAAAGAAAAATAAACAGATTCGTGAAATTGATCTTCGACTTGACCGATTTATCTTAGCCTTATTTAAAGGGATCGTTGAGGAGGAGTCATTATCTGAGGGGAACTCTCTCTCGCTTCTAACCTCGCGTTAGTTCACGTTCGATAAATTGTCGGTGGTGTAACGTAATAGAGGGGGATTAGTGAACGCCCTCTCATCCTTGCTCAGCATCTCGTAGGTTAGCCTTTAATAATCACTATTTCTTCCGAACGTTGTTCGCTTAACCCTATCATATCGAGGTTATTGGAATCGATGACGCAATATGAGATTCATTAGTATACTTCAGTATTTTTTAAGAAGGAGGAAGAAGAAGACAGAAAAAAAAATGAAAAAAGAAAAGAGATATTGACAAAAAATTATAAATCTTATAAAATTAAATGTTTTCCCGTATATTTATCTTCTCTGCTTTTAATATTGAATGTATTCTTTAAAAGAAATTTTTGAGAAATATAATTACACTAATCAAACAAAAATATGTATCTCTGTTAATAGTTTTAATGTCTAGTAACATTTTCTAATAAAATTATTTATCAATAAACGCTCCATCGTAAAACGTAAAATAAAATTCCAACAAGTGATAAAAAATAATTTAGGCGGTCGATTATTCTTTTTAAAAAATAATTTCTAAAATATAGAATTAAATATGATAATCAAATTAGTTGTTTCAAGCTAATATGTGATTCTTTTATAAGTAGATAGGATATTCAATAATCTAACACGTATCCAACTTTTATAAATTTAACTTTTTTAATACTATTAAAATTATTGTTAAATCAAAATATATGAGCTAATAGATCAGATAGATGAAAATTTGTCATCAAGTCCGGCGTATCGAAATCCAGTCATATCATCGTCCATCTCTTCTCGCAAGAGAGCTAGTCAGATTCGATGAGAGCAAGGGCAAGAGGGTTCGTGCACTGCTGACTGCACAGAGCTCTTCTCATGATCCCTTCACAGAAGCAGAGGAGGAAGCAAAAGAGAAGCGCCAAGGGAGAAGGAAAGAAATAAAGGGAGATAGGCGCCCTTGAGAGGTGAGTCCCGGGATCGGTCCTATGTGCGAGCCAAGCGTGAAGAAAGAAAGAAGCCGGTACAGAGAAGAGGGAATGATGAAAAGAGCGATGGGAGATTGGAGAGGCGGCTGGCTGACTGGGTGGTTAGCCGGCATAGGTGGTGGTAGTAGTGGTGATAGTAGCTTGGAGGGAAAAAGAAGAGGAGAAAGAGGAGGAAAAGGTTGAGGAGATGGCGGAGGAGGAAGAGGAGGCGACTGTACTAAGAAAAGCCGACACACGGGGTGGCTGGGAGCAGTGCAGATCAATGCCAGCCAGCCAGCCAGCCAGCCAGCCAGCCAGCCAGCCAGCCAGCCATCCAGCCAGCCAGCCAGCCAGCCAGCCAGCCAGCCAGCCGACCCAACCCTTCCGAGTCTACTGCTCTTCAGTTCCCTAACCCTTTACCCCGTTTTTCCACCCCGACTTCGGCGGACTCACCCGGAGATAAAACACGAATGGCTCCACGAACCACCCCTACACACCCTGCCACCCATGTCGCCCTGTCGTTTTCCTCCTCTCTCTTTCTATGTCTCCCTCTTTCTGCTCGCCGTTTCTGCCTCGCAGCCACTCTCTCGATTTATCTTTCCCTCTTTCGAAGCTCTCTTTCGTCTCTGGCGTACCTATAGTTACCAACACCGATGAAAAATAATAGCTGTGGCTATACCTGCGAGAGAGAACGAATAAGCGAGAGTGAGAAAAAGGGAGAAAGAGGGATGCATCGGCGTAAACGCACTCGAGACGGAATTGCTCTGCAGACTTTGCCTTCCCTTTGACGCTTCGAACGCCGTGCATTTCAACGAGCTGCCTTCCTCCCGATTTGTTCCGGGGAAATAATTTTTTCGAGGCAACAGCACTGCCTATATCTAACGTTATCGCGAAGTCAGAGAGGTGCTCTTTTTCAATTGTGCCTCATTTTAGTGGGAGATATTTGATAGAAAGAAGTGTTACTTTTAATAAAAATTTAAATATTCTTCTAACATACATCAATATCGCAACTATCATTCAGAGATAAAACTTGCAGATATTAAATAATTATAATTGATCGAAATCTTTACTTCAAAATAATAATGATTTTTTTTTTAAATAATTACAATACATTTTTAATGTTGTAAAATGTTTAGATGTAAAAAAATAACAATTAAATATAAATCATATAAATATAAAAAAGAAATGAAATTCTTGAAATTAAAGTGAAAAATTTGTTCAGCCAAGGAAAACACTCAAAAAGTATCCATTAACACAGTTGGTAGCACAGACCGATAGAGTTACATTAATGTCATGCTAGCACGATTACACGAAGATAGTCATCCAGGACTAGCAATTTTTCAAAGGAAGCCTCTCACGACACCGCCAGCCAGCTTATTGCGATCGTGGATCAATTTTCAATCTTTTCAGAGCTATCCTCCTGTTGGCAGGATCAACATCACTATGGAGAAGGACCGTGAGAGCTACCGGAGTAAAACGCCTTTCGCAATCTGCCAGGAGTTACTTTCATGTTGCTACAGAGTGATGGTGGCGCGGTCGCATATAAAACAAATTAATCTCGTTAGGGGGAGCGTCTGCCTTCGTCCTTCCGGCTTTCAGGATCTTCCACCCCCTTCTCGACTGCTTGGCTCGCTCTCTCGAGCTGCTTGGCGGCGAATCTACGGACGACTTTGCTCCTCTTTTATCTTAATTCGTCGTCTAAATGAGAACGAAGTCGCGGTTATCGCGGTTTCAAGAAAAAGGGACTCCTTGAATTGGCGCGCCGGTGCTTTATAAATCCTCTTGAGCGGCCAAGTGACTAGCTGAGCGCGATTTTACTCGCGGCCGCTTGCGTTTCTTGCTCATTACTGTACAAGAGTAAGTACCACGGGTTGGATCGCGATTCAAACTTGGCAAGACGAACCGATATAGCTACTTATCTTAGTTTTATTTGATGGAAAAATGACGCAAACTTCATATTAATAAAAAAGTAACTAAAAACGTGCCATTAATTTATTCATTACATTACAATAAAATGTTTTTTTATACTGAATATAATCGCAGTACATATACATGCGCAAAAGATAAATAAAATAAGCGAAATACATGCATTATTATTATTATTATTTTGCTGTATTAATAAACAAGAAAGATATATTTACTGTAATTAAATAATTTATCAATTTAATATGAATCATGTTTTTAATACTATTTTACATGTATAATAGTATGGTACATGTAATAGTATGGTATGTATATGATAAATACAAAAGATGACAAGAATGGTTTTGAGAGAACATTTAAACACGAGAATGTCGATTGAGGATAATTTCTAGAATAGCATTGTGGAAAGTGATATTCCAATCTGTCAGAACTTAAAAGATTTCAAAAACGGAAATTCCACAACTACATTTCTGTATCTCCATCTCCGATTCGACGACGACACGGGGAGGTTGCATGGAGATGAAAATATAAACGAAACGAAAAACTTGAAAATGCCAAGTAATTCGACGTAGGTGGGTGTGTACCTGAGTTCAAGGAGAAAAGTACGAAAGACACACACGACCATGATATTTGACGATGCGTGTGTGAGTGGCTATCGTGTCCCGATGTGTGGGTGTGGGTTTCGTAAGGGTGGAAAGGTATCCAGCGCGCATGCTCCTACGTGGGCGTCAATACGAGCTGTACACGCTACCCTTTCTCTGTCCTTTGTTGCGCACACACACACACACACACACACACACACACACACACACACACACACACACACACACACGCACACACGCACGCACGCACGCACGCACGCACACAAACACATACACGCACGCATACAGGCGTGCAACATATACGCGTGCGTCACTTTACACATATACATATACGAACATTTGCACACATGTATCTTGGAACGAGAAAGCATTTCGCTTTTGTAATGTTGATGGAAGCACGTTTTGATGGTTGGATAAATGCGGTACGTCCCGGAGATATTTCGTCAAAATTGTATATAGTATACTATATATATCATATAATTTATTCGACGCCACATTTCACATATACGTTTTATATATGAATTTTTTTTTTATGTTTTTGTAACAAATTTGAAATAAACTCAAAACAAATAAGACAATTTTTTTTCTATACAATTATAAAATACAACGTATAAAATGTAACGTTTAAATTATATGTTTATACAGTTAATTAGGTTCCACATTTATTGGCAATCAAAGTGAAGCAATATACTTTATTACGCTCGTGTCCCCAGGCTCCTATCAAAATAAATAATGTTATCATAATTACGTATAGTAAAATACAACAATTTCATATCGACCGAATAAATGATACCACACGCTGATAATAATTAAATTCAATTAATATGCACTTTTCCAATATTATTCTTTCCTTTGTTAATTTCACCTTTTTCGCAAAATAATCAAATTAAAAAAGCGAAAATAAAAATAAAAATTGCACTTTATGTAAGCTTTAAAATAGAATTAAAAGACAGAAATTATGTGTATTGCTGCGTATAATCGAAGATGATAATTCTCTCTGATCTATTTTTATTTTTATTATTAGAAACAATGTTTCAGCATCTAATGTTGCGACGTCATCATACATTCGCTAAACCGTTTTCCCAAAAGCCCCGACCAAGATATAACGCCCTTGCCTTTCTTGGTGGCCCTTCCTAGGTAGCGCACGGGCGCACAAACATATTAATGCCATAACCATCCAATCTAGTCGACGTACCGTCGCCTTAAATATAAATGGGCGACGCGCACACAGGCAGGACGCCCCACTTTCGTATTCATGCGAAAGTTTCCTGGTCGCCTCGTTAACTTTACATAGGACTATATGGACGTTTCCAGATTCGGTAGTACCGTGTGTATGTACGCGTGTACGTATGCACGCACATCGCTATATCGCATCGACGACGACGACCTGCCGGTATCCGTGTCGTTCGCGCTCACGCATACAGCTAACAACCGTCTAACTTCGAAGTAATTCAAGCCATTGTGCTCGATGGAATTGTTGGAGTATCAGAGGTCGCGTAGTAGGTGAAACGATAACCCGATCTGTTTTTCTGGTAATCGTAAATTTCATTTTACGAGTGATCGTGGTAGGTAAATGTAGAACACGATCTACGTTTCCGCCTCACGCTGTAAGTCGATTATAAGTAGCATCGAGATACAGAGGGAACAAGTTAAATCTTTAAAAAGAATATTAAAGTTTGCAAGGTTTTTTTTAAAGATAATTGAAGAATATGATTTATTATAAACAAAATAATTCAAGCCTAATGAAAAAAGAAAACGAAAAGTCTTTTTTTTATTGAGGACTTAAGGTAAGTTAAAACAATTGAATTTCATCCACGAATAAATCTCAACAAAGCAATTATTGTCCTATTCAATAAATATCTTCACAATTGTTATCTACCCAAAAACACTGTTAAACTCATAACGTTCGATACAACCCAAATATTTTAACAAACTCTTCCTAGTGACTCTCGATCAGCCGTAGCAACCCTAACAGCGATCGACATCAGGTACTATTCGATGTTTGCTGAATCGGAACCTCGGAACCTTTGTTGCATCCGTGTGACATATGTTCGGCGAGCGTGAAAATGCTTTAATCAAGTGCACGCGTACTCGCACAAATTAATTAGAATATTTTAATCATAAATTAAGCTAGATACAAGCGTTTAATACAACGAGCAATGTAATCATTCTTTGTCGAGAGATTAATATAATTAATTTTATAAGTATTGTAGTTTCACGCCGTAGTTTAAAAAATTGAAATTCTTTATTCAGTCTTTTTTTTTTTTATTTAATCAAAACGCATTTAAACATACAGTATATAAACACACTTTCTAATAATTCCTCTTTTAAGTGTATAAAACGCGCATGCAAAACATTTCTATTGCACAACAGTAAATTCCTAAACAAATTACATAAATAAATAGATAAATGTACAGATACATAGATAAATGTAAGGCAAAGAATTTTCTGCAAATGGAAAAACAAGATAGTAAGCGGCTGTAGATTTCATCCGACGCGCGTATATTTTCCTTTCATACGATCTCATTTCACGAACGAGGAAAACGACTATACGACACCATCATTCGTTCCGCGTTGTTCTTTTTCCCTCTTGTATTTCCATTGGTTTCTCTCGTCGAGAGAAGATCTTACTGGCCGTGGAACAATGGACGGTAGGTGTATTTTTATCCGGACATTAACATAAGCCGATTGTGTCTTTCCTCTTCTACACGAGCCGTGTGGAAAGATCGAAATAAAGATGGAAAAAAATCGTCTGTCTGCCTATCTTTCGAAAGTGACACGTAGGCAGAAAATAAAAAAACGATTGTTCCTATTGGCTGAAACAATCATGCCCCTAAATTCGCGAGTAAAATAGAAAATTATGTAATTAGCTATTTAAAATTATTATATGTATATATAT
>NW_017259183.1:5226170-5227118 GCF_001594045.1 Atta colombica | reverse complement strand
TATATATATATATATATGTGTTAATGCTCTTTAATCATCGATAAAAATGTATCAATACGAATTTTTTAGATATATAAAAAAGATGTTCATACAAAAGTCAATCTCATAAATTCAGAAAATGAAATTTTATTAAAAGTACACCTTTATTAATTTATTAATATTTATCAATTTATTAAAAATATTAATTCATTAAAGATGTACAAATTTACAAATTACTTGTATTTCCCATTATATGCATTTCCATTATATGCATTTCAAGAAAAAAAAACAAAACATAAGATTGGTATGTAATACATATTATACAAAATTATGCTGTTTATAAAATTCTAACTCATAAATAGTTTTCTTAATAAATTAATAAAACAATATCCGTTTGTCAAAATACCATATTCTAAAGATATTCAGATTCTTCTCAAGAGAAACGGATGTTCGTCCGTTATTGTGTACCTGAAACTAATTTCTGAAATCTTTATCGTCCGACATCTTCTCACTCTATCGGGTGAACGTATATGCTAAACAAAAATTGGAGCAAAAAGAAAGCGGATGCGGCGGCGCTGCCACAGAACTTTTTAAGCAAATTAATCAATATCAACGAGGACGAAAGTTTACGGCGAGCCACGGGACGACAGAGAGAGAGAGAGAGAGAGAGAGAGAGAGAGAGAGAGAGAGAGAGAGAGAGAAAAGAAGATTTCACCGGGAAGCATCCGGGCGGATGCTCGCTAATTTCTTTAAAGTAGTTTGCCAATTTATTATTTTCCAATTTTCCGGGAACTTCCACCGCGCGCACGTACGACGTTTACAAGCCTCACTGTTATTCTGCTTTTTCTTTTTCGTTCTTCACGCTCGCTGCCTCAAAACTGAATTTGGCAGCAATCAACCTCGACCACATCCGTTAAAAAAATTGCTGCTTGTTTCACTTTTGCAAAATTATTTCTATCGTGTCAATAT
>NW_017259183.1:5211446-5226070 GCF_001594045.1 Atta colombica | reverse complement strand
AAATGTATAAGTAATTAAATTTATACACTTGTTTATACAGACAAAAATATTATAAAAACATTTTATGAATTTTATTTCTTCTAAATAGATATATATAAATATAATATATAACAAAGTTTGAATTTGCGCACAAATAATAAACTAAAAATAAAATAATCAACTGAATCTCTCTTTCTAAAAGAGAAACACCGCGAGTTCTAAAACGTTTCACGTCACAATAATATCACAATTAACACTGACAACACAAAAAGAGACAACATAAGATTTTATCTTTTTTTCCTTCTCTTTCGAGGGAGGAACACATACATTTTTAATTTTTTCAAAATAATTTTAATCTAGTCTAGAAGAAATTGCAAAGGAACGAATTCTTTTATCGGAAAGCGTCTGCAATAAACGTATCGGAATCTCGATTTTGAAATTCCGACTCTCTTTGGCGTTCGCGATTTCATGAGGCACGAAACTTTTCCTATAGTCCGACGGGTTTTTACCCGCTAACGATCGACAATGTTTAAGCACGGCGAAAGCCAACAGGATCGCGCAGACGAAGCAAGTTTAGCCTAACAAGGGGCTCCCCGGAAGAGCAGACACCGGATGAGGTATGTAAATCTCGTTCCGCCGAGGTCGTGCCGCGCCGACTCCCCCCTTTCTCCCTTCACGAGCATCCACCCCTGAGCCAGGTTCTTTCGTGGTCCACAGTGGCAGGGTAGATTTTAACCCTTTTCCACTTATCGATTTTCAGCTCGAGACGGATGAGAGAACATCCGACTATGTGCCTTCGACCACTTTACGCTATACTCGATTCCACTTGACTACTCCAACAGAAGAACTATTTCCTTCTCATATTTGATTCACTTTTCTTCTCCACTTTCTTAAGCTTACTCCTTAAACACATTAACGTTATTTGTATATATCAATATTTACATCTTAATAAATAGTAAATAATTAAGATTCAAAAGGTGTTAGAACAATAAATTATAGTAATTAAATAAGCAGATTAAATAAGCTGTATGTAGGTATAGTTCTGTATCAAATGTATTATTTTTCTTCATTTAACTTTGTCATTAAGAATAAATTCGTATAATAAAGAGGAGAGACTTTCCAGATATTCTTACACTTCTTCCAATCGAGAAATATATGCCCCTTAATGTCTAGAAGCACTCACATTCATCGAAGAAACGTCTCTATAAATAATGCCATAATGTATACTGATAACTTTTTGGGGGAACATCGAATTTTTTTCGAAGCACCATCGAGTTCCATCCTTAACATCCCTCTCGAAGCATACTTTATCTTTCAGCGATAAAGCATTGCTTTAGATGGTCGTGCTCGCTTCTATATCGAGGGGGTTTGATTGATTACCAAGGTGGAGTCTAACATACTTGGAGGGTGGTTGACTTGCGCAGACTACACACTTGGAGTTCGAAACTACGCGAGTATGCGTGAATCCGCGAAGAAAAAGGAGACTGCTTCTTTCGAGCTCGTGAAGAAGAACGAGAGGGGATGGTTCCGATAAGATGGTAGAGTGGAACCCCTTGTATGTTAGCAGTACGTATCCGGGGAAGGAACATGTATTGGGAATACATGCGTATTCGTATGTGCCGTTAGATACGTGGAAGCCATACAGACGTATTTACGTGGGTGCGTGTGTGGGTATCCTTACACGCGACAGGCAGGCACGTACATATTAGGGGGGTGCACAAGGGTCCACAGACCAATCGGAAGCAAGCGTTCTTTATCCACCCGAGTATCTTGGACGCATGCCTCACGTACGAGGCGTGGTTTGGGGCCACCCTTATTCGAATATATGTCGTTTTTTTTTCCGGTCATTGAATTTTCTATGCTCGCGGCGACGCACATATAGGTACCGCCATGTCAACGTCTTGCAAGTGTACGTCGACTACTCTTACGTCTTTATTGAGTTTTCGGTGTAATAATCGAACTTTCCGCAAAAAAACAGACAAATCAGAAACAAAATATTTTGCGATTTAATTATTTTATACATTTCATATAAAACAGCGTAAATGTAATACTTTGTGCTTCGGTAATTTGCAGTTAATTGTAAATTGTGAGTGGTATATAACATCTCTATTTTAAATGATTTAGAATTGCGTCCGCTTATCCCTTATAAATCCAATGAATTGTAATTGGTATAAAGAAGTAAATGAAAGCCAGATTCACTAAATAATGCATGCGAATTATCGTGGACAATAATGATTTCGATCATAATCACTGGAACTAAAATCTTGATATTTAGTACGCCTACATACATTCGTGCACAAATGAAGTTCTATAATGCAACATAGCGGATAGCACAGCAGAAAGAACGAGATAAGTAATTCACTACTAAACTGACAGCACTTAACGCACTCCAACACATACTTCATACTTGCATAGTATTTACTCAGGTGTTCAGGCAGTAACATACCAGGTTCCGCAACTGACATATATGATCTAATGCATTTCTAGGACTTCAAGGACGCTCATTGGACTTCTAAGGAGTAAACGGATATCATGTACCATTTACAATTACCTACACATTACCGAAACACAAAGTATTATGCGCAATCTAAACGTAAACATTACTATAAAAAAGTCCGTGGTATTTTAACAAGAGAAAAAAACGACCAAATGTAAACTATGATATTTTTAGTGCAATTAGTTTCTACGCGGAGGTCGATCTTCGTGAATATTTCTTGCAAGCGTAATAATGCGGCAAATGATTGCGCAGGGTGAAGCAAGGTGAAGCGCGTAAGGCGGACATATATATTCCAAAATTTCCATGAAATTTCTCGGCGGTAGCGCGTATACACGACGTACGATAATGCATGCTCGTATGCTGATAGACACGTGGGTGGAGAGGCGCCTCGGACCCGGTGCACGTCGGGAGAGATCTCTCATTATGCATTCCTTTCAGGCGGCCGTCATTATTTTACATATTGCAGGAGGAGGCGTACCGCGCGCCGGTACCGACTGCCTTTGCCAATTTTTCCAGCATGGCAAAAAGGAACGGTCGGCAATTTGATGCCGGGCATATGTGTGCGCGTGTGTATACGGTCACCTTAACATTGTTGTTGCAATTTAATGCGTTTCATCGGGAAGCACAGCTTCCCGCGCTTTGAACACAGGCTTGCACCATGCCGGTGAACAACGGCATCCAGCCGAAGTTCTTTCGAATTTATGATCCGCGGGAAACATTTATTTTTCTATACAACGGCACCGCGGAAACGTGTAATAGAATTTGTAAGCAAATATATCGATGCTCGCCGTTGTGGCAGATGTATCCTTGTATATTTTGTATAGCTGAGGGAATGATTAAAAGCGCGCGCGCGCGCGCCGCGACAGGGAAGAAGAGGGGGAAGGAAACGTTATTGTTAAATTGATGCATTACATTATAGAGATGCATGCGTTTTGTTAGAATTCTGCATACGAGAAGTCGTACAAGTACAACATTATGCATAAACATTGCAGATAACCGAATATCATATAACGCCCGAAAAATCTGCAGAACATGGTGATTTCCATCAGTTTGTCGGATTATTAAATTGTAAGGAGATATACGTCGTGCGCTGCAATATAACGATTCAGTACACAATTATCCATCACGCACATTGAATCGGTAGATACCGGCTTCTTCTCATGATACATGATATTATGGCAAATGAAACATGTATGCTTGCAGGTATGATACTGCAACGTTGAATTCAGAAATGATATTACTAGGTATACGATATGGAAGGAAAAAAAGGAGAGTACTGATCACTTGTACTATGAACACCGCGTGTCTGTCTATGTTTAAACCGACAGGTGTACATGAAACGGCCACCCAACAGTGTTGCATGAGGTTAATGATCTTCATTTGTGAGGGAACCGCAGTTCCAGGTAAAGAGCTCAACACGAAACATGCCCGGCACGAAGAAGTCGTGTCCCGTAAAGGCAAGGAACATGTAGATGCATCAGGCTCTCAAGAATTTCACTTCGTGAAATTCATGCAACAATTAATTTGGATGTTGCGTCTCAATTATGCTTTGCATATAACGGATTCATTAATCATCAAAAATTATTATCAATAATAAATTTAAGTAATTGATACTGAATATTTTTTACCGATTATAAATCGATTCTTGGAGAGACGATAATTTTATCAAATTTGTAGCAACTTATTAATGCTATATAAAAATATATCAAGTAAAACCATGATTTTCAAACACTGCTTTTTTAATTTCAATGACTTTTGAGCGATTTAATTTTTGAATAAAAAAGATACGCTAATGTTATTAAACAATTATATATCCGCTGAAGACAAGTTTTTAAATCGAAATAATGTTTTACAGTATTTCCAATACACACTAAGTACTCATACTGAATCTCATCAATGCGATTAAATATATTTTCTCTTGGGGAATACTTTTCGCAGTTACAAATTCCGCATTCTTATAATGCGGATTAACTAAATTTCCTCAAAACGTTCCATCGACAAGACATCAGATGCCAAGAATCAACACGGTCTTCTTATTTCCGAGCAACCAGCTTCGAGGAGAAGCGGCGCAAGTGACGCAGCCACCTGTACGTAAGGCAGATGAATCTCGTGGCGGCTTTCAAGGCAGGAAGAAGAGGTAGGTTGTAACAGGCCGGCCTATATGTATGGTAATATCGACAGGGAGGTCCCCGCGATCCAATACCCGGCTTTCTCTATCTCTTTTTCTCTCTCTCTCTCTCTCTCTCTCTCTCTCTCTCTCTCTCTCTCTTTCTCTCTTTCTCTCTCCTTCTTTTTCGTGCGCGTATTATGCAGTGGCAGCGAAAAAAGAAGCGCTATGTAGGAAGGAGAAGAGACGAAGAAGGAGAACGGATCGGCGCGCACAACCTCCACGACGCGACGACTATCCAGTATCCACGCCAGCAAGAAAGAGACAATCGAGAGGGACGCGCACGCCCTGTACCAACCCGTTTCTTTCCCAGTTCCGTTCTTCTCTCCGACGTCATCGAACTCCGCGGGAAGTTATGCCGCGAGAGAGGGCCACCGAGGCAGAGCGGGAAGAAAGAGGGAACAAGAGAAAAAGGAAGGAACATCTCTTGCTCCTCTGGAAAAGCATAGAGGAGAGTAGTGAGTCGGCGTCGCCCGGGCAACGGCTCTGCCACCTTATTGGATATGTTGAGCAATTTATTTTATTTTTCCCTATTCCTCGCGGGAGGGGAACTGAGAGGAAGAAAGAGAAAGAAAGAGAGATAGAGAGAAGGAAGAAGAGAGAAGGTTGCCGCAGGAGAGGCAGAGCGCACCCTCCTCCACTTACCTGCTACCCTCCGCACACGTCGACGCCATTTTCCAATATCGCGTCAAGCGAGCGCTCCCGTTCTCGTTCACTCACTCCCTACCCCCATCTTCCTCTCGTTTCGTCTCGCTTCTTCGTTCTTTTCTCGAGGAGAAAGAGAAAATGGAAGCGAGGCACGAAACGAGAAAAAGGGAAGAAAGGAGCCTGGTGGGCGGCGCGGGAGGGTGGTGGAGGCGGAGGTGGAGAACGAGAGCGAGGAGCTACGGCTAGCTTCGGCTCACGGCTGTAACGAGAGAACCGAGTAAGGTTGGGTGAGAACCGTACGTTCCTCCACCCGTAAATTGGCAATATTCATGCCGAGCCGCGTACACGGCTTCCCTTACGGGGCCGGGGAGGAGATGAGGAGCGGCGCGGCGGTGGCGGCGGGTTGCGAGAGGCGGTGGTAGTTGGACTGCGGAACCGATTCCCGTAGCCCGAAGGCACCCCCGCGAAAACGCTCACCTAGACAATTCGTTCGTTATTTTTACGTCGACGTCGGATGACGTCGAATGGGGATGAAGCCGCGCTAATCACCGCTCCTCTTCCGCGATCCTTTTTAGAGCCGGAAAGTTGCGCGGTTACCGCGATCGAATGATTTCAGGCAACCTACGTCGTATGAAAGATATCGCGTCGTATGAAAGATAACAGTAGAGTTGAGTGGCAAAACTTTCAAGGACCTGTTTCATTTTTTATTTCTGTCGCTTCACTTCTTCGATGAATCATCATACCATATCAAATAATAAAAATTATACTATGTTAGAGAGAGAGAGAAAGAGAGAGAGAGAGAGAGAGAGAGAGAGAGAGAGAGAGAGAGAGAGAGAAAGTAGTGTGGGTGAAACTTCTTTTCAATCAATTATAAACTCCCCAATAATTCGCGAAATTTGATAAACTACTTTTATAAAAATTTACTGAAAATAAAATACAATATAATTTCACAAATTATATACATCTCAAACTGTAAAAAAGTTTTCAGATTGGCAAATGTTAAAAAAAACTAAACAAATAATTGTATAATAAATTTCCTATTAATTTATATGATGAAATACGCACTATTTAAAAAATTTCTATTTGATTAATAAAATACGTTTTCAACTGCACGCATGCATATGGCATTTTCTCGGTATGTACATTGATATCTAGCATCGCACCAGACAGTAGAAAATCGCAACGACAAAGTTTTACTCGTACGCTTTGGCAAACCTCTAATTAATGTAAACTTCTGTCGGTAAAAATCGTTTTAAAATTACTTCGCACTCCCGAGCGCGCAGCCGCATCATTCCCTATCATACCCTCCTTCTTTCAGCCAAACCCTGAGAGGAAGCCGAAGGGGGTGGCTTTAGGAGTTTGAGTGATATTCCAACTTTTAAAATATGTCAAATTATTTTCCTTTCAGAAGAGCTGTCGCCTAAATACATTTCCATCTCTTTCGATGTATTTAAATATACGGGGTTCAATCTACGACACAACGGCGACAAATATAAGGCTTTCGGTACGTGATTGGTATATACGGATGTATAAAAGACGCGCTCGCCTACACTGGTTACGTTCGATTCAAAGTGAGATGAATGAAATCTCGAAATTTTTAAATGTCACCTTAACGTATAAAAAAAAAAAATGTAAAAACATATATTTTATTAATCACATTTTTCATCATTTTATCTTTTAATTAAAACGTATTTTGGCAGTAAAAGGACCGTAGAAGTTGAATTTCACGTCACATTTTTTTCATGAGTAACAAATAGAAAGAAATGAAACGTATAGATAATTATATTTAACGTTTTAACAATAAGATCATTAATTTGAACATTTAAAGTCATAAACTTGTAAATAAAACGGTAAAATATATACGAATGCAATACTAGATATATGTAAAGGATCCAAATTGGCTCCTTCTAGATGGACAATTAAATAAAAGTTGAACCAGCTTCTATACGCATAATTGAAATTTTTTGGTACCAAAATTAAGAGCCTGAAAAATAATATTGTAAAAAGTTATCATAAGGATATCATATGAAAATAAAGTTGAAAAAAGTTACAAGTTGACAAACAGTTTGAATTTCACGAGGAGCCAAATTAGCTGTCTCGGTCCTTCTAATGTTAAAGTGTTTTTCTAGAGTTTTTAACGTGTAAAATGCTAAAAGATGTATCATTACTATTCATTAGAATAATATGGAAACGATTGCATGATTCAAATCTCCGTAATTCTCGGAAAAGGAGCGAAAAATTTTGTAATTCACAGTCACTTTTTCCAAGCACTTTCATTAAAATTCCAGACAGCGCGTAAGAACACTTGCCTGGCCATATTGTTTTATTTGTCGCGCGCAACAAAGAGACACATGGATCGACGAAAGGTACAATTTTCGCTCGTAACGCCAATTCACGGGGACAGATGGAGGAATCTTCCTTTATTTCGAAAGCCCTTATGCCGGGCGTTATAGGCTAGACGCGTAAAGCACGTCGACTTCCTGGCGGCGGCGCGAATAAGTAAAGAGACGGACAGTGCATCTATGTAGATAAGTATGTACCTATCCACGCAATTACATTACACACAAAACGTCGACGACAACTCTTTGTGCCGGCTGGATATCAAAGCTCGAATGCTGCCAGCTGGAGTCTCCTACCTCCCTCAAGCTCTATAGCAAAGCAATAGAGTTCTTGCCTTTCCGTCACTCTATATCCGGCACTCTACTTCGCGACACGGTTCTTCCGTCGGGAAAAAGTAGCCTCCTCCTCATTCATCCACCGTTTTCCTTCACCTCCGCGTTCTTCTCCGCACTTTTTTCTCATCCTTGCGGAGGCGCGACTTTGCCACTCTCTCTCCCTCAATCTCGTGCGCTTCTCCTTCCGCTCTACGCTCGAAGAAAATAATTTCTTCCATCGCTATCTCTCTTCTTCGATTTCTCTTTATATGCCAGACAATAGAATGTTCCTTTCTCGGAGCACGCGGGTATGCTGATTTGACGAATGACAATAAATCGTTTGTAAAAGACGACGATTTCGACTGACATGATTATTTTTTCGTATATATTTTCTTTTGTTATTACATATAATTAACAATAATAAATAACTCAAAAGTTTTGATCTTTTTAACGTTATCTTGTACGGAATTTGAGAATTATATATTGTTACAAGAGTTGTTATCTAAAAGATAAACTTCCTACATAAACAGCAAGCTAAAGTACGCTGTAACATATTTTCTATTACTTATTAATTACAGTAGAAATTTTTCTACTAAAATAAGGAATGTACAAATACATAGTAAGCTACTTATCTTATACATATGATATTTTGGATATAGTAAAATAATTTTCTTTTTTAATTGATATGAGAAAAAGTAAATGTCTCAAGTAGAATTGCTTTCACTGTTTCTTCCTTCCTTTGTCTCACATTTACAAGAAATAAAAATTTATGCAATTACAATCTTTAAAAAGTGCAGTCAGTGCAGACGTAAAAGGAATTAGATGACGACCAAAACCTGCGTCAAAGCGCGGCCATCGACCCTAATTCTCGACAACGTTCCGGAACTTAGAAATCTCGTACCGGATCCATTTGTATTAAGAAGTCCAAAAGAGTAGAACGGAAACGGCAACCCATAACGGCACTGGAACCTATGCATGCGAGAAGCAGTTAGCTTTATTGCAGCGCGCGGGAGTTTTTAATATCGCTTTGGCGCGGACGCGTCTGCCAGCTGACAAAAGGAGAAAAAAGGAGGCGTTAATGGAGAACGTTTTCGCTCTAACGACCGTGGAGAAAAGGAAGGGGGTGGAACGGGCCAAGACTACGGGACATCAGCCGGGACTGCGTAAAAGGGTGGACGCTGGCGCCTGTCCGCTGCCCACCAGACATGCTCGCTAGACCGTATGGTTTTTATACGATGAGAAACGGAAAAAGAGGGAGAGAGAGGGGGAGAATAAAGATATGGTAAGAATCCAGAAAATTCTCTCGTTATTGGAAAGTTGGAGCGAAGAAGGAAGACGCAAGCATTAATCCTCTGTTCAAGTTAGTCTTAAGATCAGTCTTAAGAAGTCGTCAATCATATCCATCGTGCAAAAAAAAGATACAATTTAATAAAAATATGGTAAATATTTTTGACAAAACAAATATTTTGCTATCACTTATTCCGATGTTTTGCAGTATTTATGTATCGGCTCGAAAATAAAATTAAAAATAGCAAAGAAATTATCTTATTTATTACAATCATATTATATTTAAAGTATTATACATTTACATTTTATAATTTATTTAATATATTTTAACATTAAAACATGGTAAAATTAAAAAATGTTGGTTAGTACAAGATATATTGAGCAACGTCAATCAACACCTCAAAGAGCTATATTAGTACTCGTATTTTATTTTTTATACAGTGTTTGAGATAAAAGACAGTCGTAAAAGAAAATCAGATCTATATAAACTTTCTTAAGGAAGTCCTAAAGTGGACTCCAACAGCATTCGTTGTTTAACCGATTCAATAGGTACACGTACGATTTACGCAAAACATCGACATCGTCGTACAACTACATATATCAATATCTTACGTACATACATACATAAATTTTCGAACGATATCGTACATAATTAAATGTCTTAAATCTAATTCTAAAAGCTTGATCGTTATTTTTTCTTGTAATATGTAGTCTCCAATTTCGTAAGTATAGATTGCAAAACTTTAATATCAAGCAAATATAAATATCGTGATTTGATAGCTCAAGACTCCATGTTAGATTAAAAAATGATAAAGATTTCAATTTCAAAAATTTGTCGATACAAATTCCACAATACAGACTAGTATTAAATCTATAATTCTATGAAAAGATTTCCAATCTGCAAAATAATATAAAAATAATAATAAGTATATATGATATTCTACAAAAATTATTGCATTTAATCAATAAAGCAAATGATTTTAGGACCTCCTTAAATTATATGAAAAACTTTTGTTTATATTTATCTAAAAATTAATTAAAATAAATATATAAAAAAAATAGTTTTATTTAATCCTCTAACAATACGGTGGATCTTCAAAACATATTTGGAAAAATAAAATCGATTTCAATTTTATTCCAACCCAATGCTTTATTATATTTTATTTATTTGTTTTTGTTTCATTCAAATAAATCAAATAGAGAGAAAGATTTGGATTCGACCTCAGCTTTCTGAATATATTCTGAAGATCCACCCACCGTATTAAATTATTAGAAGATTAATAACAAAAAGCTTTATGATAAATATTACTATATAATAATTATAATAAATATGCATTGTGTCGTATAATTTAATGTTTAAAATTATAATTATCAACTTTATCAAAGAAAGTTTAATCATAAAATAAAGTAAAAGCACAAATTATTCCGAATATCAAGGATTAGTGTTATTCTCGCATGTATCCATAATATATTGAATCTCGAAATCTTCTGGTCTTTGCCTTATTCGGATAAGAACGAGGGAAAGAAAAAAATCTTGATAAAAGAGAGAAGGAGCTTTGACTCAGGCGGCTCGAGGTTTTAAATCCGATCCCCATGCAGATTAATAAAAGCATTCATGAAGTTTAAAACCGCTCTTATTAATTCGATTTTCTTGTGCTTTCTAAAAAGATTTACGAGATCACCTCTCGGTTTTATCCGCCAACATTATCAACAAAAATGTATATCGTTTCTAACATCACTTTCACAGAACCTTTGATCTTGTTGCTTGGCTTAATATTTTCAAGGTTAATATTACATTACTCGTTAATTGTTAAGAAGACATTTAATCGGTAATTTTAAACTTGCAACTTTGTTCACGAAGGAATTGTATTTCATCCTCTTACTAATGACTTTCGTTTTAAATTTCATGCATGCTATAATAAGTTATATCTTTTTTCATGAGCGTAATGGAATAAAATTCCAATAAGAATATTATTTTAATACAACATTTGAATAAATATAAACACATATATCTTAGAACTAATTTTTTTTGTCGATCTCAAATGTCAGAAGTCAAATTAAACAAAGTAAAAGTTTGATATTAACAATGTTTATTAATATTGTAATCAATTAAAAATTAAAAAATTTTTATGCATTAATTATGTGTGTAAAAAAATAAATCACTGTTAACATACTTTCGTTTAATTTAGCAAAAACTTAAAAAATTGAAAAATAAATTACTAAAATACTTAACATCGAAAAATAAAGAGCGATAAAAAAGTTTATGTAATAAATACTTTATTAGAGAAATAATGATTGTCAAATTGATTTAAAAATCCATTGATAAAAAAGAGACAGTTTTCAATTTAAAACATATATTATACATTTATATCTTCTTAACTAACTCTTGAGAAATCAATCTTAGAACTATAAATAAGTAAATTACAAAAAATAGTGTCGCATAAATTGTCACCTGCAATTAAAAAAAATTTACTTATGAAAGATTATATCCATGGTTGTAAAAACAAATATGCAAATGGATACAGGTCGCATTACGACTCATAAAAAAAAAAAATTCACAGTCACGTAAGTAATAGTGGTAGTGCTTATGATTTCTGTGAATCATTTAAATGTTTGGCCAACTATGCGGGAAATACCTGACAGTAATTAGTTAGTGCGCTAATATATATCTTCTGGTTACCCCAACATCGCAAGAAATCGGAGGTAGAGTAGCGGCATGTCGAGAAACAAGTAGAGAAGAACTCAGACCGCGCTCGCGTTAATGGTCTTACGTCGCCATCGGCATCATATACGATAATAAAATACGCTTTCCGCGTAATATTCTTGCAATTATTTAAAAAAAAAATATAAGATCAAAATAGAACAGAAAATTAACAACAATAACAAATTTGTAATTTATTCTGATGTATTAGAAATGCTGCTGCATTCAACAACGAAATATGTTTACATATTTAGAGCAATATACACAGAGCAATATACATATTTAAATATAATAGAATGTAGCACAAGTCACAATAAATTAAATTAAAATTTTATGGGAAAGTAATCGAGAATGTCTTAACAGGAAAATTAGAATTTCAATTAGAACTCGCGTATACGATTCTTTTATTTGCGATACACACATAGAGGTATACATCCAATTAAAACTCCCTAAACATCTAGCACATTTACGATCTTCGCTTTGCAATTTATTCGTCAGATATGCTCGGTATCCTTTACTTCGGTCTTCGTTTACATCTCGTTATACGTGCCGGAGAATATTTATTTATACTTTGCCTCTGCTCTTGCATTTCTCATACTACAAGTTTCTCGAAATTATCATTGCTGACTAGCGTATCTCCGTATATCCAACATTCCACCTATATATCAGACGACGGGTCTACCAGACAGGAGAGATTCTTGCTTCTTATCTACAGACCGCAAAGCATCGAATAAAATTGTCACCTTTGTACATTGGTATGCAAGAAGTAAACTGCCAAAAAGAATAATGACTCACTCTACTATCGTTCTTATTTGACGTTTGTGGTCAACTATTTCACAGCAAACAAAATCATTGGCTCGTCACTTTTGAAAAGAAAAAAGTGTAAGTTAAATTATTATTTTTAGTTTAATATAAATTATATGTAGCTGTGTAGATACTTTATCAATAATATTTTTAAATATAAAATAAATAACTATTTATCACACAAATAAATGTATTCAAATAAATAAATAATAAATGATGAATAAATGCAATTATTTGAATTAAATTAAAAATTTTTTTAGCTATTTGTTCGCAAGAAAAAATTAAAAATTTATATATACATATATTCAAAATACATATAATACAATTATTTTAATGATAAATCAAACAAGCAAGCAAATATATTCTTATATTCGTATTTTGTAAAATTTACATATATATTTTATTTCTATAAAAGAACAATTGTAAAAGTAAAAAAATTTATAAAATTTAGAATATATAATTAGATATAAATATGTAAGCATATAAATATATCTACGCTTATTACAGCATTGCTATAAATCGTTTACTGTAAAGTGCTACAACAAATAAGTTCAGAAATTATGACAGGATTGTGAAAGACAATTAGCAATTTTGTGCTATGTTCAGCCGCAAATAGGTAACGATCAAATACCTTTTTACAGCAATCCCGATAATCAGCGTAATCATTATTATCAAAGGTTGAGACCAACAAAGAGTACAAAAATAAATATGAGAAAGGAAATATCACGCTACATCATGTGAGTTATATAAGAAGTATATTAAATCGTTCTTTTTTTTTTCTTTTTTTCTGATAATTGCAAAAAATTTACGTTATTATTGGTAATGGAAGTACATTAATTAATGTTTTATTCATAATTCATAAAAATTAAATTATTTTGATTATGATGTAATTAGTTAATATAATTAAAGTAAGATCCTTAAAATATTAACCAAAAATAATTTATTATTATAAATTAAATGCTAAAATTAGAGTTTTAATAATACAATAAATATATCGTTAAAATATAATTTCTCGATTTCTCACAAAGATGTCATCAAAACAATAAGACAAAGGACATAGGAAACAAGCGTAAAAATTTTATGTGCAGAGATAAATCAATAACTTAAATAATCCGTTTAATACAATTAAAATCTTCGCGTAAAAAATATTGCAGCTCAGATATTACCTGATGTACAATTTTTCTATGTTCTGAAAATGGCTCAAAAATGACTTACAACATGTAGGTGCGAAGATTTTAAAGTTTAACTATATTAAATCTATTTTTGAAATTATTAATTTATCTCTGCGCCTCAATTTCCCCACTCGATTCCTTTCTCTTATTGTTTAAAGAATCTTAATTAAATATCATTGAATAGAATTTATGGAATAACTTCAGAATATTTTGTATATAAGAAGAAATTTTTATTCGCTTCAATCGTCAGTCTTCTACTCTTGCTTATCAGCCTAAGGTATCAAATACATCTCGCTAAGTACTGAAACGCGAACATTATTCCTGCGTTGCCGCAGGAACTTCCTCTTAGCGTTTTGCGGCTAAATAAAATGACTACCACGGGCAACTCCTTAAAGGAAACAGTCGAGCCATCCGTTACGCGAAAAAGCATTCACGACTCTGCTGATACGTACAAGTAGGCGAGAAGAAGAACAGACCTGTTTGCCGCTGCAGCATGGAGGAAGAGAGAAAGAGAGGGCCATTTGTATTCATATGAAAATATTATCTCGTCCCGCGTCGTGCCTCTTCGGGATCGCTATTCGGTTTGCATAGATATACTTATGCATGAAGGCAACATCGCTCGCCATTGTTATGCAACCCGATGTAGATTCTCAATATAGATCCATGCTCGAGGTTTCATTCGGATTTGAAGAGCTTCGTACTCCTTTAGAGCACT
>NW_017259183.1:5209876-5211346 GCF_001594045.1 Atta colombica | reverse complement strand
ACACACACACACACACACACACACACACACACACACACACACACACACACACACACACACACCCATACCTACACATACAACAGAGGGAACCACTATATTTAGAATTCCATTCCATCTTCATCTTCCTTACGAGGTATGATCGTATTACTGGTTGTCGAAACGCTCCAGATTGCCATTTCATCATAAGCATTATATTCTTTTTACCATAGGAAATTGTATTCACTTTACTATTTTTCTCCTACGCGTTCTACGCATAAAATTCTTACATATATTGTACAATACGCGCGATTACGAAGACTGATACATAAGATGATTTCAGAAATAATTTTGCTTTACACAATTGCTTCTGCTATCATTTCTTTACAATTTATGCACGTTTTACCGTATTGCTGTCTGTAAAGTTATAATATACGCATCGTGAATTAAGTCTTTGAAGTCTCCACTACATATTTCGTTCTAAAAGATTTATAATATGTGCAGCAAGCAACCTGCGCCAACTTTTGTAACCAGTTCTTCCTACTACGGTTATGATCATATATCCTGCTGTCGAGATGTAAGAGTCCGATTGCTATCTCGTGTACTATATAAATAACGTTATATCGTAAGATTTTTGTAACGTCGGTTAATCCTATTTGAATTTTTTTAATTAAAAGACACACATTTATACTATCAAAATTTTTAGAGATTGTGTAAAACAGAAAATTGGCTGCGAAATGCAACGTGAGACCTGATTTACAATTACCAAGAAAGGAAAGTACTATAACTACCATGATATTTATACTTCGTATTAACAACGCAGCAAATCGACTATTCGTATCTTTCCATCTTCCGCTTCGCAAATTGCATTATAAATCACATATCTATAAACCAATTCATAATAAAAGAAATTTCATCTGAAATGCTAATTATAAATATTAAATGTAATATATGTGCCCCCCATAATTGATTCAAAAGCTTATTTCAATTAAATCTAAACGCATCATTAAATAAATTCGTTGCTCTATTTCTTTTAACATTGTAACTTTGTGACAATAAAGGCAACAGGCTAAAAGTATATAACGTTCAATTCGACAGCTATCTGTCCATAATTTAAGTAAACCGTTGCAGCATTTGCAGTAATTAATATGCAACATTGTACTCGAAATACAGCAGCCGTCGCAGTAGGATTAATCATATATAAAGTTCCTGATGTATTCAATGAGTGTATAACCGGTTTTGCCAACCGAGTTGCACGACAACAAAGCAACCCACGCTGAAGATAAAGTGAATACGAAGTGCATATCATAAACATATACTTACATCCGCGCACATTACCGCTGTTTGCACTTCATCGCCCCGCGATTATTATCCAACTTATCTTGTTAAAGTGCACAATCGGAAACACTTCAAAAATAACCGAACTTTAAAATACTATTACAAATTTCTATCTTGTACAAAAGGCTAATAATAGCGACAATTCCTAAATACACG
>NW_017259183.1:5209111-5209776 GCF_001594045.1 Atta colombica | reverse complement strand
TATATATTAGACAAGGAAAAAAAATTTTTTTTTAATCGGCCACTTAGCTCAAAAGCTTCCATTTCATGCCAAAAGAACACCTCGGAATTTTTATCAAAAAATATTGAGATTGAAAAGTCGCTAATGAACGATTTTTAAATCGAAATTTCGATTTTCCTTAATACATGTTTAATTTGATGCAAAAATGGCTTAATCCGAATTCAAATGTGGTACTGTTTTTTTAATCGCTAAACACGATGCAATAGTTCATTTAACCCTACGATATATACTTTAATAAAATTATAGTTCGAAATGTGAAGACATGATCAAATTTCGAGTTCAAGGTCGATTTTGACAAGATCCCAAGCGTTCAAATTGTGTCATTTTTTTCACGTTAATCGTGACTGTATTTCTTAAAAAGTATGTCGCAGAATTAAATGACCTATTGCATCGTATTCAGCGATAAAAAAAACGTACACATTTCATATCTCATTTGAAATCCGGATTAAGCCATTTTTGCATCAAATTAAACATGTATTAAGGAAAATCGAAATTTTTATTTTAAAAATTGTTCACTAGCCTCTAAATCTTAATAGTTTTTGATAAAAATGTAGGGATGTTCTTTTGATATGAAATGGAAGCTTTTGGGCCGATTAAAAAAAATTTTTTTTTTTCCTAGTCTAATA
>NW_017259183.1:5205332-5209011 GCF_001594045.1 Atta colombica | reverse complement strand
TATATGAGAGAGAGAGAGAGAGAGAGAGAGAGAGAGAGAGAGAGAGAGAGAGAGAGAGATGATAATAAATAGATAATTTATATTTGAAAAAAACGTCGATACTCTCTGAATATTTTCTGAATTTATTTAAGTGGGACATTATTCTAAAAAGTGAAAATTGAACCAGACTTGAATGATAAAGAGTGGCTGATCCATTTTCAAACTTTAAAAGTGACATTTCTTCAGAGTGAGATTCACTCAAAAAGTTTCAGAGAATACTTAAAAAGTATGTTATCACACATACACGTAACTATTCTTTTTTCCTTAAAATCATACTATCCTTTCTTGCTTAAAACGACTGCTTACAACGACTGATGTTAAGTCTATATCATAATCGATAAGAGTTCCAAGCTAGTCGACCTAGGCTCAGAATACGCTGAAAGGATATGTTCGGACACATCGAGACGAAATTGGATATCAATTATCCTGGAATGATTATAACGTAAGCCGGGTGGGTCTTGGGTGAGCAAACAAACCGTTAGGATCGTCGGTAATTGGGTGGAAATTATTGCGTACTCTTTCTATGTTCAACTCTCTTTGTTACTCGTGTATTGTTTCACGCTCTCTCATTCTTCTCCATCTTGCTCGCTTGTTCAGCAAGACAATGACGACGGCGACGGTGCGGCTATAATTTTCTCATAGGAAGTAAATTTCATTAATATTGCTGATCTAACCACCGAAGATCCCCTATGCCGATAACGATATCCGAAACCGACTAAAAGCGATCGGTATATCGACTGATCGCGGTAATAAAAACTAGTAACCATCGACTATTTTTTTTCTTCGCGCAATTTCTTCCTTCGTTTTTTCGCTTCTCTCCACTTTTTGATTTTACTCTTCTTCCTACAATCAGCTCTCTCATTTTTTATTTGCTTTATTCTGGGTACGTAGTGTCACAACAGTTCGGACCGACTAATTAAATCCGAATAACGATTGGGTCGGTTCGCCCTGTCTGGTTATACAGCGGCGATTGGCGAATTTGCACATATAAGCCCGTATTTCGACGATAATTCATGTGTGGGTAGACAGGTATAGGTATATAAGTGAATGCGCGTGCGAGAGATGGGGAGGCACAGGTGTGTGGGAGACGGCAACATTTATTGGACGCATGCCGCTAAGCAATCAATAATTACGCGGAGCTGGATTAATGTACAGACTGCGACGAAAGCATTCGCTAATGGCCGCGGATTAGTTGGGATTTTCACGCAACACAAAAAAAGGTCGCCAATATATTCTCTCCATAAGATTGAAATACTTTTCTCAAGGTTAATCGGGCTCCACTGGAGAAATGCATACGCGATAAGACATATCGTGACCGGAACTATTTTTTTAAATTACTAACAATTCAGCTTTAAATCATCACGTAGCATTTGATAATACCTGATTACTACGTAAGGAGTAGTACAATTTATTTACCATAAAAGTAAGTTACTCCAATTTGTTTTTACTATACTTAAATAACGTGATTGTTTCATGTATTTTTCATATAATAATATATCGTTATTGCGTGTAAGAAAACGAGAAGTTAAGAAGAATATTGAAAATGTCAATAAATAAAGTTAATTGCTACTTAACAAAGTTAATTTAATAAAGTTTTATTTTTCATATCAAGTAACGATATGGAATATGAAATAATCATTTATTTAAAGACTTTGGAAAATTAAGGACATTGAATAACTGTGTGATGATTTAAAAATTTTTTTTATCTGCTCTGAAATATCATCAAAAATTTTTAGCTACTCACAATCACTCTTATTCATAAAACATAAAAATATATGCGCCTCTTTTAATTAAACAATAATTAAGAATAATTAAAAAATACGAACGCTTGCAAAAACTGAAAATAAAGAAAGTGACTGCTGTCTAGACAAATAATTCCTGATGTGCGATTGTAATATTTACGAATTAATCACACACCATGTACGATGTAAGAGAAAGAGAGAGAGAAAGAGAGAAAAGCAAAAATGCGAAAAAAATTCCCACACAGCAGAATACCGAAGTGAAAGAGAAGTAATTAGACGTGATCGATGATATCGGAGGAAAAAAAACGATGATAAAAATAACCAAAAAAAAAAAAAAACAGGCATCTGGACAGGACGTTAAAACTAATTGTAAGAGCTTACGTGCGGCGCTATTCATTAGGTATCCATAATGACAGGCTACATTGACTGCAGCCTATAGATAATTATGTCAATTATCGAAGATATCAAGTCCGCGTTCGTTTATATGTTCAATATGCTGCATACATTTTATATATTTGAACATTATAATATCGTTGCTATCGGTAAGCCGCAATTTTCGAAGCAATTCTATTTGTACACGATGTATCTATCAAGAAAAGGACGAGCGATTTTATAAAAGAGAAATAGGCAACTTTATCTTTCTTAGACAGTATATCGATTAAAACGACTCCGTAGCTAGGTTAAGTAAGTCATAATGAACCGCACATTCCCAGCTCACACTTTCAAAACCACAAAGCGTTAGTAACGAAGTTGTAACAGGTACTCACCGGCGGAATTTCGCAAATCTTGGTTGAATGCGCGCAAACTTAGTTATTCTCGCTCGCGAGAATAACGGCGGTTACACTGCAAATTACGGCTAAAAGTTAAATTATAGATTGTGCGGGTGGAGTAGAATATGTCTATTATTTTGCATGTGTTTGCAGTTGTGTCTGAACACAGTTAAATACACGTATATTTAGTGGCATTAAATATTACAGAACATGAATAATATAGAATGACTGATAAAATTAAATTTTGAAGGGTTGACATGGTGGTGGTACACACGTATCATAAATCTTGCGGCATTCGCCGTATTGACAATTGATTATTTTCTGATACATTACGTGTGATACCTACGATAAAATACATCAAGGATTATATAAATTGTCGGCGATAAGCCACCTTTCGCTATAATTAAGAACTAGAGACAAGATAAAAATGGAAAAAATTTGCAATCGATTGATTGACGTTAAAGCTATGCTATGATAAATTATAGCTGGCATCAACCTATCACCTTTTCATTTCTAATAAAGCGCAAACATTCACTCTATGAAATGCATAGTTTACTTATTAATCTCTGAATCGAGAGATCGAGAGATACGTCAGATCGATTTCTCATTGCAAAATAAGAATTATAATATTTTATCAAAAATTTGTCTTGACTTTCAACCGTAATATTCGCTTTATTATTTACACTTCAAAGAGAACGATAACTATTATATGTTCTCCATGACTAGTAACCAAGATCGTTCTCCTTCGTTTGATGCACGCAAAGGAGCTGGTAGACAGTTTCATGGCGAAAGAAGAGGACACGCCTTCGTCGCCTTTAATGGAATAGCAAATAGCGACCAGGAAATTTGCGCTTACGAGGCGCCTTCGAGCGCAAGATACAAAAGCACGCAGGAAATTCTAAGCAAAATGGCCGCGTAAGATCCGTTGATTCAATAGAAATTATTTGCACTGCCATTAGACTGTCCAATGCCGGCGCTATGCTCGCCTGTATACTTAAGAGATGGCGACAAAAAATGCACATAATGACTTGACACTATTGCGACAGGTTCTCGAATTTTATCTGCTGCAACAGTTTTTGCTTAAATGAAGCTATAATGTTGATAACGAACATATAATATATATATATA
>NW_017259183.1:5204023-5205320 GCF_001594045.1 Atta colombica | reverse complement strand
TATATATATATATATATGGAATTTCGAAATATGACACGTATCAATGTGTGATGATAAGATTCACAGTGATTCACTCCATTTAAATGTTCAATTACGCTCCCGAATGAATAAACGTCCATGGCGTTGTTGCAGCGGCAACAATCGCGGTGTACGCTGGATTATCTAATTTCCGGTTTCCATCTTGGTGACGTCTGCGGCATCCAAAATTACGCCCCCTCAAAGACGGCGAGTGTATACTAGCCGTATCTGTACGCGTATTGTCTCCCATCCACACGATGAGGTACAATTTCCGTCCTACTTCCGGAAATGGATCCATTGTCCGATGTAATCGGAAGACAACAATATCGCGGTCGATGAATCTCTCTCTCTCTCTCTCTCTCTCTCTCTCTCTCTCTCTCTCTCTCTCGCTCTCTCTCTGTCCCTCGACACGCAGATTTATCAGCACAAACTAACATGTTTTGTGCACCTATACGTGGTAACAAGCAATTATCATGTACACACATATCTATTCCGAAACATATTCATTGCTTGAACATAATGCGCTTGTCATGAATTAATTATATACTTAATAACGTTTGTTAGTCAATAGAAATTATCTTTCGCAAAATTATTTTATTATGTCTATCTAATTCTTTTATTATAAATCTATTATTTATTCAATTTACTGAAAAATTTTTTAATTGCAAAAAAGGGAGAATATTATAGAATACCATTTCATTTTAATTCTATAACTTAATAGATATTTATATGATATAATTATATCATATTTTTGGTACATAAGTTTATTAACTATAAGAGTGATACTAATTATGCTATAGGATAGAAAATCTTTGGATATACAGAATAAATGTAATTTATGAGAAATACTGAAGAAGGAAAAAATCCGGTTATAGAAAAAGAGGAAAATACGAAACATCATCAACTAGTATACAATATTATTTTACACAAATATATGCATAAATTTCGTTATTAAATTTAATTTAATTACGTCACTTAAAAGCCACATTCAAAATCTTCAAGTTAAACTGAAGTTACAAAATTAATACCAACATATTTCTCAAAATTACATAAATACACATCTGTAATCTGTCGGTTATCTGCAAAATTAAAATACAGTTTTATACGAAAACGCAATAAACACTAATAATTAATAGCTATGTTACGTCTAAGCAGATTGTGAAGAAGTAATTTTTCGGTCCCAAAATGCAACGCAAACTATTCGAGATATCGTGATATTTCACAACCTTCCATCACAATCTTCCATACTACTCCATCCATACCTTTTCTCTATTTATTC
>NW_017259183.1:5193799-5203923 GCF_001594045.1 Atta colombica | reverse complement strand
ATATATATATATATACTCTTCTTTTTAGATGCTATGTTGAAAGAATACAAGTAGTAAAGACGTACTCTATATTATTTCATATGACATTCATACATCTGGTAATATATAATTCGATAAAAAAGCTTTTTTTCGTATGATTTAACTGTACATATATTAGTTTATGTCATTTATCTGTTTACAGAGATGAGATGTTGATATGTTAATGAGAATGTAATGTTATTGTTAGATATGTATGTTTCCATTAGATATATGTAGCTATTGCAATCAAAGCTCATCATAATATTAATCATTTAACTATCGACTATTATGGAAAATTATGTGACAATCAATTCATCAGAGGATAAATTATTCAAGCGAATTCGCATATCTTCAAATGCAACATTCGATGCGTGTAATAGATAATCAAAGCGTAATTTCGACCAGCATTTTCGCTAAATGCTGCATAATTAATGCTCGTTTCATACCCCGTACCCCCCCCCCTTTCTCCTCGCTAATGAGAGAAATAATCGACATTATACATATCAATGGGATGCCCCGCCACACCAATATTAAACATACGCGTATTCCTCTCTAGAAACGTTGTGATATGAATCCTTCGGATGTAGACTCGACTCTAGCGTACGCATGTTTAATTATATACGAGAAGGTTTGCACGTATCTCAGCGTATGCGATATGAACGCATAGGCCGTGATGTATCAGTTCATCCGAATATATGTGTACGGTGTGTCGTCAAGCGCGCGTACTTTGATGTATGCGATCGCATATCCGGATCCACGAGTAAATTAGTGTGAGAATTCGTGTGAGAATTAGTGCGCCATGCGCACGAATGTACGTGACAGACAGAAACGTGTACCGGTTGTTGCATAACATTAACCACATACGTCCCCACCTTGTAAATGCGCTGCAACGCTGACTGAGGTGGATATACGCACTAATGGAACCGCAAAGTGGAGGGGGGGGGGGAGGGGAGGGGGCAATAGAGACGTGCAGATAAGTTAATGAATTAAGGAAGATAAGCGGTATTACTCCGTGTACAATGCGCGATTCCGATACCGAGCCGTTGTTTTGTCGCGCGTGAAATAAAGTCCGCCATGAATTACCTGAATAATTCACAGCGCTCGCGAATAAAAGGGGCGACCAGGTTGGTCGCATGGCATGCGGAACACGGGGGAGAGAACGTTTATTGCAAGAATTGTAAAACGATCAGTTTCACATGCATTCGCTCTCTTCGTGTGCAAGTACGTGCTGTGTGGATTGCGCGAATCTTAATTAGATATCACATTGCGAATAATATAGGAGGCAGTATCTCCTATAAAACGCCTATTTCACTATTTACTTTAGCTATATTAAAGGGACAATTTATGTCTGCTGTAAGCAACAATATGACGTTCCAATTTAAAAGGATAAATTTAACTTACGATATTTAGATAAATGTAAAAATTATAAATACAAAAAAAGATAAATGTGGAAGGTACGTACAAATCTAAGCGATACGAACAAAAGCATTTAAAATATTAAAAGATATTTTGTCACAATATTGTATTAAATCATTTGCCAATTTTTTTTTTGTTAAATAATGGCAAAATATTATATTAAATTTTAATTTCACTAATCATAAAACTGACTTAAGAAAAGAACCGTGTATTACATGTGTATGTACGTGTTGTGTTCGCAACGAAAAACAAAAGAATATTCTAAATTAAAAAAAATTAAAATTTTTATTAATTAAAAAAATATTTTTAAACAGTATTGATAAATTATGTTGGTAAATTATTTCGCGATGTACCAATCGCTCTCAGTAGAATCTCAGAATATTTTCCGTAAGATGAATGATTAATTCAGTATCACAATGTTGTGGAATCTGTCCGTGAAAATGATCTTGAGATATAATCATCCCCTTATATCTATGTAGGACTATGTACCGATATCTATCAATACATAAGGACATCGGGTACACACAGAGGGTGTAAGGGGATGTACTAAGCAAGGATAGCACATGCGTAATGCGTATATATCGGACATGTATGTGCAAGCATAATTATACATACAAGGAACACACACGGAGAAGGCAAGTCACGGTCGCACCTGCTTGCCGTACCAACAGCAGGCGCGTCTTGTTGGACAACGCACCGGTCGATGGACGGACGAACAGACAGACGCACATATACCGGTTATTGTCCTGTCCCAAGAAGAAGCAGGGTTTGTGTTATCGGCTTCGTTAGCATTCGATTCCTATCGAAAGACATTTCCTACGCAACTTATCTTTTTCTCCTTATCCCTCTTCGTCCTCTTTTATTCTTTGATATGAGATGAGCTGATACTGAGATGTTGTGTAACACCCTGTTGTTCTTGATTGCATCAGCAAATATAAAAGTGTGCAAATTAATTGTTTAAAATTTAATACATACATATTGGATGGGAAAAAAAGATTTTACGAAATTTATACTTATATATTGACTATTAAAATATATCATATTATCCTTTTATTAACAAGATATTTTGTATAGGTCAAATTTTTGCCGCAGTCTAATCTAACTATATGTTTGCTAAAAGAAATTTTTAACGCGATACTCTGAGAAATCGTAAGACTCAGGTAAAATACCATATTCCCAGAACACTCTGTATATGTGCATACGCGCTATAATGAAATTTCATTATAGCGAACATCGATGAAATGTAATATTGCACCGTAATAAAATCTAATTAAATGTCTGGCTAATACCTATCCCTATATGGATAATCCAGCACCTATAACGAAATTTCAATACATCAGTAAACGCAATTTCAGAATTTAAAGCAATAAACTCTGATGAAGTAATTGCAGTGATATTTCGATGTATACATAATTTTTGGGAATGTATGCAAAAATTAAAGCAATTTTTCTTTCGTATAAATCAAGAATTAAACATTTTATTAAAACAAAATCTGTTGTCAGACACTAAAAACTCATTCATCTCTTTTGGGACGAAAATTACGTAAGAATATATGACTTTCTACTTGTAGTTGAAATTTCCAATTCAACTTTCCAAAAATTAAATTTTCAAAATAATATTCTAAATCACACTAACATATAACTGTATAACAGCAAGAAAAATCAAAGAGTATAATCACTGTGTCAAATCTACAGTGTAATCAAATTAACTTAACATGAGTCGCCTGCTCAATCATATCGTTTTTTACTAAAATAATGGTTATATTTGACACTTATACAGAGTCAATTTAAGATTATATAGTGTCAAATTTAATTATCACTTTAGTAAAAAATAATTATTTTTTAATACGAGCAGTGGCATACTTCTTCTGATTTCTAATTTCTTATGATTTACAATATTTATGTAATATTAGAAAACCACGCGCGCGCGCACACACTATGATAAATTACAAAACTATGATAAATTCACATAAAAGTCGCCGTCGTTTTGGATGTTGCGTATCTTTTTCTGATACCTAAGAGTTTCCTGACAATAAGCAAAACGATCGAATGGCTAAAGTGCAATAGCGATGGCGCGTTTCGCAGTAAAAGGCAACTAACCACTCGTAAAATGTCGTTACATTGTAAAAGATATCGTAACAGATGGTCGTGCCGCGACTTGTAGATAAATGCAAAGAGAGAGATGCGTGTACAATGTACGTGAGTATCAGTTGTAAGTGTGCCGATTAACATTTCCAAGTTCATACACGCGCGATCGTACGAGGATTTTATATCAAAGAGACTGCGACGGTGTGATAATCTATGACTCGATACCATAGGATGGAAACTCGAGAGAAAGAGAGTTTGCCAATTCTCCGTTTAATTTACCATTTAATCGATGACACGGCATCAAATGGGCTCATACGCTTTAATGAAACTGTACAAGATTATAGCAGCTACCTCAGAAGAAAAGTACAGTTATCATAATACATTTGCATCGCGAAACTCTTTTCCTTTACTTCATCCAAGAAATACGTAATAGTATTTACATCTTTATAAACAATTATCGCATCAAAAAACAAGTCGTATGTAACTATGCGCTTATGTAATTATCTAAAATATTTTTTAACACAATTTCCATTGTACAATTTCTCTCATCATGATATTCATCTCGACTCCTAAAAAAGTCCTACATTATAACGGCATCAATCACGTTTGTACGTGTTCCAGCAACTTATATCGGTGAAAACGTGCTGATTCTGGTGAACCATCAAAATGATGGATCTATTCATGTTATCTGCCATCTAACAGATAGGAGATCATTCGTTAGCTGCCCGTTGTTTACAATTAGGGAGCCCCTATAAAAAGATTTTGACGTGGTAATTATCACCTCGGTTAGAGCCACCTTGCACAACCGTTGCGCATAGACATAACTTTATGGATGCATCAAATCGGAGATATACTCGCCCACTTTATAAACCGCTACAAATTACAGTTTTCGGGATGGGACGGTGGCTTAACTTTGCATAAAAAATTATACGGTTTTTCAAACGAAGAGTGCTTCCGTTCTATTTGACTTAAAACCATAGCTGCGCGGATGAGAAAAGAAAGAGAATACGCACAGTCAGCCCGAACGATCCGTTCGTTCGGGTTGCTCGTTAAGAGATGGAAGAAATGATATATGTTGCCCAGAATGATGGACACGACTAATTATTTCCATGGTTTGTCTTCCGGCTTTTCTACGGTGCAGCCATCTTTTAATTTTGTGTTTCGCGTTGTCGTTCTCTACGAATAGTTACATGAATAAAATATGTTTAATGCGAAAATTTTAATTTCCAAAACAGACAAACATATTTCAGGAGCTTTATTATAATTTTATATAATAAACTGATAAATCTTATAATAATTTTATAATAATTGATAAATCTTATAATAATTAATAAATATATATAAATTAAAAATTTTCTCGGACTGCATAAAGCATCACGTAAAGAAATGTCACAGGATAAAAAGTTGGTTTTTAAAATTGGATAAAAAGGAGGAAATATAAGGTAAACTATAAAACAAAGATAATGTAAAAAGCGATATTTTAAGATAAAAAGAAACAGACAAAAATTGAGTAAAAAGAAGGAGAACAAGGAGTGAAGTTAAGCATAGGATAAGTATGAAAATTTTATTATTTAGTGTAGTATAAATGAACACGAGGTTTGGTTAGAGGTTTAAATAAAAATTGTGTGAGCTATAATAGAATAAATGTAATATAAATGTGACTAAGTAATAAGAAAGAATATGTAGGATACATAAGTTAAAAAAAGATCGTACATAATAAATATAATTTTAGGAGTAGATTTAGAGAGTAACAATATTTAACTGCGAATTTTAGTCAGCTGGAAGAAGATATGAATAGATAATATAAGTTAAGAGGAATCATAAATCAAATTCTTGAACGTGGAAGTTGAAGTAATAAATTATTTTCATCTCAAAAATATTTTTGCTTATTTTATTAAGTCTCAAGTAATATGTAATTTCCTTTCTTTTATCTTCCATAATTAATGTAAATACATTTGAACCCATAAAAATATAATAAACTAATAAAGAAAATGATATTATTAATTGAAACAAAAAAGTAATTAATAAATAATTAATTCAGATTATTTAGAATATTACAAGTAAGCAAAACTAACAAAAATATCGTGAAACATTTCTTATAAATAGTATCATTGCAATCTTCTGAATAAGCAATATCCTTCTTTGTTTAAAAATATATTCATCAAAAATAAGTAACTGTGAAATATGTGTGTTTTATACCTCAAAATTTCACAGGTTTAAATTAGAGTGCTCCATCAGCATGAAAAGGCATACGTCTACTTGAGCAAAATCCATTATCCCGCGACACGAAATATACGGTGGGTATTCTGCATAACCGCGTTTTGAGAAATGACAATATGGCATGCTTCATGCTGAGTGGCCACCTCGTATAAACGTCGCTGATATGACGGATGTTCCGCTTCCTCGTCTTTCTATCATTAAACCGAGAGGCGGCGGCAAGTCTACCGCAGTGTAATAAATATAGGCGAACGATACCGGAGATTATGCGTGCATCTGCGACCAGCAATTTGGTCACGACTTTGATCTATTCTTGGTATCGAGCTTCGACCACACCGGAGACTCAAGCGATCTACCTGCAAACTATGCAAACTATGAAAACATCTCGATTCCGTGTAGAATTCCAAGTTTTAGTCATGCACGTGAATCACTGCTGCATCTTCTAATTCCGATTTGGCAACGGAACAGAACTATTATAATACTTTACGAAATGTGCAATTAACAGATACAAAGTGAGACAAATCTAAGTAAATTCAAACCTGCGTTAATTTTCAAGACTATAGATGAAATATAGCATGAGAGGGATAAAAATAAAATTAATTCCTTCTCTTTTTACAAAATTTAAGCGTAAACCCAATAAAATAATTATATCTAAAAATTGTCTACAGTGTTATCACAATATAGAATATAAATCTTCTTTTTAAGATTTTTATTGGTGCGACAAGAATGTAAAGAATTCTAAACATATAAGCAAAAAGAAGTATTAGCAAAAAGAAAAATGTTAAAATTTATTAAGTATCCTGAACGAAACAAAGCAATATCTATCCTTTTTGACGAGTAAAAAAAAAAGAACAAATAAGATAAAAATACGTGAACAAGTTACAATGTGTGAATGCAGCTGCTTTATCACCCTGTTTCGCGCATGATGATATTTACCATACGTTGCGTTTCTTTCTCCGCACCATAACGATGCGTGTAGCATCACACAGAACGATTAACGATTCAGCGAAACGATTTTATTTTTCAGCAAGCAGTATTTCGAGATGGCCCGTCACAGATAAGCGACGTCCGCAAATGCTTAATTAATATCTGGATCACAAGACGGGGAACGGCTTTAATTATTCGTGGCTACCGGTGGACCGAAAATAATAAATAAGTGTCTTCTTCTATGTGCTGATCTCTTTTCAAGTTTGCTCAAGACAAATGGCCAAAACGAATATATTGGAGGCACAATAGCTAATAGAAAAAATATACAAATGGAATATTGATATTACGTAGAATTTATCTTGCGTGATAGAAAGCAAACTTTATTTCATTATTGCAAAATAATTATCTAATTAAAGCATTAATTACGACGTCTAGACAAATACATTTCGATAAAAATTCAGAAAAAATGTTATATATATGGACATTATTTTATATATGTATAATTATATATAATTGTATATAAAATGTGTCAATTTTTTATACAATTATATATAATTTTATATAATTGTATATGAAACGTTTTTTTTCCCGGAAAAGAAATAAATGACACGTATCAAGCTATTTTTCAAATTGACATCAAGCATTTTTTCTGTATTTTTGTCAAGAACAACGGGAACAAAGCAATTGGAAAAAACAATTGCTATTCTTTGTAACGCTAAATGCGAAATATAAATTTAAATAAGAAGTCACGTGAGCCAAACTGTTAGAAGAAATGAAAGCGATATAGTATGAGCTAAAAGAACCAACTAAGTCGCAAGATGGTAGATTTGGAAATCAAGATTCTGACTTGATGGATGTGACTTCGAGGGTGGATGTGGGAGTGGCAAGAGGGTGCGCTGGTAACGCGCTTGAAATCTAACTCGTGGAATTCTCTGATACGTGGCTGCGTTCCTGGAGTTCTTATACGCTCACACACGGAAAACCCTCGGTAAAAGATTCTTCTTTCTCAACCAACCGCCATGCGGCATCACAGACATGCGTGCTATCGTAAACTACACGTATGTATATCAATGCATGCGCACAATACAGTAAACATATTTCGATTCGATATACAATACCGAAACTTGAAATTTTTACATTGTGTCACTTTTCTATATTGTATTCTGTACACAATAAAATTACATATAAAATATTAAATACAAATACAGTTTTTATTTGATATTTTCCAATGTTTATAAGTCTCATTATAATTCACTAATGTTTGCAATTTTTATTTTTCTGACTAAAAAATGTATATATGTAATAAATTAACTGTAAAAAAGTCTCAGAGAAAGATTAAATAAATATTTATATAACCTTTTGTATATATTTTATTATATAATAATTAATTAATTGTACATACATATAATAATGGCTTAAACCGAAATGAAACACTCAAAAATTAGAAATTGCGAATAAAATTACAATGTCTTTACATTCAAATACCAGACTTTTGAGGCATCCTGTAAGGGTGGTAGGTACAAGTGCTATAGCTATTCCTCGAAACTTTCGGAATAAGATGACGCCGGAGCCCAAGCTTACTCCGAGAGAGTAAATCGAGGCGTATGCTAAAATGGAACTGTACAAAGTACCATTTCATAAATCTTACCCGGGAAAAGCGTACGTCGCGGGACAGAGCGAGAAGGGAAGAAAGCTGTTGATAGATGAGGAATACTCTTGTTAAAAGAGGGACCGGCAAGGAGCTCCGCGAAACAAGGCGGTCAGACATTATTTCGGAGCTGCTGCATGATATTATAAGCCAACAGACAACGATGCTTCTACTCTTCCGCACGTATGTGCATATAAAACTTTCGTATCTAAATTTGCCATGAAAAACTCATTTATCTTTCCATAATTATTATTATAATTTTTGTTCTGTGTTATATTCGTGAGACATTATATAATAAGTGGGCGTTTCTGTAAAATACAATCATTTGAATTATCTAAAAAAATCATGTATTCGAATGTCTTATCTCTAGATTAATTTCGGATTTTCAAAGAAAATTAATCTCTTGCTCAGCTACTATAATTTACAACACATTTATATCTTGGAGACTAATCAAAGAAAATGAAATTATTTATTAAGTAATATTTCATGCATCTATTGATGTGCGAAAGGAATGATATAAAACGCTTCATTCGTAGCACATACTACTGATTAACATAAACTTTTAATACGCAACTGAAAGAATTGCTTCGCCATCGCTCGCGTATAAGCGTGCGTTGAGGTATTGCAAGGAGGGTAAAACGGCGAAAGAAAAAGGGATGAGGGAACAATATATCAGCAGAAGTTGGCAGAAGGGCGGAGGCTTCTGCGAGAAAGTGGCGAGCTTCGTCGGCCCCGTTTCTTTTTACTTCGAAGCCAAGAAGAATCCCGAATAATCCGCCTGCAAGGATTATCCCATCCCTCGCTGATGCCCCTGTTTCATATAACTTCGAATATCGTGAACTCTCCGTCACGTCGGAATAATTCGATCGCACCTTAAAACAAATTTCTGCGTATTTTATAGCAACATAACTATGTCTAAAATTTCATTTATACAGAATATTTATATTTAAAGAACAGACGTGATATTATAAGAATATATAAAACACGATGAGATTTTTAATGAAAGAGGTAAAAGGCATAAAGAAGAGAAGACAAAATTTTTAACAAAAAAAAAACTACATGAATTGAATTTATTTATAGGAGAGAATTATATAAAGAATGCGTATCATTTAAGTTATTTTTGATTATATTTCTTATTTAGTTTGGGTATTGATTTGTAGAGTCCGAAACTTTTACCGAAACTGAAAACGAATATTCATTATGTGTCAGTTTCGACTGAAATTATATAGCTCTTCTTCATAAATATTAATTTTAATATATGTAATTGTTGTTTCAATAATTAAATTATGATATTTATGAAAAAGTACTTATAATCTTTGACTAAAATTGACACTATCGAAATTTCGGTTTTCGATTTCAGCCGAAATTTAATTATTGTTTCATAATAAATTATGATATTTATGACGAAAAAAAATATGATATATGGGCATTATTTATTATACACATAGCCTTTATTATAGGATTCCTAGTTTTTTTAATTTTGATTACAACTTCGGTTGAAGTTAATAATATAATCGAGTGTTTCGGTTTAGTTTCGACAAAAGTTTCGATCGGACTCTATTGATTTGTAGGCAAAAGAACATTGGAAATTATAGCTCAATTACTTACTACATGTTTAACCTTATATTAATAATAAATTATAAATCTTTTTGCAACATATTACAAAAGATATGATTTGGGAAATCATCCAAATCATACCAACTTGTAAATTTCTTCAATTGTACGACTTTTGAAAGTATGGAATTTATAAATTAAAAATATAATTAAAAATATAAAAATAAAAATAATAAAATAAATGCCAGATAAAAATT
>NW_017259183.1:5180600-5193652 GCF_001594045.1 Atta colombica | reverse complement strand
TATAAAAATATAAAATTTCATAATATAAAATTATATAATTCCATTATAGTATCAGTTATATAAATTGAAAAAAATAAACAGTTATTCTTGATTTTTTTTAAGTGTTGTTGACACGAACAAATCAAAAATGACCTGTTAAATTTTTATCTATATTATTCATTTCTCATTAACATATCATAAATAAAAAATTACGTTATTTTCATATTTTTCAATAAATGTTACTTACGTATTAAGTAAAAATATAAAATATTCATGAGGTACAATTTAAGTGTATTCAACAATTCCCCTCTATATCAATAATATTAAGTGTGTATTACTTCATCAGGAATATAAGCAGTTCATTATATGCTCTAGCCCGCGTCTAATTGTTTTCTTCAAAACAATTATTTATGATCATTCAGTCATTAAGCTAATAATTATAAAAACGCTGAAAATTACGTACTGTCTTTATATAATTTTCTCTTTAATTATTATATTCTGAATTATTGATGCCCACGGGCATCAATTAGTCAACGTCATTCAACAGGAAGTCTCAGTGTCGCCACTGCTCAGAAGACCAGCAACCCATCTTGACCGCCGATATTCAGCAACCATCCATTACATGCCGGAGGATAGGAGGAGAAACGGGCATTAGGACGTACATATTGCGGAAAGTATACGCCTCGCACTAAAGCACGATAAATTTATCCACGCGACGTTAACAAATGGCGGGGTGGTTAATGGCGGATAGGCGGCACTAACGTGCCGACGATGGCGCAATAATACAGCAATAATCGTGCGACGTACATATGGTAATAATTAAAGAAAAGACCGATCTGATGTAAGATCCGAAATAATTATCGTGTTAGGGAATGTGACGTGTTTACTTTGCTTGCGAAAACGTAAACCTTTCTTAATTTATCTTATTGTGTGAAAGCGTCGCGTTGTTCTGCTATAAAATGTGAACCGAACAATCAAAAGAACAACAGCATTTTAGCAAATAATCGCTATATGATTAAAAAATTCACATATTATTGCTTGCATTCTGTTATGTATTTCCTGTGTCCTGATTATATTATTTGCTCCATGAATATACGTCCAAAATTCAGTAAAGGTGAATAAGTTTTTATTTAATTTAATAACTATCTACTAACAATAAGCCAAATATAATTAATCTTCCTTGGAGGTTAAAAATAAATTTTTGTTTAATATTAGTACAATTATCTTAACTGGCTTTCTTTTCTTTTAAATTACAATTAGAGGAAGATAAAAGTACGTGTAATTCAACCAATGTTAGTAAATGCAATCATAAGGATATAATCTGTTTTAAATCATTTTCTACTCGAAATTAATTCCAACATCTCCCGTCGAATTTTAACCTTAGAATCTTTACGCAATCGATTTTTCAACAGCGTTGACCCGTTTAAGATCGTCTTTCGGGTGGCGAGAACCACCCTGGCGCGTTTCTTCTGTCCCATTCTCATGCCGACACTCCCTTTATCGATCCCACTCCAGTCTCTCCCTCACTCTGTCCCTCTGCTCTCGCTCTCATTCTTCTTTTCCCCTTTCTTTTCCCATGCTCTTTCTCGCACTCTCTGACTTTCTTTCTTTCTTTCTCTCTTTCTTTTTCCTCCACTGTCTCCCTTCAGCGCCTAGTTACCCCCCTCCCCCTCCCCTCAGGGGGGGGGGGGAGGGGGGAACCCCTAGAGAACCGCTTCCGTTCCCCGTCGACGTCCTTCTTCGGCGCCACCACCCGCGTCTATAAACTCGACCAACCAGGAAGCACGTATCTGCCCTTTCGAATTATCCGGCTGGCTTGCCGCCCTTTGTTGCACGCGGAATTTCGTTTAATTAAAATGATACTACGGGGACTCCTCGTCGTCTCCGCGACACGAGAGCCTTAGATCTTAATAAGAACTTCGATCAAGAGATGCTGTTTAAATGAACGCTACTTTTTTTTTTTTTTTTTTTTTTTTGTAAAAATCCTTTAAACATTATAGGATTGTGATAGAAAATTTACGATAACGAGCGATAGCTCACGATAAGAAATTGATGAAATGAATAATAATGTAATATATTATCCAATTTCGTGAATAAATGTAATGTAATAATTCTTATAAATTTACGAGAACAAATAAGATAATAATGAGTTGTTCTAGAAAATTACAAACTTTATTCGACACTGAATCTTGACTTGAATATTTATTTCCAAAGTAAAAAAATAATATTTATATAATTAATTTCGTAGAAAAATGTATACCTGGAGCAACATTATGGGAAATACATATATCGATAATTTAATGTATCGTACAAACATGGCGGAATAAGGTCGTAGCAGCCGAAGTTTATAGATGTCAGTAGTGGATGATGAGTGTTTAGACACATTAACGTGCGAGGAGAAACAAAGATGCATTACTAATGTATAATAAATAAATTGATATGAGAGAATATATGACATCGATTATAAATTTAGAAACATTGAAAAAAAGATTGAAAGGTTAACAACGAATTTGTGAAAGTGTTGCACTGAGCGTTGCAATTAGCGTAATCGCTAATTGTTTTCAGCTACATAATTAGTACGTTGTAATAATTGTACTATTCTTATTATTCACGTTGGGAATCTTCATTCAATTACGCACACTAAATCAACGTGGACTGTAATCTTGGCAGGCGTAAAATAGTAAAATGGCGGAGCATGGGAAAATGCATCGTTCTGAGCGCATGTAAGTTACTGGAAAGCTCGCGTTTAATGACGCTATTGAGCTGAAGCCTAATTAACACCGTATTAAATGCTCTTCATCGCAGCCATTTCCTCTGACAGAATTTATTTGTATGCCATGTTTCACTCTCTCTCGCTCTTACACACGTATATTTAAAGTCATCTTGAATTTTCTGAAATACTTTAGAATAAATAAATATTCACACACACGCGTATAATTATTTTGGAAGAAAGCTTTACATCATCTGTAGTATTTAAAATATTATATTTTAATCTAATGTTATACAACAGTGTAGATAACAACAATGTAGATAATTGATGAACTTATGATTGATGAAATAAACGATGTATTAAATATAACGATGTATTAAATATGTTCAGGATCAGACAGAGAATTACATAAAATAAGAAGCTTCGTGACACACATGCGTGCCATGGTTGTTCATGATATATATAAAATAATGAAGGATACTAATAATTAAAAAAAAAAAACTTATTATCAATAAGAACGTTTCTTACTGCATTCTCCATGGAGAAAATGAAATAAGATTGCGCGACACCGTTAAGATCATCAGCAAATCCCGAGAAAACCGTTACTCTTTGCACGATACGTACGTGCGCGTTCATAGTCGCCCGCGGTATAAAACAAAGACAAAAAGGAATCCTATCCTTCACTGTCATGGCCGGTGTCATCGCAAGGGTACCTTCACACTTCACCGCGAGAAGATCGCGCTCAACGGGACAACACGGATGGGTTTCCTCGCGAAAGTGAGGCGATTGGTCCATCGACTCGCGAGGTTCACACTGCTCACTTTTACGTGACGCGTCTCATCACCCTGAAGCTGACCTAATCGGTTTTGCGGTTTATTACCGAACGCCGTGATTCGAGACGTCCTAGACGGGCCGAGCCCGTCAAATACGATAGCTGTTGAATACGGAAAACGACGAGAGCAGAAGAGAAGAGACAGGGAGAGAGGATTGTGAGGCGTCGCGGCGCTGGTCGGCACTAGACTTGGCGTCGGTTCGTTCGTTAGCTGGACCCTCTTGCTCGCCCGTATTAATTTGCTTCCTCCTCCCCTCGCGCCGCCCCTCGCGCGTCACCCTGCGGCGGTCCCTTCCTCGGCCATCCCCCCCTCGCTCACGAAAAGGGGGGTTTGAGTCGCCCCCGGTCTTAGCTGCTGCCTAGCTGCTGCCGCTGCAACGAGAAACCAGAGAGACGGCGCATGCGGACTCTGCTAATCACCCTCGTCGTCATCCTCTACGCTCCCGAAGAGAATCCCCCTCCCTCTATCGGCGTCGTCTACCAATGTAGGCGATAAACGCGAGAGCCACCAGAAAATTAATCGACAACCCGAACTACTGCGGTATTCTCAACTACTTTGACTTTGTTTCTCACGACCGTGACCTTCTTCAACGTCGACAATTACGGAGCATGCAAAGTATCTCTACTAGTTTTCTTATATCTCACAGTAGATTAATTTATATAAGATTAAGTATCAAATTAAAACTCGCCAAAAATTGGAATAGTAATTTATAGATGAAAAATCTATTTTTATAAATTACACTATTAATTTGTATTTTACTTTTCAATTCTTCATCGTCACGGAAACGCTTATAAATAATATTGTAATCATAATTTAAAGATCTAAATATAAATTTTTCAAATTCTATTGCTAATAACTTTGATACAAAATATTTGTATATTGGATTGAATCTTCTCTCTATCAGTATATGAATTAAACAATTTTATTTTAATAAAGAGTCTATAAACAATCATGATCTGTATTCCGCTTGTAATAATTGCATAATGAAATACGTCTAAAAAGAATGTGTTACTTTACTAAACAATATACAAGATTGTATCATAAGAGAAGGGTTCATAACGAGACAAAATCGTTTTTGTGAAGATAGTTAATGGGAATGATAGGGAACGAGATATTGGAAAATCGTATGAGGATTTGGAACAATGTAGGTAACTTCGCCAATCGACGACGCGGGGCTAGAGGAGGTCAGCAATTTTTCGCCTCATTGCTCATAGAAAGAGAACGCTTCATCGTATGAAGTATCCGCGAACTTACGGCTGTCAGCCACTGACTCTAGGGTTTAATAATGTCAGCTCATCGTGGATGTTGATCAGCTAGCGCTCTTTTACCTGATCAATTTTCCGGGGATGAAGCTCGATCGACATTATTTTGACCGTAGTTTGCATGGTACAAAAATCCTCAAAGAAATAAAATCGATCCTCACGAGTAAGTCATAAGATAATGGCACTTTCAATTTATTTCCTAATACGTTTCTCTCTTATAAAATGTAATTATTCCAGTAGAATAAATTATGTTTCGACTAATGCGATAACGCGATTATATGTCAACGCATCAAATTTAATTTTATGGACTTCAACAAAATGCCATTGCTTGTAGTTTAAAAAATAAAGGAAAAGACCGATAAGAGACGATCTATCAGTCGTTCTATCATGATTCGAGTTCAAAAAGCCTAAGAATCGAAGGAGCAGCATAAGCGCAAATATAAAACAGCGAAACGCTTAGCATGGTAACATCCCGGCGCGGGCGTCATTACCGTATTGATCGTGGAAGTAGTTTCTCTCGCTCTTTTCCTCCCGTTATCCCTCTCCGCATCGGGGAGGATCAGAGTCCAATAGTGGGGATGAATCAGGGAGGCGCAGTATCATGGAGAGGGTTGAAAGTAGGACAACGAACTACTCGATGTAATCATTCTCAGATCAAAGTGTTTGTCAAGGCAGAAGAATCATGAAATTAGAAGCAAGGATTCTTCCGTGACTGCATGCCAAAAAATTTGAACAAGCAATTGTCTAACGATTAAAATATACGTCAGAACGAGATACAAAATATTACTTTTATCCTTCACACATATTTTGAAGGAATAATTATATGTTTTATTTTTCTAATACTCTACTATAACTATATACTGCTTTATAATATTCTACTACATATTGTATATGCTCAGATTTCATGGCTAATTTCCTTAAATAAATTATTATTATATAATTTCCTTAAATAAATATTATTTTAATTCACAATTTTTTACAAATCATTCAATATGATTGATAGCTGCCTATTTCCATTTCTTACTGATAAAAGACATTTAAATTCTCTGTTAAAAGATGCAGGTAATTAAATTATCAACTTTGAGAAGAGTTCGCGACTTATTACGCGAGTTCTTGCACTGATTCAACGAAGTGACATTGACCTCGACAGTGACGTCAAGTAAAGTTCGAAGATCCGTCCTTCTCCTCTTACCATTCCTCACTGATGGTCCAGTACCCGTTGCAGGACCGGTTTGGTAAGCGTCAACCGATCGTTGGGGCAAGAAACAGCTGAATCACCATGACTCCGATCCTTCAACTCGTAGATCGAAGTATGGGCAACTCTATCGACGTGTTGAAAATTCAAAGTAAATACATAAAAAAAACAAGTTAATGCGTGCAAAAATATTAGCATCCTAAATAACACAGACAGAAATTAATACGTTAATATACTTTAAAGATGTAATAAAACCTTTAGGTATACTTGGTATCTACAATTATCATGGCTTTCTCTAAAGTATAATATATTTTATACGCACATATAATATGGATAAATTTGTGAAAATATAAAATAATAAAAATATGAAAAAAAGAGTAAGAAAAAATTAAGAGTAAGAAAAAAATTGTTTTAATGCTATAATCATTATTTGCAATGCCTTTACAAATATTACAAAATATATTATTTCATAATTTCTTTGCTTCAAAGAATAATATCACTGAATCTATAATGTTTTATATGATGATTTCCAGGTAGCAATTAAGCTGATGTCATTTTAACGATATTAGACGTTTTGATGAAAAATGATGACAAATAATAAAAATGATGATAATAAAAATTAACATCAGCTTATTAATGGAGCTTACAATTCTTGATATCGTAACATTTTCTGATATGTAATAATAATAATAATAATAATAAAATTATATTAACGTACGAATATGTGCTCTAATTGTAGAACTTGTGCTTGTAAAATTTATATAAATGAGTATTTTATTTCTAATATCAATTTTAAATACGCAGTAAAATATACATTATAAAAATTATCCTCGTAAATTATTCTACTTACAAGACACTATATTACAAAGACACAATTTGTTTATTTGTGTGATAATACTTTTCTGGAATTTAATAATCAATGTCGAGCAGTTCATCGTCAATATAATATTATAGTTGCTTCTGGCGGATTTTTAATATTAAAATTATTTATGTAAGAAATCTCAATTGATCAAGATAATACCTCGAAGGTTGATATTGAAGACTGATTTTGATTATTACGTTATATTTAAAGGATAAAATATTCCTCTATATTTAATCTCTAGTTAATAGTTTTTGCTACTTAAAAATGCATATTTTATAAATAAGCAAAACAAATTCATGACAGTTTTATATTAATTGCTAGAAAAATGACAACAAATATCATATCATTTTTAAAGAACAAATTAGAAAATTTATATCTGATTTATAAATTGACTGATATTCAAATACATATTTAACATTATTATATGTCTACAATTTTATTCATTTTATAACAGAGAAGAAAAAGAAAAAATAATTATTCAAAAAGACTTAAAATATTTCCGGTATTCATGTGTAATTGAAATATATTTTAAATATATTAACTTTGAAAATCAACAGGAATAAATAGTGGTATCTAAAAAAATTATTAAATAACTTGTCAATTTAAAGATCACAAAACATTTCGATACGCAGAATCAGATATGTATATATTATTAAGTCACATAAAAATATTTAAACACTAAGACCTGCTTTAACCAAAACAGGATTTCTCTTGTTTATTTAAATATATTTAATTAAATATATTTTCATCGGTTTAAATTAAATAAATTATATCAATATTGGTTACATCTGCTTTTTCCAAGTTCTCATTTTCCTATTCATAAGACATATAATTTAGGTACATCTTAAGATTTTAAGGTTTTTTAAAAACAATAATAATTACAAATGGGCTCTCAAATTCTAAATATCATACAAATAAATAAAAGTAAGCTAATGAGAGTCAGCGTGGCTAAACGGTGCAAATTATTATGAATTAATTTTAATACTCTGTAGTTAGAATAATATCTTCTTTATTTGAACGTTTCAATTCTCTTTGGAGTTCTCCTTAAGTAAGTAATGTAGGTACAAAAAGTATATTGATGGCTCACATATCCATAATGATCAAGTCATTTACAAATTGACAAAAATAAAGAGTTAGTATCATTACAGATAGAGAAACGTGTCATGAAGCTTTGTTACATATTCAAAAGCGAAATTAATGCCTAAATTCTAAGCAGAATCGTAAAGCTCGTAACATATTCCTGTAAGACTTGTAAGAATTTTTAAATGCTTTACCTTTATACAATATTTTTACAGACAACTTCTTACTACCTACAAAATTAATAAGAAATCGTAGATATTTACGAATAATCATACATCTTACGATATATATATATATATATATTACTTAACTTATTAATTAATTTAGAATATTAGTCATAAGTTCTTACAAGTTTTAAGAACATGTTACGAGTCTTACGATTCTCCTTAGAATTGACTCATAAATATTGCGTTATAGTATAAAAAATTTAGATATATAGATTATACATGTTAAGATCATGTCTGTACATAACGGATGGCAGCTCGAATTGAAAGTTTTTTTAAATTCGTATAACATCTACGACAGATCACAATAAAATAATTTTCAATATTTCTTGTGACATTTTAACATTTTATCATTTCTTTATGAGTTTCTTGTAATAATTGTAATTATTATATTAAAGTAGTAAGTCAATCAAAATTTTACTGCAAGATAAAAATATTATTAACAAGAATTTTGTTTATGTAAACGGACAATAATATTTAATATTATGTAACGGACAATAAATAAAACGGATAATAATTGTAATGTTCTAATTTGAATTTAATTAACAATATATCAGTAATAATCAAAAGTTTCTCAAATAATAGATATTATTACTATTCGCATTTACAAATTCATCATCAGTCAAAATTATATTTTGTCATCGTATCGTTCGATTATTATACTATAAATTTATTTTTCGATCTTACAGAGTCTCGTCATCACATAATGTATGCGCACACAGATGTACTCGGATTATATTGCACGCGACGCAAACATGATTCATATAACCCATTGCTGTATAACTTGTTTGATACAACTCTCATAAAAAATCCTTCTGTTCGATGTATCGGTGAATAACGTAAATGAGAGAGTCACTTTTTTCAGTCGCATAAAAAAAAAAATCACTTTTTTTCTATAATTTCTTGTTTTATTAAATTTCGCGCAAGTATTACTCAAGAAAATTTCTTCTATACATCTCATTTTTTTACAAATCATTTATAAATAATTTACGAAAATTATATCTATTTAATTAATCAAAAATTGATTGAAAATTCAGTAGTAATTAAAGTAACGTATCAAATCTGAAATATAGAAATCTTATTGTTTTATTAATTTTTATTTGTTATTCATACGGCGGTTTGCCTCGACATAATTCTATCAACCAGTTTTGCAGCGATTTCATAAGTCTGTCATATTCCTCTCAAATGTAAGAAACTCCATTTATTCATGCTGAACAGAAATCGGTCGATCAACCGAATTAAGAAAAACTTGAATGGATACTGAACGGCACCTACAATGCATTAATCAATTAATGCATTACCGTTTGATAAATTTTAAATGGATGATATATAAAACTGAATAACTACTGCAAAATGTGCGCCGAATATTTGTAGATGGTTCTATAGGATACAAACGAGTCCGTGAAAAAGCATTGATAGGATATAGTGAATCAGCAAGTACTTACTCTGGTTCACTATATCCTAATCTTTGGAAGATTATTCCAATATATCCTTAAGCTTAGGTTCAAATACTTGTGTAGAATTTCAATCACACCTGCTATTATTACACCCAACTATTATTGAATACTCAATTTACATCAATTTATAAAAACACCGATCATTGAGGATTCATATTGAATCGCTTTATCAGCGATTTTATAAGAAATGCTAATTCTCCAAAAATTTTGTTTCGTTTGCAAGAATTCACGTGCCGATACGCTTTTATAAGTAATCAGTACGTCTTATCCCAATTATCAATTCTCAATATTAGACATTATAAATTAAATAAATTAACAAACGATAAAATATTTTTGAAAAATGACTCAATAATGAATAATTGTAAATAATCTGTTATGGCATAACATTCGCTATAATTATATATTACATATAGACATAGACATATAACATGTGTAACATAACAGTTTATATTTACGAGATAAATTTTCAAACTTGATTTTCTTCTAACATTCCGTATTATCTAATTCGTTTTCTTTATATTTTTCAATCGCAAATTAATGTTCACAACATTGCAGGACGTACTTTTATAATGTGTCATTTCATCGAGAATATATATCTTTTCCTGATAATTTATTAACATCGAAAATTTCTGTCACCTACATTTTTTTATTTATATGTGCTCGATTTCTACCATGCGCTATAATACCATAATATGGGAAACATAAATCACATCCGTAAAACAAGTTTTATATAGAAAAGGCATTTTAATGATAGAGCACAGTTTACTTTATGTATGGTCAGAACAGCGTCCTCCGGTATGCCACCACGTGGTGCTCGTGAACGATTAAGACGTACTCCAGTACGACTCGTGTGGTGCATACAAGGGAACTCCTTGTTACCGAGTCGCCGGTTGTGAGTTGCATACTTCGTAATCTTTCTCGAGGCGGACAAAAAGCCAGTCGCCGATTAAGCTAACTCGAAAAGAAGCGCGCGTATAATTTTTCTTCATATATCTTGCTTATTGGCTCTATGTCTTTGCATCCTGCCTTGTACAGATTGATGCATCCTGCGATAAAATATGTATGACGCAATTATATGATGCCATCTCATAAACATCCTCTCGGTGCAACTCCAACCTGTTTACGCGAAAAGATGCATCCTCAGCATGGAGTAATGCGGAAAAAGATGTCGAAGAAATCATGCTCCATCTTCTGCTGAACATGAATTTTCTAAGACATCCTGGATTGTATACATCTTATAGCAAGCAAATGTCATAGCAAGTGAATTATAGATTTAAAAGTGTACAGCAGCAAATATTAAGATATATAGATTATAAGTGTTTTGCAAATGGAAAAATTTCTATAATTATCAAGTCAGTTTTTAACAAGAACAAATAAATCGATTTGTGAATTAAAAGTATATTTTATACACGATTTTGCGATAATTACATAATTATTTGTTGTATTATATCATTACTACATCATTATTATAATTGTATTTCAGTGAAATAAAAAATGAAAGAAAAATGTAGCATCTAATGGTGCTTTAAGATTTCTATGAAATATAATTCCATATTATATCGGATGGATGCTGCCTATGAGGCCATCACTCGATCTTACATAATAAATTATGCACATGTACATACTTTACTGCATGACATTCAGCGTCACAGCAATGATATACGTTTATCTGAGAAATTACAAGATTTTGGCGATGTAGAGAGTAACTATTTGTTATAAAATTCGCCTCTCTCTCTCTCTCTCTCTCTCTCTCTCTCTCTCTCTCTCTCAATAAAATCTCTCAAAAGAAGTCATATTAAATAAACATATACATATTAAATAAAAAAATTAATCATGATTTCATTACGGCATATATATATTTCATTATAAATAAGTTTATTAAATTTCCCTTTTGATATTAATATCTATCTTTACTTCATATCCATTTAAATATCAATTTAAGATATGTATTAAAAAATGCAAATATCGAAATAATAAAAGTAATAAAATAAAATAATTATTATTTTGTACAATATTAATATATTATTATAACAATATAACAATATAACTCGCAATTTTTTTATAACAAATTTTATAACTACAACAATTTATGAATTTATTACTTTTTTCCATCCAATCACAATTTTTATTTGCTCGAAAATAACTAGGACATGCAGACACCCAAGTCTATAAAATGCATAATCTCTCCGCTAAATATACAAATACGGATTATATTTTTTCCATTGATCATGCAGCTACAAATTCCACGTGGATCGGGTTACAAACGTACGCCCACACATACATTTCGTAGTGCGCTTTGCTGTCACGTGTACAAAAGGTTGAAAGCTCGTTGTCTCGAGTTGACACGTACGTAGGCAGTAATGCTGGCTGGTAAGAAGCGAGATCGTATATATTGCTGTGCATTCACTCTCCTGACATGATATAAATTCTAATATATTAAATAGGAATAAATTCTCCTTTGAGGATTTATGTTTTGTAGGCAATCAGCTGAATATTGCTACCGGCTTTATGTATGCTAAATCCGAAAGAAAAGAATGTTTCGAGCTGACCATTTCAAATCGAAGGAATTAACAACATGTAAAAAAAAATTAGTTCGATTATCATGGGACTTAATAAAATCGCATTTTTTTAAATTTATTTAAAATTTCATCATATTATCATGGTACGGCGCTTAAAATATTATGGTCCCTGTTCTTGCATTCTTGAGATACGAAGCGGATGGCGAAGATGGAATTTCCTCAAGGGACAACGGCTAACAATGCGCATTCCCATTCTTATCCACGAATTACCGTCTACACTTGGAACCGCGCGTGGCGTTTCTATCTGAGGCAGGATTTTCTGATTATGCCATCGTTCGTCCGCTCTAGTCCTGTTCTCGCGCGAGCATGAAAATTAACGACGCTCTTATCCGCGCGGAGGATCGCGCGCTTGTACTTCGCGGATTTATATCAGTTGCGCAAAAGCTCTTTTTTCTTGTTGTAAAAACCGCACGCTGTAAACGTGGCACGTCGCCCAACCACACGCGGATCGGAACCGTTTTCTCCATGGCTGTGGCCATAACACGAGTGGTTTACGCGCGGTGCACCGTTTCATCGCATCGCGCGGCACAAAGTAGCGAGAGACACGCTCCACGTCCCCGTATTTAACGTACGTGAGCGACATTCTGTAGCGGATCGTAGGTAGAGACTCTTGTGCACGATTCGTTTACGTGGACAGAGGAATACGGAGTTTAAGCCCTGTGCGAGTGGGCGCGATGAGAGATCGTAGATCTATTTCGCGGAGGACATGAATTTTGCAATGCGGAATACTGTAATACTCTACCACGAGCACAAACATCATAAATACGGCACGCTCGACCGGGCGACCGGCCTCCTCAAACATTTGCATCAATCATGCACTTATTTTGCAATAAGCCGTGCGATAATTTTACTCACTCCTGCCCGAGCACTT
>NW_017259183.1:5178196-5180500 GCF_001594045.1 Atta colombica | reverse complement strand
ATATATATATATATATATACATACATATACAGAAATTATCCGTAACTTCAGGTCTTACAATTCTCTATTACTTGTTACTTTCCGATGAAAGCATATATTTCAAAAGAAACTTGGTAGACTACGCTAAAATTAACTAAGTGATTAAAACAGCTATACTTCAAGTTACTAATTCAACTAAAATTAAATATCTATGCTGATCAATTACAAATAATTATTTTTAAGTAACAAATTTTTATTTTAGTAACAAATACGAATGATGAAAAGTCAAATTAATGATAATTAGCTAATCGATACAAATAACTTACTAATATTTATTTGACACTTTATTACTAAGATCAGTGTACATTCTGATAAATAATCTCCACTTTTACTACGCAACACTGTAGGTTCGTATTTTTTTGTCTGTCTATTATTCGCTTCCTCTCTCGTTCTCTCGTTTTGCCGCCCACATCTTCATAATTCATACGTTCCTCCTAATGAAGATATAATTTTGTCTAGTCACACTTCTTCCCTCGCACATTGTCCTTCTTATTATATTTTTGGTTTTTCTCTTTTTTCCTACCCATCTCTTTCTTATCTTGAGCATGATCAATTACTCTATTATATTATAGTTTCGAATCATTTTATTAATAACTCACTTCCCGTTATACGATACTTATATAGATTTGAATTATTTGATTACACGGAAAGAACAGTTTGTTAAAGTATCTAAAAATTTAACTAGATAGAAACCTGAAAATAATTTTATTAAACCATCAAAATAATTATTTAGTATGCACAAATTATTTGTTGAAATATAAAAACTTTTTGCAGCATTATTTATCGTGCTTGAAATTCCCACGTGATTATTTTGATAATTCAACAAAATTATTTCTCTCTCTCTCTCTCTCTCTCTCTCTCTTTCTCCTCCTTTTCTCTCTTTTCTTTCTCTTCGAAGATAATGTCCAAATATATTTATAGCATAAACGATAAGTCATCGTACAATGACTATGAAATGAAAATCAAGACACGTTGATCGCTAACAAAATAAATTGTAATAGAAACAAAAAATTTTCTTTCTTGTAATTTATAAAATCTCCCAATTAGGAGAAGTAAACTTTCGTCTAATGTTCTACCAGGGCGACTTTATATACTCGTAACGTCTACTATAGCTACAAGCAAACTAATTTTCAATACATTTAGAATCACTTGTTTCTTGTTGCTTCCAGGATGTATGTACAATCACTCTGTATATCTCTTGTGTAAACGTCGCACTGAAAACGAATCGCTCTCAAAAACATGAGCGAACTTCGCGCAGCAACAAGGAGGAGAAGACGAGGTTCGCGAAGCTCTGAGGAAACTGATCGAGCACTCGATCCTGGCATCCCATCGCGACCCACCTGGGCAACCTGAGAAGGGACCGGCAAACCCGCCTTTAGGGTTAACGAGCCCTTGCGAACACGCTAGTGTGGAACCTGCGCCTTTTGTAACCCGAAGTGACGCCGATCCCATTGATGGGGCCTTATGTGCTTCCAATCGGTGATCTATGGATCCCTACTCGACCTCTGGTCCTCGTGCGCCTCGTAATCGTATATTTTATTGGCAGCTCAAAGAATCGCTCTTTCTCTGTTTGCCTGCAGGCTCGATTGTCCTCCTTGCACGTATTGTGCGCGAACGCGGCACATTCTCTTCATTCGAAGAGAGTGAGAGAAATAGACTCTCCAAAAGAGAGGTGACTTTAAAAGTTAACGCGTTCTTGAAAGCGCGATGCGTGTTTTGCGGACGTGCGTACGCGCATACCTGTATATACGAAAGCACAATTCAGAAGCATAATCGTCATTTTAACCCGGACCGCCTGCCACGCACGCCCTCGTACAAGGTGGATCGATGCAGAATGGATTTATAGGCGGTGTTGCTTTGTAAGGTACAAAGGGTTTGATTCGATGTTCGATGATCGATCGTATAGTATCGAAAGAGCGCGGACGACGAACACGTGTGGTGTAACATTACATTATAATTCCCTCGAGTTTTTCAGTAGCCTTGTAAGACACTACACTTCAATGGAACACATCATAAATAACACGATTAATTAATATAACAATTAATTATTTTAGTAAACAATTTCGCATATCAAATCACAATAAATTTCTTTATAAGAAATATCTCCATCAAAAATAAATTTAACAACACCTTCAAAAAAGTAAATAAGTGAGAAAATTGATGTATAAGCAGAATTGTACATATTGTATATCTTTTTAATTTTTATTGATAGTTCAATTTTCTTATAGTAATATTCTATTTATAATGTCAAATTTAGGAAATTTT
>NW_017259183.1:5170052-5178096 GCF_001594045.1 Atta colombica | reverse complement strand
ATATATATATTTTTATATTTATACATACTTTTTTCTCTCTTTTTCCTTCTTTTTCTCTTAGTTACAAATAACACATATGTTCAAACTCACTTAAAAAATTATGACTCCAAGCATTATACTAGACGAATAGATTATATTCTCAATTTGGATAAAGATATTCTATTGAAAGTTAAGGGAAAGAATTATTCGACATGGCAGTGCTGAGTGGACCAGCCGATCTAAGCTAGGGGACTAACGAACCATGACGTCGCGGTGATACTACTCGACAACCGGAAATAGAATTTTCTACATACCCAAATGTGCGGCATTGTCTGTAACGCCGCTTGCGCTTCAGGTAGGCGCAACCCACTTCCCAACATTGTCCCTAGCGTGTACCCAAGTTGTCACGCGCATAATGCCGCGAGTTTAGCATATTATATCTCATGGACCAGGTATATGTTCTCGTATAATTAGCAGCAGTTCTTATGCACCGCCGTGACATAGGCGTAGAAAAACGGTCGGAACGCAACCCCGTGGGTCGAGGGATCGTTGATAGAGGGACGGTTGCACAATAATTTTTTTTCCTACTGTTTTTCTCATCACCATCTTTTAACCCAGTGAGGCCCAGGCGTGTCCCGTGTGAGATCTCGAAAATTCTCACATGTACCTTTCCGTTCAATTTGCATGTCGACGAGAATATCGATGCGTCGCCGAGTATTTTTCTGAGGCTCGCATCTTGCAGAGTGTCAAGAACGCACAAGCGCCTATCAAAAATGCAAACGATTCAAGATACATATATGTCATTTGCATATTACCACGTGATTGCTTCGTTTCAGAACTCGATTTCTCGATGCCTCGATGCACAGCAACACAGCAACGTAAGTATCGAGTGTTATTATTCAATAAGAACGCAGATATCAAAGTAAAAAAATGTCTAGTTATAAAATTTTCCGGTTGAAAATGAATGAACCAGAGGATTCTAATCATATCAATCAAAGAATTCTTATTATCTAAACTAAAATTATAATAGATTAATCAGAAAAATCTGATTCGTCCATTTTGAACCAGAGGTCGTAGTTAAATATTTTTTTTCGTGCATAAAAATAAAATTGGATCGTAAATAATCAGCATATGCGCTCATTAACGAGAACGTAAGTAATGGCAATTCATCGAGTTCAACCGTCATCGTCGGAATAAGTACTTGGGCTCCAATTGAGCTTTGCGTTCAGCAGCAATCATAAATACGTAGAGCTCGTAGCTAACAATATAAAAAAATGTTTCTTTTTTTTTAGTACATTATTACACTAACGAAGGAAAGGAAGGAGAATTACAGCAGAAATTGCCCTCTTAAATATACATTCCATCTATCAGCTGGCGCATATATGCCCTATTACAGCATAAGACAGCACGAATGAATTTTACTTTCTCGTTTCGTAGTAACATCGAGATAATGAAGTCACGACATCCGTATGTCGTCTCTGCCTAGTCATCTTCTCATCAAATGATTTTTTCCGAGATATTTTATGAATCGATACGACAAACACGCGAGCGCTATGCAAAACTGAATCGGTATAATTGAGAAATACACAAACACAGTTATTTCCTCAGAAATAAATGGGTATCGATGTGCAGCAACTGTTGAATTAAGAAAATTATTCCATGTCTTGCTCCATTTAAACATCGCTCGCTATGCCTACGACTACTTTTTTGTTTACATGTATAAAGAAGATTAAGTGTTATCATGTTTATCATTAATTTATACGCAAAATTATATGCAAAATTACGAACACGAGCATAGATGTAATGAAATAACATACATAAAAATAAAAAATATAAAGGAATTATTAATTAGCACAATTTAAATATCAATGTTATAAATCAATGTTTAAAATCGTTAAATAACTCATTTAGTATGTTAATACGCTAATGTTATATCACCGAGGATTCGAATCATATAACTTATATTAGCATACAAATATATAAATATACAAATAAATAAAATAGAGCATTACAACAAATAAAATTATGTGCATAAATACAACAAAAACTCTTCTTTCTTTTTTATTTCCCTTTTTTAGAATGTTTTATGTGAAATATAAAAAGAAATCTATGCAGCAGTCTTTGACACTCCTTAAAGATGTACGCGGGAATGTGATGAGAAATAAAAATTGAAGTTGGCTTCCTGACCGAACGGATTATTGAAAAATCTGGGGTGAAGTGGCGTTCTTGAGGGCCTCTTGAGAGAAGTCCTTGCCAATGGCATACCTTCCTTTCACATGCTAACTCTCCTCAATAGTCCGACCGGTGGTACGAAAGGACCACTTTTCAGATTTAAATCAAGACCGCGTGTATCCTACCGCGACCTATCCGATTTGCATTACAGTACGGCAAAACGCATATGCGTGTGTGATGCCGTACACTTTCAAGTACGCGACACACCCGTTGTTAAGCGAATGAATTTACCCGCAAACGTCGCGCGAAAAGACCGCGTGTGAACAAAATAATCGAAACCTTTGCATCGACCGTAAATCGAATTGTAAATATTGTATCTACAATACTTGTTTGGATATCCTTATATCTTTTTAATGTCAACAATAATAAGCAAGTATTAGTTCAAAAAATAATCCGTATTGTTAATATAACTTATTACCGATTAAGATCGTGAATTCCTTTTCTTCGATTTAATTGCAAAAAGAAAATTGGACATTATAACATTTTACTCGCGTGCGACAAACGTATTAAGTCCTGTAAGAGTACTGTCACACCTGCCAGAGTAATAATTCGTTTTTTTATTCGACTTCGGCTTCAAGCTGATCGAATTAAAGAAATTCGTTAACTAACTGCGTACACGCGACAAAGAAGATTACCGTTACTCAAAGTATCGTAAAAAAAAAAAAAAAAAAACAAAAATTATGACTTACAGAATTCGAAATAGCAGCTTGTTCCATAAATAACGTTCATTTTAGTCACGATTACTAAGTACTCGGCACCAATATAAAGTTTGCTCCCCAACTCCTTAGACGTGAAAGGAGCTCTTAATATTTTCGAGTGATATTGCACAACGACTTATCATTCATCTCAGAGTCAGCTGCAAAGTATAAACGAGATATCTAATATAATTTGTACATTTCAATACCTCTTTTTCATGATACTAGCTATTCAAATATACAATTATAATATAAGTTATGTTCTTTCTGTGTGTACATAAAAATATATAAATATTTTTCATCAGCATTAGTTAGCATACTCTATTTTTGTAAATACATTGTCTATGATTAAGTTAATTAATTATTATAAACCGATTATTGAAATTTTGATAATTAATTCAATAATTGAAACAATGTCTTTATGAACAAAAATTTATTCTTGGATAATATATTAAGAAAAGAATTAGAAATAAACTAAAAGTTTAAAATTTAAAAAAGCGCTTTTATATACAGAGAAACACAAAAGGACTATTATATTTGTAGTAAGTAAAACTATATATAAAAATATTTTAAAGTAAAAATACAGACTAAACTAGATATCATTGACTGATAATGACTCAACTTTTTCTCTATGTTTCGAAATTAATATATATCACGTAATTTTCTGGAGAAATAAATTATGATTGCATTTGACGTTACGCGTCCAGTCACACAAAAGACATCGATCAACTTATCAGATAACTTGTTCGCATATCATACGCGCATCCCATGTAGACATCACATTCTACAGCTATTATTTTGAAAACGACTCGAGATATGTCAGACACGATCCAACGTGCGACGTTGCAAAACTTCGATCACGTCGCATTCACACGCACGCGGCCGCACGCATGCGATCATCAATCGTCGACACTCTAATTACGATACTTCGATGCAGTTCGGTTGACAAGTTGTAGTCCTTATTACCTCCGGATAAGTCCGCAAATGACGTATTAACATTTAACGCTTTCTTATGGGGAACGATGAAGCAGATGGGGAGAGGGAAAGATGCGAGAGTGCCAGTGCCAGAGAGAGACTAAGGGAGGAGGGAAGAAGCGACGTCGCGAGGAGTGTCGGACTAAATTACCCGGACGTGCCCGTGCAGATAAGACTCCCTGTGTACGCGCATAATGTGGTACGTAATGTGCAAGTCCACAGGCAACCACCGCCCGCCACCTCATCATCTTCCTTGGCTTCCGTCATCGTTACCGTCGTCGTTACCGTCGCCGTCGCCGTCGCCGTCGTCATCGCCGCCGCCGCCGCCACGATCGCGCCCGAAGGAAGAAGAGACAGAAGAGGAGGAATTGGAACTCGTGTATCCACGTATGCAGTCTGTGTGCTCGGAGGCTGGGCACATATTGACCGATACGTACCGCCGGTAGCAAGATAAACAGTTCTCCTCTCGTTTGCTCTCCCAGCCTTTCTTTCATACTCTCGCTCTCTCGCTTCTCTTTTCCCTCTTCCTCTCTTGACTTTCGTCTCTCTTTCGTTCTTTATCTCTTTCATCTCTCCTTCTTTCTCTCTGTTTATTCTCTCTTCCCACTTAAACCTAGTGCTAACAATAAGTTGCCACCCGTGACCCGTACATATAAAATTTATGATGACACATCGACTGTAAAATTTCATAAAGAACACATTTTATATGATAGTTTAGTCAAACTGTAAACCTAATTGCTGTAACGCAAAAAAAAAAAGATTTAGAAAAAAGGGCTACCTTATCTTTTTTAATATAAAAGAAAGATTGTTAGAGAGGATGTAACAAGAGCATAATTATTAAACTCAATAATTTATTTAATGCAATTTATTTAATGTAATATTTATTTAATGCAAAATTAATTAATTTTTTTATAATTCCTTGTATGTTTGTGTGAAAAACAATTTCTATCTAAATTGAATTAGTCATTTTCAGGATTGGGTAGTGCTAAGTTAAAAAGATAAAAGTTAAGTTAAAACGTTAATTAATTTTAACTTAACTTAATTACATTTTAATTACATTTTAGACTCTTAACCTTTTAACTTTATTTAGTTACATTTTATCCATAACTATTAATTTTTTATTTAATTCTTTAAAGTTAAGTCTCAGACACTGCGGCAATAGCGATAATTTAAAATAAGGTGAAAATTGCAAAAGTGAGCAAATTTACTGGGTGACCAATGAAATTATATAAATATTCTAATGAATTTGCTCACTTTTGTTAATTTTCACTTCATTTCAAATTACACAATCGACCCCTATATTTCAATCTGTTAGAACCCTGTATTTCGATGTATCTAATTTCTGATACATTAAAATATATTATTTCTTATTACTATCGCTACTTATTACTATCCCTCGTACTGTATCTGAAGCTTTAACCATATCATCGCAGACCAGTATTCATAGAATCTTATATCTAAACAGTATATATAAACAAAACATGTAAATAAAATATAGAGTATTTTCTAAATGAAGTATATATTTGTCGTTTCCGTTATTTGTAAAACTAAAACCGTGGAATCATGAATTAAAAAAAATATAAAAAACAAATTTAACTATTATCTTTTCGATTACTTTTTTTATCAACTTAACTTTTAATTCAATTAATTTCATTGTAAATCAACTTCTTAACTAAGTTAAATTTTCAAGGTTGTTAACTTTAACTTAACTTAATTTAAAAAAAAAAAAAGTTAACTTACCTAACCATCATTCTATAAAAATATATGTTATACTTGACAGTCCCATGGCAATCTAGTTTTGTTCCTCTCTAGAAATATTCGATTTCCCTTTTAATTTTTTTTTTCTATAATTTTTTCCTTGCATCTCTTTGATCTGCTATTTTCGGCTAGCAAATCATATTTGACTTATGACATTTACTGATAAAAGACTGTAAATTAGTTTTATTCTACAATAAATTTTAATTTTACTCTTGCTTTATTAATTTCTGAAATATCAAAACTTAACAGAAGTTTTATTACAATGTAATATATAATATATGTAAAAATATTACTTAAAAAAATACTTATATAACAGAATCCTGATAAACAAAAAAATCATCATACTTTTCATAAAAAGAGGGCAAAGAATATGAAGACATGCCCCCATTGCCGGAGGTATGGAAACGAAATCACGCAATTGCTGTCAAACAAGCTACGAAATAATAAAATATCGTGTCTCTGGTGACTCTTTAATCATTTGCCGGAGGTGACCACCACGACAAGATCCCTGTAATTCCTCACAAAACTCGTATGAACTATCTTCGTCCCTTTTCATAAAAACCGTATTTTTCCATCGTTCATTCGTGGTAGCTCACATCCAGGCATATCAAAGATCGATCGTCGCGGAAGCATCCTCAGGGCAAGTACTTCAGCTATCCGCTTAAATGCTAGGCTGTCGTTCAGACAGCCTACAGGCACCGGATGATCTTATCCGCGTGTCATGCGAATTATCGCAAGCTCACACGCGCGACATAATTTTCACAAATTGAGGTCGGACCTTTTACGATGGAAATTGATATCGCGATTCGATTCAAATATTTTAACATGTAAACCGTATTTATTAATGATGGATACATAATTACGGATACACCAATGAAAAATATCAATCAGCTGAATAATATCAATAATTATATCGAATGTCATTTATATGCAATCGATATTATGTATCATTTATTTTCTCATTTTCTTTTAATATTTTGCCATGTTTCATTTTGCATATAGTAACACAAATTAAATACACAATAAAAAATTTGAGAAACAAATAAAAAATATTTAGTGTCATCAAAATAAAAAGCAGTATTAAGCAGTGAATAAATAAAAAAATGTTAAAACAAAAGAAATACTAAAATTAAATATACTAAAAACTTGAATTTTACCTATAAACTTTATAAGAAAAGATAAAATCATACAATTGTATTATAAATTACATACAATACAATTGTATAATTGTATATATAAAATGTTTCACAAATCACATTCATTCAATATAAGATACATAATTATAATCAATAATATACAATGCAGGTAAATAAAATTTTTTGCACTCACAATTCGTGTATTACATTGAAAAGTATCGAAATTACTCAAAATGTATGAAATATTCAGGAATAAATGATTTAATCAGGATTTGTAAACGCAACTCGACATATATATAACTCGATTGACCTTTTCATACGTGTTCGTTACTCGCCTCCATGATAGTGGCATGAAAGACTTGTCGCTTTTTCATCAGAATACGAGAAGAGGAGGGGAAGGGACTGCAAATTACATTGTGAAGTGCCATTAACGGCAATGTAATAGCGACAATAGGCGAGCCTCTAGCAGGATTTACATGCACATACACGTACATATGTATGTGTAGGTAATAAAATATGCGGTAATAAAATGTGTGAAAAAGACCTTCACATGCGGTGAGATATCAGACGGATACCAAATGTTGCTAAGGGTTAGAACAAAAAAAGAACGAGAGAGAGCAACCCTATTCCTATTCACGATAACCGACAATTACTTCGTCTACGTGCTATGCGCTATTGTAATTAAATGAAGGAGACACGCTTAGACGGAGACGCGTATTGTAATTAAATAAAGGTGTCCGCCACGACCGTTGGCGTACGAGCTGCATTAAAGACTCTCGGCTAAAGAGATGGACTCGGCCTTGGCATTCACTTAAGCAGGATATATGTTGCGGTAGCATGAAAAGAGAGCCCCACAATGCAACGGCAACATGTCACATCTCTATTAATGCGATCTCCATCTCTCCGTCTGCTTACTTGCACTTTTCACAATGACCTTTATACTTGTGATTCACGATGCGTCTGACCGACGATTGTTTCATCGGCCGATCGATGATTGAATAAGACGGCGGATGAAAGGACAAGAGGCCATGTAAGGAAAACGTATTATAATCCTATGAAAATTGCGCATTATCTCCGGGCAAGATTTCGTTCTCATTCTTTTATGCAATATATTAGCTAGAATATTATTGTTCCAAGAATTGTTCGATAGAATTGAAAAATTAATGTTGCTTTAAAATAAATCCTTTGTCAATAAAATTAAAATATTTGTCAGTAATTAATATTGGAATATAAAGAATGTACAAACTTTTAGAATCATAATTTTTAATA
>NW_017259183.1:5162071-5169952 GCF_001594045.1 Atta colombica | reverse complement strand
CATCATAAATATTTTTGAAACAATTTTTTCTAATTTTCGTAAAGATTTAAGTTTATATATTCATAAAAAAAGTAATTTGTGTAATTTCACGAAAATTTTGAATGGGTCCAATTTAAAATGTTTAATAAAAACCAGATGGAAAAGAAGATTTCTGTTGGCGGCACATCGTCAATCAATAAAATTTAATAATTTTAAATATAGTAAATTTATGCTTGTAAACTTATCAACTGTATTTTTAAATATATTAAGATTCGTCATACATTCAGACGCATCATAATTTTTTTCAGCTGACTATACATGCATTTCTCGAATCAAGAACTTGAATCTCATCCTGCTAAGGATGCAGGACACAGGACAAAAACAAGTACAAAATTTTACCATAGAGGGAACCACCTACTAAGCTATATTCGACGAAGTCAGCGCCGAATAACAAGGAAAGGAAACGGTGAAAGCTCGAATTCTTGTCTCTTTCAACCTCTGAGGATAAAGTAGTCATTTTCCAAATCGAATTATGATTATAAATACTAGAGCAAAAAATCGCGAATTTCCTATATAACAAATTATTAATAATATTCATTTAAATAGTATAAAATTTTATTTAAACCTTCGTTAATATTTCCTATAGTTTCACTTTCAGAGAGACTAAATAAAAAATGAAATAATGCTTACATAATTGAAAAAATATATATATATATAGTCTTTTAATAATTCAAATAAGTTAAATGTATAAAACCGTCATGGCAAGTATTTACATTCGTTCTGAAAGTAAAGAATATAATAAAAATGGCAGGCAACATGAAAATCGAATAAAAATCAGTTCCAACAATCAATATTATCAATATTTGTCAATATTATTAACTCTCAATAATTAACTCTCAAAAATTAACATTCAGATATAATTAAACTTCATTATCAGTTGCACTTTACGGCAGTGCGTCAAATTAAGCGTCTTCAATAGAACCAGTCGTAACTGGCGTTGTAAAACACCCGGTAAAATCTTGCGGTTGATCATTTTTATAGCGCGTAAACCGTTTTATAGGATAGAAGCGCAATGAAAAGCCGTATAGAAGATGCGCTTTCGGCATGTGCATTCTTGGTAGAAGAATTACTCGCGACCGTAAAGTGGCCGAGGGAAGCGCGTAATTAGAGCTTACCGTGATAAAACTGACAAGTATACGTCAATTAGCAACGGTAATCAGCCCCGTCCTATCGCGGAGAGACAATTTCGAAAAAAAACGACCCGCCTGATACAAAAACGACATGCCACTTTACTCTCGTCTTCGTAACGCGTGTATTCTCGCTATAAGTTAGGTTATTGACCAAATACAAAACTGATGCTTACAAAATAGAAAATAGACGAATAGAAAATTTAAAAGAAGACAGTTTTTCTTACAAGAGAGAGAGAGAGGCATTATCGGTTTGACAAATATTTAACTGCAGCTTCAGCGTAGCTTTAATTACTTGATTCTTTTAAACACTGACATGTATTCCAAATTTTTATTAATAATTTTCAAATTTTACTTAGACTTTAATATAAAAAATAAATGTAAACGTAATTTTAATGTATTATATTGATTGATAGAAATCATATAATATTATAAGAAACCAATTTTATTCATGATTATTGGATCGTATTATCAGCATGGAAAATCTAGCTGAATGTAACATGTTTTTCATAGAGTTTCGCTCATCACGTTTCTAATATCCTGCTTCTTAATTGTAAGCAAATGAAAACTTAATATGTATCATGTTTAGCGTGATGCGCATTGCGCATTATTATAGCACAAATCAAGTTATATCATTGGAAAAATTACAAGATTTGTATTTCTATTTCAAGACAATGATCACAACGTCTATGACTCATTATTGACACTAATACGTGCTCTCATTATAATGCTGCGTAATATGCGCTTGCAAAATCTGATATGATCAGTGTCCTACATAAGTCAGAATAAATCATCGAGATGTCAGTGTCTGTAAGAAAAGAAACAATTTTTAATGTACAGTTTAGAGAACAAAATGCGTGCATCATAAAGCGATAGAAACAAACTTTCGTAATGCAATCTCATGTATACAACATTAAAAATTGATTTCGATTGCTATCATATTCTTGTCAAATAAAAATGTCATAATACGATGATTCAACAAAAATGTCATAATACGATAAAATCACCAGAAAAGTGCGATATGTCTAACAAAAGTGAAAAACACCAGTTATCGAGCCCTCGTCTAGCGACGGCGACGTGGCCAATACGATCAGTTCATGTTAATGAAGAATGATCAGAGTGATGCTAAAGAATGTGACCGTATAATGCTAAACTGCTAGATTTCTTCTTGTTTCCTATTATTTTTTCTTCGTCTATTATTACGAAAGATTTCGTGGAAAATCTATTCAACATTTTTGTTTCAACTAAGAATTGACGACAACGTTGGCGTTTAAACTCAACGTTTTGAACTCGTCCATCTTTCGTTAACCGAAAACAAAAAGTTAAAGAAAATAATATGCATATCAACAGACTCGAGACAATCATTCAAACCGTTAATAAATGCAGAAGACAAAAATATTGAATATAAAAATTGTCAGTTGTAATTATTACATAATTTTTTTTCAATTCGCGAAAACAAAACTTTAAACATGGAAGTTTGCAAAAACGCATAATTTAAATATTTTTTGCAGCAAAACTTTATATTTTACTTCGTTATTTGAATCAGTAGAATTTTCTTTTTTAGCGATAAAAGAAAATCTTTCTTTTAAATAATAATATTTTAATATTTGATATCAAGTAACTGTACTTTAGAGATCCCGAGATCCGAGGAATATCGTTTCATTTTCACGGAAACACCCGATGGGAAAGAAATTATGGAAATATCCCGATAAGACAACAAGCTTAATTGTACCAAGTTTGCTACGAACTGGGGGAAACGAACCATACAACAGTTAGACGGAAAACAGAATTGACTATTGTTGCGATAATTGCGAGAAATTATGTTACCTGCGGAACTGATTACTACCTACAATGGTAACAATGGTATACGATAGTACATATGTTCATTACACACATAATGCTTATTTAATGCGAAAACATGCATATATAAAATATAATTGTATATTTGAGGGCACAAATAATAAAATCATTTCCATCGACGAATGAAAGTAATGAAAAGCTGTAAAAATATCTTATAAAAACTTGTAAAAGAACATATAATATATAAAACTCAGAAATTAAATTTTTACACATTAATTATAATATATAATACTAGAAGGATCCAAGCCAGCCAAAATTTTGGCTTCTCGTAAAATTCAATTACAATTTTTTTTCAACTTTGCTTTCACGTGATATACATTTCATCATTTTTTATGTTCTTAATTTTTATTTAAAAAAGTTTCAATTATACATATAAGATGGTTGAATTTTTATCTAATTGTCCACCTAGAAGAACCACAGGAGTCAATTTGACTGCTATAAATTTGCCGCTACGATCTTTCTAAGGGGATCGTCAAATCCGCTTCTTCTAGTTTTAAAAATCTCTCTTTTCTCTACTGTGTCATTAAAATATATTAAAACATTATTAACGATGATCATTATTGGAACAACAATTACCGAGGTAATTTAAACGTTTCGTGATTTTTAAATAATTGATTAATTACAAGCCATTTGTGTGGTGGGTTATATAAACGCACTATAGACTTTCACGTTATTACAATAAAGATTAATATCTGCAAAGTTTCGCGTATCTTCCATGTAATTTTCACACGTAAGAAAATGGTGGCTTACATCACCGACGCGACGCACGCACGTCGAGCAATGTTAATATGCAAGTGTGATTATGAGAGAAAAAGAGGAAAGGAGAAGGAGTAAGACGAATTTTCCACCTGCAAAAGAATAATATACCGGACAATATAAATTATACTGTGGTAACAAAAATGCAGGTAACGATGGAGCGATTAAGCAATTTTAGCGGGCGGTAACCCCGCGAGGCACAGAACAATCACTATAAGAACGTGACACAGCTGTCACTTGAATCATTTACATACTTTTACATACGTTATAAGAATGCCAGACGCATTATTGTAACTTGCTTCTTTGTGATACGAGCAAAGTAACCATGTTACCGTGTTATCGTGATTACTCTGAATCCGTTATCCGTCAAAACCGTCACATAAAACGCATTACATGAACAAATTGCAACAATTCTGCTCTCTACTTACTTACGGAAAATTTTTCCTTTCTATCTTTGCCTAAAATCAATATTTTTTTTTTACCATAATGTAATCGAAATAAGATACAAATAGACATCATTAATAATTAAATCGTACCATTTTCATAATGCGATTTTTCATAACGATAATGCAATTTGAACGATAATTCCAATCGGTTAGTCACAAACCAATTCCCTGCGTAACATTAATGATGTTTCGCGTTTATTGTGCCAATCGTTTACCTGACCGAGTATTCGTGCGTATTATTGCGTATCGTACTTAGGCAGCTTCGCGTAATTGTAATCACGCTAATGCATCTTGTTGTGGCACGTCCCGACGCTATGCATTGCATTGCAACCATATCGTCTACGGTACGTGCACTGGATGACAACGAGATGCTTTCAAGATCGTTTCACGCGATAATGATAGCGTGCTGCACATGCACCCAGACAATAGATGGATGTGCAAGAGTGATCAATAGGTCAATGCAAGAGAAAATTAGCCATTCGCCCATTCCTTTTTTTTTTTTTATGTACATGTTTAGCGATGCGTTCACATCGAAATTATTCTCGAACACATATCTAATATATGTGCATAATTAAACTGTTATTAAAACGTACTAAAAGTAATAACTAACATATATTTTTTTTTTATTTTGATTAATCTTATCTTTATACGATGTGTCACGCAAGCATCACGCACTATTCGTATAATTAAAAATTTATAATCCCTTTTAGTGCACTTAAGATTAGTTATACACCTACATTATTTTAAACGGGCACATTTACATTGTAACAAAAATATTCCATTTATGTCCCTACTATATATATTTATCGATCAGCAATAACATTTTTCATATTACCCATGAGAAGAATTGAAAACTCTTTGTGACTTTGCAAACTCGTGATTGGCGTTTCTGATATTAAACACGATTTAATAAGTCTGTAACACAGTATTCCAATCAACAAAGCTATCATATTACATTTAAGCGCACTGATCGGTGCAAGATTTCGAGATAGAACGTATAATTTTATTTTTAATCATTATCGCGCGTAACGAGCCGCGTCAAGTTTAGGTGCGCAATAATAGCGCAGCAATAGAGCGCGATTCAAACGGCATACTTCGTAATCATCATCATCATCATTATCATCGGTCAGCTTATTATTATCTTCGCGCTTACCACAGCACGGATAGTTAGAAGTAAGATTAAAGTAGAAATATCCACAATGCTGCGACGGGTGAAGTAAAAAGCGCTTCGAAATACCCGACGCGAGGTAGAAGGTTGCAGCACGCGTGCAGGCTTCGAAACAACATGTTACACAGGCGCCATAATCTTCTCACTGGCTTATGTCTTATTGTCTTTCATCGAACAAAGGCAGAAATTAATAATCACGAGACAGAACAATGCACGTGACCCGTCATGTGCATCCGCGATGCGTAATAAGACACGAGGAGCTAAACCAGGAATAACAACGCTGAATCAGACGTTGTACCATCGCGCGTGTCGATTTTTTTTCCTTCTGTTATCGTTAAAAACTTTTCCTTATCACATTTTATCACTAAGTTTTATACGACTGAGAAACGACTGACGACAATGAAAATCGTTATCGCACATAATATTAAAATCTCGACAAGAGAGCATAAATAATAATGGAAAGAAACGTATGTTAATTTTTATATTTTATCATTTTTTACAATTTAATTGACATCAAAAATCCCAACAGAATTTTTTTATAAGGAATATTCAATATATCAAGAATAAATATTTTCCACAAACACTCTGCAGCCATCAACATGCTACAATTTTTCTTAATTAGATTGGGAAAAGCATTACTCTAATATTTTACTTTTCCTTCTTGTCACTGTGCATAGAGAAAGAAAGGATGTTGAAAGAAAAGAAACGCAGTTGTCCATGATATTCATGAAATAATAGGATATCACACATCACCGCGCACACGTCATTACCTTAGTCATTATCATTATCATTCTCACACCTGCTTTACGACAGCGGCCCAAGGAAAGTCAAGAACAGGCGTGAATGAAGTCATCTTCGCTGATGCATCGATATTTATCCTGGCAGCGAGCTTTCTTTAGCTTGATTCAATCTATTTATCGTATTTACTTGGCGCACATCAATAGAAGAATTATGCTAGAAAAGAATCGAACGACAAAAAAATAGAAAAAAGATTTAACGACGCGTGATTGTTAATCTATTATCATCAAATAGAATAATATCGTAGGATGTTTTTCTCATCATGATCTTATTTATCACTTATAAGTTCACTTATGAATGAAAAAGGAAGTCACGTTCTTATGATATGATTATAATTTCCATGTCCTATCTAGATTGTCTTACCATTGAATCCTTGATTTTGAAATCCTTTGCTATGACAAATTCTATTATTGTGTTAAGTTTCCATTATTTACATTAATCACATAAAGAAAAAGACTAATCACGTTAGCTTTAAAAGCTTTATTTCAAATTTTAACAATGTTCTACATAAAAAGAATGAGAAAATATATCAGTGCTAGCATATAAAGCATTAACATTATAGAATATTTACAGACAATTTCCTCTCAAAGTTTAAAAATATATAATTAAATTATTTTAATAAATGATTATTTCCATTGAATAAATTAAGTTCATGAATAAGGCGCATCAAAAATATGTGGCATGCATAGCAGTGCTCTATTAAGAAGCAATAAAAGATGAGTTTGTGTTATGGATGACGTCAAACGAGATAATTATGTTAATAGTTACGTCGAAAGGTCTAATATGCATATGCGAAATTATAATACGTTCTTCGGTACTTAACAAAGATCATATCCACCGATCGCTAACGTTATGAGTATGTCCGCATGTGAAACTAGCATAATATATTACCGCTAATAACAACATTTGCTATGGCCATTATTATTCATAAACGCGAAACATCATTCGCGCTGTTTTTCCGCCCACGCGGCCGATGAATTTATCACGGGATAAGATGCATTCGTCTTATCCGCGCCGTCCTACGTAACTGCGAGCATAGTATATTAGCGTCTCGGGATATCGACGTTTTTCCTTCCCGACGTCCAGGTCAATGATGCGCACGCATTTTTATCTCCTGCGGCTAGTTATGGCCCCGGACGGTATAATAGTGGTTTTAACTACATTCACAAAGTGGCGTAATTTATTGCGCCATTATACTCGGCTAAGGAGCTGCTTGTTGCGAACGACGACGGACCGCGGTGAGGCGCGTGCACACGGACGTGATTTAAGGTAAGAAGAATGACTACCGTGTCGCTATTATGGCTCATAAGCCCGATCGAAGAGGGTTTCAATCGACGTTCCCCAGATCGCGGATGCCTCGTTTATTCGTTCGGTCGTTCGATGAAGAAGGTCGCACCGATGTATATACCCACGTCGAGGGACTCTCCATCGACACGATAAAACTTCCATTACATACAGCGAGAAAGTAGATATCATGCGCGAGCATACGAAACCAAGCATGATTTAGTGGTTAATAAAATTGTGACAGCATGTAATTTATATAACAATATACTGAGAGTGCTGCGAGCGAATCTGTCAGACACTTTGGGCGGATGTTATCCAAATGATTTTTAGACAGAAAATATCATGCGAACAAAGAGCGAAATGTAAATGCACGTATTGCATTTAATTATCCACACACACACAC
>NW_017259183.1:5148671-5161971 GCF_001594045.1 Atta colombica | reverse complement strand
CACACACACGCACGCACACACACACACACACACACACACACACACACACACACACACACACACTAAATAAGACATTTTAATCTCTTTTATCGTTACTTTGATAATGACGAATTTTTTATGACGGTAAGGCAACACCAGAGTTAGACAAGTCAAATGTTACTTGTAACAGGTTGGAAGTCGCTCATTAGTAAAAAAAAATAACTTTTTACTTATAGTAGAAAAAATACGTATTATTTTTTTTTCCGGTAAATAATTCCGCGTAGAGAAGTAATTACTTTTCAAAATGACTTTCTTAATCTTAGCGCAACCTCAGCGTTTATAGTTAGTTTGTTGCCCATTAGGGCAACGTCATTATCAAACTATTATATAAAGTTATTATTATATCGTAAAAATTATTATATTATATAAATTGTTATTATATAAAGTAATGATAAAAGTGATGGTAAAGTAATCCTTGCATATTGAATAATTGAAAAATATAAAAAAGTCCTACATCAGAACCTACATTAGTTGTTCGAATGCAGAAAACTCTTTATTTTCATATGAATGTAACAAAACGAATAAATGAAATAAACGTTTCGATCCTTCAATTCTTCTGGTCCTTATCAATATAAAATATAAAATATAAATCGAAATTATATAAGTAACGCAAATTTCAAGATGGTAATTCCCGAATTTAGCTTCTCCAAATGTCAAATTAGCTGTGTAATGAATAGCCAAATGATTGTCAAAAATATTAACTTATACAATAATAATATAAAAACTTACATAAAGTAAAACCAAAATCATATACATTGCGTCAATAAGTAGAATTATATCGCTCAGATTATCAGATTTGCTATGTAGTCATTCAAAAGAAACATGAAAAACAAAAAATTAGAGAATTATTAAAATCATTTGTCTGAATTTTAATTTTATTAACTTACATGTAAATGTTTCTCGCGATTCGACGTAAAGGTCTTGTGATGTTGACAGTCAGAGATGAAATGGGAGTCAAAATAATAAAGTCATGTGGTTATTGAAATAAAAATAAAAATAAGATAACAAGGGGGAGAAGATAACATCACAATTTCGTAAATAAATTCATATATAGTGAGTCTAAAAAATATGTATCATTCTGTAAATTCAAACTCTGCTTCTGTTGCTTTATATAAATCATTTTCGAAATCAGTCTTTTATTAAGCACCCTTTCCTCGTCTAATATCTTGATGTTTTCCCAATCAAAATCATGCTGATGATTAATTCTGTGTTCTGTTATTACGGAATGCTGTGTAATGTTCCAATTTATTGTGATTTCTATGTTTATTTATGCGTGCCTTCAAACATCTACCTGTTTGGCCCATATATGATGCTTCACAATCTCGACAATCAATTTTATATACAACGTCTGTGTGAGATGATAGTTTGGGATGAACGTTTTTATGACTCTTGATGAATCTCCTAAGATTATTATTCCATGTGTATTAAAAAATCTTTTTTAAAAAATTGAATAATTGTAATTCTTTTTTTAACTCAAAAGAACTTTCCATACAGAGCGTATTTATATTTAAGCTCTTTAAATTCTTTGGAGTGGAATCTTACTTTAAAAAGTGAAAATTGAATCTTGAAAAAGAGTAGCTCAATTTTCAATCTTTAAGAATGAAGAATTTCCTTTTTCAGAATGAAAATCATTCTAAAAGTTTTAGAGAGTGGAATAAAATTATGTAAGCTGTGCGTTTACAAATATAAAGCAGGTTTCCCATGAAATACAGACTGCTCCTGCGTAATGTATATCATTAGCTTCCTGCATATCGCCACATTGTATCGGTTATTTATAAAGGATTACGTCGCCGAACCAAATATTAATTTCAGGCAACGGCAGTGACGCGACAAAGTAGTAGCGAAATGATAGGGAACATATAATTTGCGAAAATTTACGATAATCCACCGACCTATCACGTTGCCAGATCGTGTCGCACCTATATTTAATGTTCAGCCACTCGAAGGCTTCGACTCCGACTTCGACTCCGAAATGGTTATCTTACACGCCCTCGAAGCAACCTGCGCAAATAGCACCCTGCCGTCCGCGAATGCGTGCGCGAGTGCAATACGCGCGCACTCCCGGAAAGATTTCGCGATATTATCATACCTGGAGGTCGTTGGTGCACGACGAATCGTCTCGTCAGTAACGTGCGGCCACTTTTCACATTGAACGGTACTTAAAGGCCTGCGCTTATCGTTAAGTGTACAGGTTGCTCTCGAGTGTACACTTACCTCGCGGTTCCTCCGTCCTCTCTCTCTCCCTATCTTTCTCCATACTTTTTCTCATTCTTCTTTACTCCGCGCAGCACGGTATACGCACAAGTAATCCAACAAGAGAGCGTGGGAGTCAAGAAAACTCGTTTCCTTCGCGCGTTCCATTTGAGTAAGCCTGTAAACATCACGATCGAGTGCCTTGGCGGCGCTTATTAACTCGATTGTCCAGCATGCGCCTGTAATGATCGCGTCGACGCGTGTAAAATAAATAGCCGGTGCGCTCCGATTGTTAACTCTGATCTTTAAAAAAAAATCTTCTTCAGCACGTCGCATTGAGTTTTCTACAGCGATACGTCACGATAATGCATGCGTCTGTTGTGTTGTACAAAATACATAACATGCACCCCTCTTTGTTTGTCATTTTCTAAAATGTTTAGAATAAATCTCTGAAAAGTGAAGAAATCTCGCTCCTAAACATTGAAAATTGAGCATCTCTTTTTCAGACTCTTTAAAGTGAAATTCCACTTCAAAGAATTTAGAGAGTATATATGAAATCGATAGAAGTTTAGGAAAATACGTCAGTAAATGAAAATTTACTCTAATCGACAGTAAAAATACCATTCGGAATGGAATCACATTTCATTTTTTATAAGGATAAATGTTTAATTCCATAGTGATGTTTCATTCGTTTAAAGTGAAACATTACTCAAGATGACCTCAATGTGAGAGAGACCAGGAATCTTAATCTAAAAAAAAGTATGTAAATTCAGAATATGTAAATTTTTGTTAGAGCATTTTACCTCTAGAAGAAACATTGTCAAAATTTCTTTATAATATCGATTTAATAAATATAATCGACACGACGAAACAATGTTATATATGACTCGCTTACCAAATTTCTTTTTATTTGGCACATGCATTGTTACAGTGCTGATCATACCAGATTCACTCTTTAATTACGAGTGAAAAGTCACTCCAATAAGGGATACGGTAATGGCTCTATTTTTCGAGTAGAATTTCAAGACAATAAAACATGACTAGTATTTCACAATTAATAATTAAATTAATTATGACTAGTATTTCACAATTAATAATTAAAAGGAAGAAAACAAAGATTTTCTGAGTCTAAAAAAATCAATTTTTTCAGATCAATTAATTTATAAAAATCTAATGATAATGTTAAAATATTGATATTTTGCAGATATTCATTTTAAAATATAGCTTATTCCTACTGTATCCGAAATTGCGCGATAATAACATATGAAGTTATTATATGCATGATTATTAAGACAGTATTACAAGTCTGATTTATTGATAATGACAATACAAGGAGTAATCTTCTATCTATATTACAGTATTAATCATTTCCTTTTAATCAGATAATAACGCGCAATAAAGGTAATAGCGAGAATGTTGTTAAGTATCGATATGATGTATTCATAAATATGATAATGATACTATGATAATAAGAATGTATTGTAAAATAATCCAGAGAAAGATTCAACACTTTTCATAGCACAATGTTGATACTTACACTAACGCTTTCACAAAAATCTCCAAATGTGATGCAAATATAAAAATCATTTATAATCATTATTTAATCATTGAGTATGTTTCATTATCCAAAATGATTTCAAATGAGACAAGTATTTATAGTAGTCTTCCAAGAAGAAAGAACCATAATTACACAGTGTGTCGAATTTTCCATACAAACTTCAATAGTATATCTATTCTTCAAGTAAAATAATAACAAAATGTTACATAAACATAAGGTTCTTCATTAAACGCTTTATAAAAAAAAGTTACAATCAAAATATGAAGTAGTAAGAAATAATTTCATCTAAAATTTATAAACCTAATATTCTGCATGTCCATCCATATATTAAAATTAAACTGACATTGAAACACTTGTTCAAACAACATATGGATTTTCATATGACTATACATATAACTACACATGATTGTTATACTCAAATTGAAAGCGCCGCTTCGTAAATATAATTTCAGTTCATTACATTAATATCAAGTATTGATGGCGGATGGCAATTTTAAACGCAAACTTAGATGAAAAATTGTTTCTTGTAGATTTTACGTTTTATGTAGATGTTACTTTTTAATAAAATATTTTAGGGATTGTGTCTATATAATATTTTTTCTTATTTCATCACAAGAACGTATTACGGAAAATCCAGGAACACTTTGTATATGTGTATACATATTATATATGGAAAGAACAATTTTATGGAAATACATACACTGAAAAAATACTAAATTTTAACAAATAGTTTAAATAATTTTAAGTATACATATATATAGATTTATAAGAATTATTAATTTGATTTAATTATCATTTTTTTACTGAATAAATATTTATTACTGCAAATAAATATTTACTTTAATACTATTCAAAGAAATATTTATTAAGGTTTAGCAAATTTTTTTCAATGTAAAAATTTAATTAGATACAAATCTGAAAATAATTTTGTTGGACTATTAAAATAATCATGTGGGATGCTCAAACATAATGAAATGCATAAAACCAATTTATGCATCCGACACACATAATCATTTTAATAATCCTTTAATAAAAGGATCCTTTTCTTTCCTGAGCAAGCATTCACATCAATTATATCATTAACCTCTATTAATAATTAATTGGTTATCAAAATTATTTAATAATAAAATATTGTTTATCACCAATAAATTCATCATAATAAGCACATGATTGTCGAAATAAACTAATTAACTGTCATAAAAAGTTTAATAAGATCAATTAAAACAAATATTATAAAATCTGAGAAATATAATAATAATAATTACCAACTGAATAATATATACGTCCAATAAATTCGTTATAACGTTAAATTTAAGCAAAGCGTGATGGAAATATTTTTATAATGTAAAATATTTTTATGATCGCTAATGCAATAAACATTGTCGAGCTTAATTCACAAATAAGATTTTACGTTATATACGTTGTCAATTTGTTTTTAACAAAATCAAACTTTACGTACAGAATACATTTACTAAAAAGTGGCTCGCGCACGCCTTTATGCTGATGGACGATACATGAAAAAGAACAACAGCGAGTAAGCTTCATCAGGCTGTAAACGCGCAAGGTTTATGTTGCCTCGATTAGAGTTGTGCAAAAATAATAAATAATTATGATTAAAAATTAAATATTTACAGTCGTAAGGAATTGCAGTAAAATATCTCTACGCGTATTCGAAAGAAGGAAGCTATTTATTATAACCGTGAGATAAAAGCTAAAAGAATGGAATAAAACTTATATAACGTAAATAGCTGTACATACGCAATGTACACACGTAACGAGACAACTATTTACAATTTGTAATTACCGGAAACAACGGTGCGGAACTCCTATATATAGCCGGATTGCCATAATAGTAAAGTGGCAAATTGTGTATTGTGTAAATCACGATCACTGAACATCTCATATACAATTAAATAACAATGGTTATAATTAAAAGAATTTCCAGATATATTTTTTTATATTTCAATGAAAATTGCTATTCATCAATCATTTTTTATATAATTTTTCATAAAAATTTCGAGTATATTTTATAATATTTAATTGTCATAAAGTATTACATTTCGAAATACTTATAAATGATTTCGATATGATTTCTTTATTTAAGCTGATAAAATCATGTTTTTTACAACTGTACATTCACTTTAATATTATTTGATTACAATAAAACAATACATAGATATTAAATTGAGATTTATAAATATATTCTAAATTTAATCTCAATTCTCTTTTATAAACACTCATTTCCCTCTACATGCATGCGTTTCATATAATCATTAGGTTGACACATGGCGATCATCTCGTTTATAAGAGCAGATATTTATAAAACTATCGTAATGCAATAATGTTACATAGTAAGGTAAACAGAGTAATGATCATCATTCATATTTCTATGCTTGTTACCACATAACGTTGTAAAAATAAATCATTATATAAGACATGCAAAGATCAAGAACGCCAGAAGCAATTTCATTTCTATCGAAATGAATTTAAAAAAAAAACAACCGCATTCAAGCCATTTGATTTTGCACGAGATAATCCGAGACGCCATCAGTGAGATGGAATATTCAGGTGATTATCGCGATTGCTTTGGTTCAAAGTTTCAATTACGAACGATTTATCTTCGCTTACTTGTGCTACCCATAATCGAGGAAACATCACTCCAAGAGACAGATTTCAGACGAGTTACGACGAGAGAAATAGTAACAAATAAGCGAGGTGAAATGGTGCGCGGCGGAAATGACGGTTCTCTAATAAGCAAATATCATGATTACTCTATGATCAAGTTATATCCAAGATTGAATTCTTCCTCTCGAGGAAGAACTGCATTATATTTTTAAAATTCATGTATGACAATACTTAATTATAAGATATTTAGCTTAGATAAGTATCTTCTCTTTGGAACATGATTAATGATTGTTACATGAGATATCGCTCTCTTACTTCAAAAGTTAATAATAAAGAACTCAAACAAATATTATAATCTATAAAACGTGTAATATATAAATAATATCTATGTATTGTTTTATTGTAAGCAAATAATATCTACCAAAATAATAAACGCATAGTTGTAAAATATATAATTTTATTAGGTATTAAACATATAAAAAAATCATAGCGAAATGATTTATAAATTTTTCAAAATACAACACTTGATGACAATTATTACGAAATATACTTACTCGAAATTTTTAAGAGAAATTATATGAAAAACGATTGATGAATAGTAATTTTCATTGAAATACAAAGAAACACGTGGAAATTATTTTTCTAAAAAAAGGAAAAATTATTTTTTAATTGACAAAAAAAATATCAAAAAGAATATATTTTTAACATAATCAAATGTTATTTTTGTCATTTTTATTTCAAACCCATTAAAAACTATCTTTTTTGAATCATGATTTTGTCGATTTCTTATGAAGTTATAAAGTTACTTCATTTTTAATATGGTAATGTTTACTTAATTCAATTTATGAATTAATAACATATGAAAATCTCATTTTTTGAGTGTGTTTTCTGAAATGAAGGAATGATATATTTTAAATAAAAATTCTTTTCTTTATTAGAGCAGAGAAATTAATTTAAATTATCTAATAAATAAATTCTGCTTTTTAAAGCAATTTGCTTGAAATTTAACAAATATAATATTTGGCAGATGTAAATAATGGTCAAATATATTATATATTTTTGAAAATTAACTGCCTTTTTATTTTTATTTTAAAAAACCATCGACGTATATCTAAAAAATTTAATTATCCCAATGGTTATGTTACAGCTGATACAAGCAAAATGTAACAAAACAATTCTTTTTTGTCATAATTTTCAATAACAATATCAAAATATCATATTTCTTCCTTAATTTTCAACCGCACATCTTGATAAAAGAAGAAAAAAATGAGCTGCCCGTACATTTTCATGAGAGAGTGGTTGTCCACGTACAGTCATTAAAATAATGAGCCCAGTCATTTCCTGTAAAATGATATCGGTAATGCCACCCTGGTTTTGCATAACGTGTAGCAGATCTTAAAAAAAGAGGGTGTCGATAAAGATCGTAGAATCTTTGAGCGACAAGCTCGGGTGCGGCGACTTTGACAATTCTCTGTCAATCAACGACATCCGCTTACATTATTTATTAAACACGTTACTTCCGTTACGTTTCTTGTGGACACAATCCTGGATGTACATATAAATGTATATGCATATAAAAATTCGTAATAGTAAATATTAATTTTTAATGTAAATTATTTGTCGTACAAAAAAAATTGAAAATTGTTTCACTTCGCTTAAGTATGTTTTTTTTTTAAAAAACAGAATCAATATACACATTTCTTCAGCTCTACATTGAGAAAAAAATATAGTCAATATTTTAATAAATATTTAGTTCAATAATACTAAACATTTACTTACAGTAAATAAATATTTGTTCAATAAAATAAAAAGATTGTTAAATCAAATTAACATTACTTGTATCAAATAAATATATCTTTATGTTTAATAAATGTTTAGTTGGCAATATTCAATTAAATATTTATTAAAATTGACTACATTTTTTTTCAGTGTATCAAATATCGAAATTCAGAAAGTATTTCAACTATACCTAAATTACTTTTACAAAAAATTATTTTTTTTTTCTTTACGCATTAAATTAATTTTAATCGTATTTTCCGCACTATTAAAAATATTAGAACGCGTTAATTTCATGAGTTTATTAAAAGTGTTTATTAAAAGATCGTACGCCAGGTGCAACGCGTAACCATTAGTTGTTTTTGAACGGTTAGTGATATTGCAAATTTGTGACGTGTCTCCAGAACCGTTCATTACCGATGCACCTGAGGCGAAGTCACACGTACTTATTGGGTCCGCTGCTTTCTGATGCCCGAAACGTCTTTTGAAAAGCGTGACTGTCGTCAACAGGCAAGAAACTGGCAACGTCATTATCCTCCTTCCAATTATCGCGAGCTCCCTCGTGTCAATGTGCACGCTTATTCCACGAGCTCGCAAGTACGCACAAGCGGCACCTTAATCTTCACACTACGATCTCGAGGCCGGCTAAATGTCGCGCCCGCTCGATCGCAATTTTCGATCGCGCCTATATGTCGCCATGTGTCTCGTACGTCCATACGTACACATGTACGTACATGCAGCGGCATCTGCGGCCGATAAATTTTGAATTTAAAAATCGGGTAATGAGAATAACCGTTTCTGAATAACGTCACTGTAGGATAAATACAAGTTACGCGATATTCCATCCAATTAACAAGCGACAGATTGCCGTTTCTACCTTTGCCATTTCGTGCTATCAAAATACATTCATCTTATGCTGCTACTTAAAGCTGCAAAATGCTGCATCATCAGATTAACTCTTTGTTTTTCTCTTGCGAAAACTCTCTGATTAAATTTCCACGATTAAACAATATTAAGTGTAACATATTGTTGCAAATGGATAAACAGTATAAAATAATGTTAATATTATATGTATGTTAATAGATACGACACAAACAACATAAATGTGAATCTTTATATTTATATAATAATTATAATAAAGATCTCGTATTTAACTTATGTAAACAACACACACAATTGCACAATTAATCGACGTTGCTTCGAGGCTTCTGCCTAATAAATTAGCGTCACGTGACTAATCGAAAAGGTGTTCTCGTTCTCATAATTGTTCTAATTGTAAGTGTTTTAACCCGCATAGATTGATAACGTCTGATTAAAGCGACAGAGAAGAACGGACGATTTCGCGATTGTGCTACACTCTGCATGTCGAGGAGGATAGCGTTAATTGGCTCGTCGGCATTTATCCGACAATTATGAATATCGGTCGTCGCGCTCGTAATTCTACCCCGCGCGTTGCGAATCGATGCGGGTGATCGGAAACATGCCTGTAACTTCTTACACGCACCTGTACCGATCCATCAAGAGTTGCCGATCGTCGCGCGATAGGAAAACGCTCAGACGCTGAGCAACGTGCCTGCGGGTACATCGGAATTTGTTGCTTTAATTATGTCGAAGCAACGATCTGTATCGGCGGATGTATTATGACGAAATGGGTTACCCCTCGTCTACCTCTGCGAGTCAAAAGTCTCGCCGACGCAAACTCCACACTTTCATAAATATTTCATGAATAATCGAAAGGCTGTGCAATCTTTCGTATCTCAATGCGTAAATTGATTTCTCAATTAATTGATACGTTTGAATTTCTATAAAAATTGATAACTTTCTATCAATATTATTGATTGATCAATAGTATTGTAAATAATAATTTAAAAGATTGTATCATGTATATTTAAATATTGTTTATTTGGATGCACATTAAAGCCATGTGTATTGATTTTATTTGAATATATAAGCAAATATATCAAATTATAAAATATACACTTTTCTTGTACAACGTGTTAAAGATTTCGCGGCTTAATCCGTTTCTATATTTATATTAAACATATGTTTTTATCTCCTATATTTTTGTTTATTAATTTTAACTTAATACTTTTATTTAAAATAACATTATTATAGAGCGCATTATGTATAAATCGTACTCTCTAAATTCTTTGGAGTAAATCTAACTCCAAAGGAATTTAGAGTTAAGAGAGTACGATATATAATAATGTTTTAGAATGAGATCCACCAAAGAATTTAAAGAGTATTGATAAAAACATAAAATTGTTGTTATAAGAACGTTTAATAAATTAGCACAACGAGAATAATAGAAATTTTTATCGCGTATAAACGTTTTATCTGTAAACTATGTCTCTAAATGTGCGTGCATATTATATAATTAAGGCGCGACAATCTCCACGTTTCATTAGCCAAGCTGCTCAACGTCTTTCTTAATTTAGTTCGCCGCCATCATCATTTATCTGACGCACATTAATAAGGGAATCGCAATCAAAAAATGTAATAAGCCATCCGTATTGATTGCATTAGCATTCGATAATATCGCGATGTTGTTTTTCTCTCATCATCCCTGTGCTTAACTCTCTTATGGACGCGCAAAAAAGGTACATTTAAAAAAAGTGTCCCTCTATTCCCTCGTACAGCTTTGCAGGTGCCGCGTGATCGGCATTCTATCATTTCATATAGTAACATAGTGGAACCCTAACGAGGTTCTAAGTATATCGCGCATATTATAACATTCAAAACACACGTCACATATAAAAATCGCTCTGAAGCTATTATGTATACACCTGCCCTCTATTTTTTGGTACATTATCAGATTTTTAAAGAAGAGTTGAGTAGATAATATCGCACAGCATGAATAAAAAAAAATATAAAACTAACAGCACACTTCACCATTCGTGCAATTAGTAACGGAAATCAATATAGTAATTCTATTCTCGAAACGATTCCTATTTAATATAATTTTCCGGAACATATATGTGCTACCTGAAACTATCACTATTCTAATTACTTGCAATACCAAACAAAAAATTAAAAAAAAAGAAGATAAAATAGAGTGCCAAGTAAAAAAAAAAAAGGATTGTGAATATTATCCTATCAGTGTGATAGCTGTAAGTCAAGTGCTTAAAAAATGGCTTCTGTATAATTTTATCTTCTGGCTCAAAATCTAATTTTGTGGAATAGATACAGAACTTATTGCATTACTTCTTTAGTTTAATATGCCCATAATGTCGACAAATCGAAAAATTCGTGATTCGCATTAGAATGTGAAGGATCGTACATTGACATGCAATACTCAGGTCGCTTTCATGGTACCGCTACTAAATCTTAAAACTACGGAAGCAAATACTTCTTTGTATTCACGCCAGCCATTGTCCGATACTGCACGGAATGATGCATTCTAACGGATCAGTGTTCGCCATCAACGCGTTTCATCGCGCATTCCATCGATCGATTTCAAAAGACTTGCCGTCGTAGTAGACAGAGACCGTTAGAGGCGTTACCGTGTAATTGAAGTCTCCGGTTATCGCACCATTAACGTCTAATACGTTCTCGTAAAAACGTAAACTACGCGAGAACGTGCGCGGACACACACACACACACACACACACACACACCAGTGCGATGATCGAAAAGATTTTATCTTATCACTATCCAAAATCTGTGATGTAAGTCACAACGATGAAAAGTTAACGCACGTTAAGGTTAACGCAAATTCATCAGTTTACGAGATGCATCGTGAGTTTCCTACGCGAATCTTATGCTCTTCGCTACGATCTTAATTTATTCTTTTTCATGAATAGATAATTTTCAAGCGATTAAACAAACATCAAACATTATGTTTATAAATTTTTTGATATGCACTTTCTACACTTTTATCTTTCAAATAAGCGAGAGATTATAAGAAATTACTAATTTGTTCACATAAAATAAGATTTATTCAATTTCACATTATCTTAAAATGATAATTATTACTGACATGCTTTCTTCTTACACTGAGAGAAAAATGATTGCAATTACCCTAATGTAATTATAATTTATAATTATCTTTTATGTCAACTATGTTTTATTAGTAGAGCATAAATATAATATTATTATTATTAACATTACAGCGTAATAATCGTGAAAATGGAGTTCCATTGTTTTACCATGCAATTAGTAGTCATTAGTAATCACAGATATACTACACACACACACACACACACACCATCTCCCTTTCATTATCAGTATTATCACTTTTTTGCTACAAAAGTATAATACGCATATTTTAATAAAACGAGTATCTACTCACAAAAACCTAATTTATCAAAATTATTTTTTTAATTTTTATATATATCTAACAAAATATATATATAACAAAATATATCTGTGGTCGAAACTTTTTAGAAATCTTTTTAGAAATTTTTAATAGAAAAAAATCGAGTTTAATTTCAAAACATCTATTTCTATAAAATCAGTCTTGATCAATACAGGTCAATTGGTGAAATTCGTCATCGAGATTGTGAATTTAAAGATAAAATTTAAAGATAAAATATTGATTTCGCGAGTAGAATCTGATGACTATACGACCGCATAAAAGCAAAGTGCATTCTTTTTTTTCTTGCGATGACCTCCGTACAGTCACCTCTCCAATTCCTAGCTGTGCCCTTTGTCGCTTCTCGTCTTTGTCGAGAAGAATCAGAATAGACGCGGAATGTTATCTCTCGGTTCAGGCGGTTTATAGTGATTTTCAACAATAAAACAAACGACCGACATGGCCAACGGCAGCGACGGCGGCGAAGGTAAAATGATGAAGTCCGCTATTACAGAAAATTTTATTAACGAACCGATCCCGGAAGACAAAGCCATGATGCAGCGTATGCTGTAGTGCGTAAATCAACAGCACTGGCTCGATCATTAAGCCTCTCTTTCTTGGCATCAGGGCTCTATCACCGCTGCCAGCCAGTAGTATCGTAATGCGCTACCTCGTATTGTTTTTTTTATGTATGCAGTTGCACATGATCGGTTTTTATGCGCATACGTAATGGCTCACCTCCGATGCTTCTCGCGCGTGCTTCGGACACATTTTCTCTCTCTCTCTCTCTCTCTCTCTCTCTCTCTCTCTCTCTC
>NW_017259183.1:5125730-5148568 GCF_001594045.1 Atta colombica | reverse complement strand
CTCTCTCTCTCTCTCTCTCTCTCTCTCTCTCTCTCTCTCTCTCTCTCTCTCTCAAGATGGAAAATCGCACAGCCTCTTTTAACTGGGCAATGCATTCAGCCATTTTTTTATGAATCCATTTCGAACAAAGAACCTTCCTTCTAAGAGTAACGTTAGTGTAACGATTTGATCGAGAAAAAAGAAGAATGCGAGAACGTTAATACTTGCATTACCTCAAATCAATGCACGAGCTACTCACAAAACGATTGCTATTTATTGAAAGCAGGGTTGGGTTGGATAGTAACTAGTTAAAACGTTAACAGTTAAAAAAAACAGTTAAAAACTTAATAACTTTTAAATTAACTTAATTAATTTTAAGTGCATTAATTTTTAACTTAATTCAGTTACTTTTAAACTTTGATTTATTAACTTTTTTTAAATTAAAAATTGTTCTACTTCTCTTAATGTTGATATTTTTTTTTCTATAAAGTCTTAAACATTAGAGAATTAATTTAGAAATAGATCAATGATTTTATGATGAAAGACTCTATAATAAGAGTCACACCATACGATAGCCAGTTTTTATTGATTCGCTTGCTTATATTTGAATTACACTAATTTTAGGTATCATAAATGTTATATTTCAGCCACATAAATATAAAATGAACCTTAGACGAATTATTGTAAAACAGAGTTGCACATCCACTAATTTCCTAAATTTTTACGTTTATCTTTGTAACAAATATCTAGTCGATGTAGTCGTAAACATGCATGAGTAGTCATTTTAGAAGCTAAAGAAAGTTAGAGATTAAAGAAAGAAAAATAATGCAAACATATACCCTTTTCTCTTGCAAGATTCTACAAAAACGCCTTATAATGTGACTCTTATTATATATAAGTAACTTACTGTGAATATAAAATTAAATTTACCTAATAATTTATATTTGTAAGAGATTACTTTAAAGTAATCTCATTAATAAGAAAAATTAGGACATTCTGATCTCAAAAATGATTTTTTTTTTAAATTAACTTTTTTTTAAACTTAAGTTAATTCAATCTTAACTTAACTTTTACTAATTCTTTATTCCTTCAACTTTTAACTCAATTTCATTAATTTTAATTTAACTTAGTTTAAAAAAAATAATATTAACTTACCCAACCCTGATTCAAAGTATATTGTTTAGAGAGAATCTTGAAAATAATTTCAATTTGAGAATTTTAGGGATAGATTTGCAATTTAACGTATACATGGAAACTAATGAAAACTAATGAAGCATTCGAATTCAACAAGCGGAAAAAGTAAATCTTTGTTCTTGATATGTATCTTAAGAAACAAAGTATTCTGATACGCTGCGCGCCGTTGTCTTGTGATTATGACTCGTACAAGTTATTTCCCTATCGGAACTCGCACTTCCATGTAATCCGAATCGCACGCGGTCTCTAACAGAATAACAAACGAGCGAGAGGCATAATTTGCAGCAATTTCTCATCTCGTTTAATTTCTGACCCCTCCAACCATCTCCACTCCTCCCACCCCTGATCGACACACACTAAATATCCATTTGAGTATCGTTCCGTATATATATATATATGCACGCCTCTAATTATCTCTCCACGAGGCCGCACGAATTCGTACGTCTCTCTTTTGCAGGAGTCAGACCCTAAATTCTCATCAGGAGGTTCCAGACGGAGGATCCGCTTTGGTATTTGCGATAAAAAAAAAAGCATAATTCAATAGGCGCTATCTGGATAACAACAACCTGTCGGTCAGACCCGGGTTCCTGATCATTTCGGTAGCGAGCCGCTTCTTTTCTTTCTCCTCCCCTCCTCACCCCTCTTCCCACCACCATTCCCGTTCTTCTTCCTGTGCTCGTTCTCGCCGGCGCTCTCCCGCGAGGATCCTCGCGGTCCGAGCTCCTCCGCAACGATAATTACCTATAATTAGCAAGGCGGCGTACCTACCCGCGGCGATACGTGGTTTCGCGTGTAGTCATTATGCGTTGCACGCTCCTATGCGTACGACTATATTTCTTGCGTACTGACAGCACTGAGACTGCCCACTGCGGCTATGCGTACGACCCTGCCGCTGCGCGGGACCCCTGCACCGCTACATCGGGATTCCTAGAGGTCTGACATTCCTCCATCGCAGGTTTCTCGATTTCCTTTCAGTGGGTTGACAGCGTCAAGCTGTCGCATATTCATGCGATAATTTTTCATTTGATACATTAATTTTTTTTCGAAGAGTAATAATTTTTGAACAGAGAATTAAAGTTGCAATTACTTGGATTGGCGTCAGAAGAGCTTCAAGAAGAAAAATAATTGTATATTAATTAGATTGGATACTTAACTTTAGGAATTTAACTTGATTAGTTAAGATTGTCTGGGTTTTAATCTTTTATTTGATTTACATTAATTTTTCTCGAAGAGTAAGTGTTTGACAGAGAATTAAAGTTGCAATTACTTGGATTGGAATCAGAAGACCTTCAAGAATATCCTTGAAGAAAAATTGTAACTAGTATTAATTAGTATTAATTAGGTTGGATATTTAGTAGAATTTAACTCAATTAGTCAAGATTGTATCCTTGAAGAAAAATTGTAACTAGTATTAATTAAGTTGGATACTTAGAATTTAACTTGATTAGTTAAGATTGTAGAGCATCTGGGTTTTAATCTTTTATTTGATTTGCATTAATTTTTTTCGAAGAGTAATAATTTTTGACAAAGAATTAAAATTGCCATTGCTTGAATTGGAATCAGAAGATCTTCAATAAGAATATTCTTGAAGAAAAATGAAAACTATTAATTAGATCGGTTATATAGGTTTTATTTATTCAAGAAGCACGTATGTTTATTCACGTAAAGTAAATCATCGAGACTTGACGTTTTGCAATCAGCACAACTTCTCGCGCGAATGAAAAGAGAGATAAGATTATATAATCAATTTAGTTTATCGAAAATGCATAAATTCTTATCATATATAAATCAAGAAAAGTGTCTCGGCTGTTAGAATTTCAAGACTGCTTCTCTCAATTAATTCAAAATCTTATATAATTGTATAATTGCAGTAATTTCTCTAAGATTTCATGAAAGCAAAATAACTTGTAAACAACTATTCCAATGTTACGAAATGAATTAAAAGGTATACATGGATTAAAAATATTTTATGATAAATTGGCAAACGGGACTAGAGAATGTAATCACACAAATGTATAAATCGATTTAAATTCTTTATAAATTAAGGAAATCCATAAAGTACGTCCCTTCCTGACACGCGAATTCACCTCCGACATCGCAGTAACGGGATTGTTACACAAGCTTATTTCTAATCATCTTCGATCTCTCTCTACCTTCCGGCCATACATAGCTCAAAGATCACGCGGTCATAATTAATTATAAATGTCTCTGCGTTGGAGATATTATTCATAGATCGATAATATGATCGCGCGTACGTTTATACAAGTGAAAGCATCGACGAGATTAAAAAAATTCCATTTTATTTGAAAAGAAAATATACGTATTATTTAAAATGATCTCTTGAAATTCTTTCTCTTTTTGTTATTTATAAATTTTATTTTATGATGGATTCTTTTACGTGTATGTTATATTATTCAAATATTATTTTCTATACTATTTTGTACAATAAGAGAACTTTTTTATTTTATACAATATATATGGCATACAAATTTTCAAATCGTGTGAAAATAAGATTTAATTTATATAATTGTTTCTAAAAAATTAAAATTATTTCACAAAACTTTATTGTATGAAAATAATAAAAAAAAGCAGTGTAGAATCAATATATCTATCTTTACAAACAATTTCTTCTCATTTCTCTCATTGCGTAAATTATTAAAATATTTACGAATTATCAATGTAAACTCACACTTTCACCGCTCACGTTTAGCTTTGCAAGCTATGTCTTATGGTTATTATTTATAATTCGATGTACATTTGCAACAAATATACAGAATATTGTCGATGTTTCATTGTTTGAGTGAGTTCAGCGAAGTTACTGACTCAGATATACATTTTTTTCTCTCTCTTGTAAAGATTTTGGGACATTCGTCAATATCTTCAAAGTTTTTTAACATTTACGAGTTTTTAGCATTTATAGGTTCGCAGCGTTTTTTAGAAACTTACCACGGTGAAAAATTCATAAATGATGTTTATTACAATTATCATGCAAATCCATTTATCTTGCAGTTTATGAATCAATGAAAGCCACAGAAACGTGAAAGCGTTTACGCACTTCGCATTAAATTAAAAATATTATACATAGAAAATAAATAATGTCATAAATATTGTGTGAAATCGAACTTATAATGTATTTGCAATCCACGAGCAAGATTAATAAAGAGAAATAATTACTTAAAGAAAATAACAAAAAAACTTTACATAATTAAAAATGAAAATGTATTTATCTTATTACATTTTTGTATTATAAAACTATGCAATTATATCATTAAAATACTTGTGTAAAATACTTGTGTGAAATAAATGGGAAATGAAAAAATATGAAATTATTACAATGTGAAGAAAAAATGTACTGATAAGCGAAAAACACACATTCCACCATTCAAAATGAGTAAACTAAAAATCTAATGTTCTGCATAAAATTCCTTTTCAAGCAAGACTCATAATCGATAATTGTGAAAAGTCTGACTTGACCTATCAGTCAGAGCGAGCAACACGATACAATTTGAACGGAGTGACATTTCGCGGACTTAAGAGACGATAATACAGAAACTTTCGCGAATCTCTGAGTGAGCGAAACTCTATAGAGAGACGTAAATCTTCGGCGAGTCGCTTAATGCGTTTATTTTACCTATTCGTCGGTCCGTCTAAAAGGCTAATAGCAACTATAGTGTTTATTGCGCGCTTGTAATCCGGTCACAGCATGAGTTCTTTCAAAATGAAACTTTATGGCGTCATGATGCAAACATGTTAAACAGATACGTTCTCAGAAGTGTTATTGACAAGTAAATGACAGGTTTTCCGCAAAAGATAATTTCTCTTAAATATTTATTGTATTGTTCACAAATATCTAAAAGTAAAAACATCAGAAAAATCTCTCTTCGAAAAATCTTCAAAGTTTTATAAAACTTATTCGAATTTATAATATTTTTTCTAAAAAAAAGATTGTTTAGTTTCCAAAATAAAACCTTTTAAATATCCCACAAATCTTCTTTCTAAGCTTTTAAAATGAGAAAAATATAAAAATTAAACATTTTTTGTAGAATATCTAGCAGCCTAGACGTTCCTCAACACTCTCATAAAAACACAAAGATATTTTTCTCATTTATATGAAATATCATATAAAATTTTACTTTTATTTGCTTTTTGGTAAAATCTTATTATTATTATCTTATTATTATTATTATTATTTTATTTAAGTTTTTGTACTCTTTCCATAGTACCGTTTGAATGATTTCTTTTCTTTGTAAATTTTTTTACTTTTAATTTTACTCAGAAATAAAATAGAAAAATATGATTTATCTTACAAATTCTTCTAATCTATAATATTATAATATCAAATATTATAATATTATAATTTTCTAAAATGTTTATTAATTCAGTACAAGTGAATTATTTAAACAATTTTCATTAAAAATATGTCTAAATTGTTACACTAAAATTGAAAATATTTAAAAAATAACAAAAAATTTAATACGTTCAAAAATGTGTCATTATTAATATCTTTGTCATATCAGAACAGGAACTTGCATGTAAAAGTATTCATCTATGATGCACTTTTTTGCTCAATAGGCCTTTCTCTTGTGCCGCTAGTACGTAATATCTTATAATAATAAATCGCAATCAACCACCAAATAGCACTGGTAATCGATCGTTCACGCAGTACGACGTCCATCTCCACGCGTCTCGTGGAAAAGAGAAATCGTAGTAATCAAGATAAATAACGGCGGCATAAATGGATGATTAAAATGCGATCGAAATACAAGAGCTGCACTTGAAATAAATCAGATCCAGAAACCTAAAAATTGAAACTAGAGAAACTTTTCGAGAAATCCTCAAAGTTTCATAAAACTTAATCGAATTTATATTTAATATTCTATAATATTCTCTAAAAAAAAATTTGTACAATTTGCAAGATACAACGCATTCCTTTAAATACCCCACAAATAACTTTCTTCAAAGTTTTTAGAATAAGGAAAAATATTAAACTTTTTTATATAGAATTTCTAGAAATAGATAGACAGATATTCTTATATTACATTTTTCGGAAAAAAAATTCTGAATGAATTAAATTTTCTTCTATCAGATTACATATTTGCGGTACTTATTTTTATGTTAATTAATACTATTTTTAATACTATATTTTTATTAATACTATATTTTTGCTCCTAATTTTTGCTTCCCGCGCATTCCATTTTATGCGCAATGCTTGTCACAGTTGGCGACTACAGAATAGAGAATTAAACGATGGATTCTGTATTCGCGGCGTGTTTCTCTATTCCGTTGATCACTGGACAGATTCCAATAGTGAATAGAAAGACAGGTCAAAGGCGGCAATTGTCAGTGTCCCGTAACTTGTAACAGCTTGTTGGAATGCGCCACGATTTGCTGATAGGGATCTCATGTTATTGACTAAGCGATCTTCTTTAATCGTACATGCAATGCAAAAATGTCGAAAGGACTAGTCAAGATCGACAAAGCATTCAATGACAAATTCAATCGAATATTAATTCGATTAATATTAGTTTCGAAGCAGAAATGTTTCTGTATTATATATATGTATTCTATAGAAATCTTGTTAATCTTTCCATTACTTCATGTAATTATTCACTAAAATAAATAGATTTTAAGCAGTTATGTCCATAAAATAAAAATGACTATATCTTATCAAGCTTAATAACATGCATTAGAATCTTACTCGGTTCAAATTTTTTTCTTAATATGATATCAAAGTTGAAGTGAGAAATAATGATGCAATTTAAGCGATAACGCGTTGCATAAATGACTTACGCGATAGTACATGATCACTGATCACAACTGTAAAAAGTCTCGCGTTTAAAAGCTACTTCGACGTACCGGCGATACCTCATGACGATTACTTCTCTTAATCGTCCCGCAATGATGAGAAGCCCACGTGATAATTTCAGTATCAAGTTACAGGATCTGCATCGCGTGTTTCCTTCTCGATTCTCAATTTTCTTGTGAGGTGGAGAAGCAACATAATGTCGAAATAGATTCCCCGTCGTGAGACGAAATGACAGTGTGTCCGCGCGTGGATTAATCAACCGACGATAATTAATTCCGTCCGTGCTGTAACTTATCTCGGTATCTCACGTAAAAATCAACGTTCTCGTAGAACATAAGTTAATCCAAAGTAACAGGTAACTGACAACCGCTATGCTGTCTTCATATTTATCTTTACGGATATTATAATATATAGGGAATATATAAGATATAGGGAAGATCGAGTAGTACACGGAGGCAAACTGCAATCAATTCTCGACTAAACTATGAAACGAAAAGAACGGACTTCATTATGACGAACTATGCGTTATTGTTAATTAATAAGAAAATCAATCACTAAAAAAGAGAATATTTTTTTGCATGATTTCAACAACAGTAGAACTAAGAATAATTGTATTTCTTCACGAATAGAACAATATTTTATTTTAACACTTATATACGTTATTTGAATATTTTATGTTTATAATATGTATTGTTAAAAATAAGATGGTGTACATACAGAAGACGTGACGTAACAAGTTTATCTAGTAAGTTTACTTAGTTTCATTACATCTTCCGGTATCGCAAGTTTGTAATTAGGAATAGTAGATTATACGATACTGCACATCGCAATATTTGGCTGCAGTCACGAAAGTTACTTATTTTCCCAACAGAAGCAATAAAGCAGTTACATTTTTTGGTAACAAATATAATTGTTGTACTTTGTAGACGTTCTATACAATATACATATGTATAGAACGTGCGTAAGTTTTATCCCCAGATTTCGTTGTTTGAATGTGAGTCTGTAAACAAAATTATCAAAATTCGGTAAAAAAAAATGACGGAAATTATAAGGATTCAGTACTTTTCAGTAACACTAAAGAGTTATTTTTTTCAATGCAAGGTAACAAATTATTTTTTAAAAACCCTAGTAATGTGACTGCATTATTATCTATAAAAACTATTATAGTAACTTTTATCGTTATTATCATACATTTCTTTAGGAACGATATAACATGCCATGTTAATTGCTAATCCATTCCGTTATAACTTTATTATTCCACTGCAAGACAGACATGCACGTATAAAGATATATCGATTCCACGAGAAAGCAAACCCAGTTACATCACTACAATTTACAGTAAATTACAATAATAACAATTGCTATTATACTTATCGTTTCGGATATAGCAATTGCGAATAATATAACAGGTACTTTACCACCTATAACTACTAACTTTATTGCAACGATGATAAAACAAAAGAAGGAACTTTTATGACACAATTTAACGTCTTCTCGCATAACGGTTGTGTATCCCGCCTTATAACGGCACAATCAAATCTTTACTAAATTGATCCATTTCGTGTTTAACACCATAACAAATTTGATTTTATCACAGTCATGCAATGAAACGTCTAACTGAAGCTTATAAAAAATTACAAAACAATTTTATTAGCAATATATATGTTTTCAATTCGATGCGCAATTTAAATGACTACATACATGTAGTATATAAATTCACATCGAATTATTTAAGAAGTCCGCACACACTTTCCACAATAGTAATCGAAAGACGTACCATAAGAGCAAATCGGAGCTGAAAATTTTTGAAAACTTTTGACTATAATTGATTAAGTCTTACGATACGTCTTATACGATTAGATGCTATAGAAAGTATGTGTGCAGCCCCTTAAGATTCAGCTGTTTAAGACATTTATTCTCTACTTGCTGTGTACAAACATTTATGATCCTAAGAAATTCTTTGTTTAATAACATATGTTTTTTTTGTTTACTGATTGAAAAGCATTTGAGCAATATATATATATATATATATATTTATTTAATATGTGTAAAATATTCTCTAAAAATAATTACTTTGTTTGAACTGTCCTTTTTATTCATAAATTCTTTAGAATTAACATTTACTTCATGAAAGTTTCATTGAAATTAATTACAATATTTCAAAACGTCAATAATTAAGCCTCCATGAAAGAGTCTACTAAAGCAACGTTCATATGATTTACCAATTTAAATAAAAAAGAAAGAATAAATAAATAAAAAGAAAAGAAAAAGAAATTTATTACTTAATTACATATCAAACTGAATCTCATTATATATGATATTTTTAAAAGCTGATTGAAAAATTATTAACTCAATTATTTTAAATTGACTTAAATCTGATAAAAAAATAGACCAATAAAATATAAAAAATAAAATTTGCGTCCACAATATTAAATTCATCGTAAAATAAAACGATCATATTATTACGTTAAATATTATCGATTTGTGTGGCTGAAAAAATTTCAAGTCTGAACTGAACGACGTCGTTGATCATTTGACAAGATTCGTTTGAAACTTGAAGCATCTCATTCGCGAAGACTATTCCGCCAAGCTCGGCGAGAAATTACCGAGACACATTTGCAATTTGCCCATGTGAAATTCCATCGCCGTAGCTTGGTTTACGCACGACGCATACGAATGAACAGAACATTAAGGCGGACGTTAACGGCCGACGGTATCGCTAAATAATGAAATCGCATGGTTGTAAAATAATTTATTTATTATTCGATTGTCGAGCAGTCGTATCTCCGGATAAATTTCCGTCTGGTCAAGATTGAAAGGCCGCGTGATCTCGGCAAACCGGGTGTTGAGCCGAAAAAGAATCTGCGACGCGTATGCGGTCATGCGTGCAAACACGAGCGAAATACTCGCGCGCCCGCATGACGCTCAAAAAAATTGCATGAAAGAGGCACAAGGCGTAATTTTACGACAAGACGCAACAATCGAGAACAACATTGGCGTCGACTCATTCTACAGAAGAAAGAGAAATGCAAATCTGTCTCGCTTCAAGAAATTTCGGACCGTTTTTTAATTATTCTTTCGTGCAAACGTTTATTTAATAGCGCAAAATAATTTTAAGATTTACAATTTTGTATATAACATTGGGTGTAAAAATTAGTTTAGATTTATTCATACTTATCGATGTTACTGTAAATTTAATAAAAAAAATAAAACTTAACAAATTAACAGGAAATTTACTTATTTGAACTTTATTCTTATAAGAACCGAATTGGATACGTTGATTTTTATATCGTGTTAATTAAAAAAATATATAACATAATAACTCTAAGATTCGTTACACACAATTTGATTCGACGCCAATGACAACGCATTCTGTTACGAGGTATCTCATGCATCGTTTTCTATTTCTCACGTATAATTCGCCTGGAAATTTAAATTTATGACACATTACAGAGCGCGCAATCACAGTCATTCACTGGTGGTGAATTTACTGCCTTGTATAAAAAGATGCGAAGAGCAACAATAACTGATGGCAAAAGCAGTTGAAATTCCGAGTATTTCGGTCTTGTCTGCAAACAATTTACAACACATACTTACACCCGTGATTTTCTAAGCAAGCGAAATGAAAATAGAGAAACATAATCTAAGAGTAAGATAAAATTAAAATGGAATAAAAAGATCATTTTAAATTGTACATGTTGGATTAAAGGTTTCATAACTGTAGCACTAAACTTAGAAACGTCCAATCAATTTGCATTGCGCTAAAGAAAATAAAAATATAATAATTTGTTATTAAATAATATCTTCATTTACTTTCTTGACAATGTCGCCGCGCAAGTTTCCCATTTAAATTTATAAAACAAACAAATATTACTAACATTTCTATCGTTCGCATAAAAACAAGTTCGTTCATTTACGGATTTCCGCTATAAAATTAAAATTTATCTATTGATATATCGGTTAAACATAATTTCTTAAATTATTTCTGGATATAATCCTTCTTGCGCACACAACAAAAGTACTGAACCTTATAAATAATATGAATAAAAAGATTTGCAATAATATGTCGTAATGCATCACACAGCTGTAAATTATTATCTAAACTGCTGGCAATATTACCCGTCGCTTCTGACAATATTAGTAGCTACATCCGCCATAATCATAGGCAACGAGGCCGATAATTCTTGTTAGAATGGTGATTCATTATGTCCGGCCGATGCGTTGCGATATTTTATTCCCTTGGAGTTTTTCCCGCCTCGGCTAACATTTTAATGACAATTTATGTCCTCGTTTTATGGGCATCTTAGACCGGAAATCAATTCATTTGTCCATGGACGACTTCTTTTGTAAAAAACATATTTCCCGTTTCTCAAGCATTATGATTTATCGTATTTAATGTATCTGGGAATAAAATTTACAACGTAACAAACAATTGCTTTCAAAGGGTTGTCAAAGTGTCCTGTAACAAATGCTGTCATTTTGCTAGTTTAAAATGTTGAATAGTATTGTGAATTTAGTACGTGCTATCAAACTTGTCTAATACATTTTCGTTCACTCATTTAAAAAATTGATCAAAAAATACATTTTACCATATGATTTAAATATTAGAAATGATAACATATATATAAAAATACCCTAAATCATGAAATAATAAGTCTGCAAAGCTTTAATGACTTAATTGAAGATTTGTATATTTTCGCTTATATTTATTTTTAAATATCGTAATCTAATGAATTTCTTCTTGTCTAACATTTTCAAATTCAAATATATACTTATAATAATATAATACAGTAAAAATTTAAAATTTCTGTAATATTAAAATTTTTGTCCGACTCCGACGCGTCGTTGTCAGAATTTAAAACACTATTATAAAAATAAAATAAAATTATGGAAGAATAACAACAAACATTTCAACAATTTTCTAGATTCTAAGAAAAAAGCAATTACTATTTACGTATTATAAATTCTTCTTTCAGGAATGTTAAATATGATAAATCATGATCTAAAGAAAAGAAATATGTTTTTTCCATAAACTCTTTTATAAACTTTGTTACCTTCTTAAACAAGTGATGTTTAATCAAAGAAAGATCATAAATCAATGCGATCAGATTGCTAACTAAATTAGTCAGAAATATTTGAAATATTTAAAAAATTCTGTCCAGATGTTGACAGATTCGGGTATGCATTTTAATAGATAATATATTCATACTGCAAATATTTTTGTTATACTAGCCAGCTAGGTATGTTCAGGTATGTTCATGTCACGGCAATGGCTTGACATGCTGACAAAAGTCATACACGTGGGCTACCAATCACACGTTGCATGTGGTGTTTTAGTTCAGCCTACGGACACATATTGACTGCCTACTCAATAACCGAACGGCATCGATTAATAAAACGACAATAAAACACGATCTACCTACCCGTAACTTATATGCATATAGACGACCGTAATCTTAAATTTCTTGATAATGTTTAAATACTTTAGCTGTTTTCCCTAGAACGCAATTAATATCCGTCACATTTAATCTGTATTCAGTATTTTTCTATACGTACGAATTAATCTATTCCTAATCTTATTTAATGGACATACACAAAAATCGTAAGCTCGCGCCGTTCTGGAAAAGTCAGGACGAGATAGATAACTCTTATAATATCTTTTTCGCCGACTACCGCACACCAAAACCGGGTGTTTACCAAGAGATAAAAGTCGCGAATACATTTTGCACTGCATATATGTAGGTATGCTACTATAATACTTATAAGCAAATATACCGTGTTGTGGCATGTCGCGCTTTATACGCCGATAGGCCGTCAATTCGAGACTTGATAATTCGATTCGACACTTGATAAAACACGCCGAAGATATTTTTATCAAAAATGACAGACGCGACACCGTAATTTCCGCGTGCAGAAACCGTTTTGCTCCCACAATGAGATTCTGAAGTCGCGGCTCTCTTCGCATTCTAATATATTTTAACAAGAAACACACATCCTTTTATCAAATCTCATTAAAAACGCAATGAAAGATATATATATATAATCTGTAACACTTAAAATGAAATAAAATTTCAAAAATAAAATTTTCTTTATGTTGCACGTAGAAGAATGCGGTTTAGTTAAGTGATTGCTTGTATGGAAGTCATTTCCTCTATAACGAAATATCTTACAGCGCCATACTATGTAGATAACTATAATATATTTGACTAATAATTTATTTTTATCTCGTAACTTAAGCTCCGATCGGTATCTCGCCGCTAGCGTTTGCTGGGGTTGTCATTTTACAAGCCATTTGCATAATTGAATCGCTTACCTAATTTAAGGGTATAATAAATTCAACTACGTTTAATAATAATTCGTGATAAAGTGGTAACGCGCTTCCGCATGCTCTTTCATAAATATATCAACCCGTCCCCCCCTTCTCTCTCTCTCTCTCTCTCTCTCTCTCTCTCTCTCTCTCTCTCTCTCCCACTGTCTACGGTTGAAATTTGCATTCTGCTTAAGCTACTATAACGAAGTACTTGGCGAAATTCAAGAATCGTGGCTTCAGTCAATTCGAGAGTTCGCGATATTGCAACGTGTGCATATAGCATGCTTTGCGTTGCAAAGAAAGTAGTAACATCGTCGTTTAGGTGAGCCGTTTGCACAATTGTATATTCATCAAGTCAAAATAATCATATTCATATCTTCCATCTTTGAATATATAAATATATATGACTTAACGTTCAAATACCAACTTGAAAATACTTAAATGTTAAATTATTATCAATTATGATAATTAACGCTAATCAACATTGTCACGCGTATTCGAAACCGATAAAAATCTTTGCGTGTTTCGAGAATATATTTTTATAAAAGCTGAATAACATTATTTCTCAATGTATCTGCATTGTATGAAATTGATTAAAAAAAAACTCTTATAATCTTATGTCTCCAGAATAATAAAAAAAACGTAATTAAAAATTTATTTATTTATTCTCTCTCTCTCTCTCTCTCTCTCTCTCTCTCTCTCTTTAAAAATAAAGATATTAAAAAATATTTGGCTTACTATCAACTAAAAGTGAAATCTATAATTATTATTTATTCGCACATTATATATTTCTTATATAATCAATTAATCACATAAAATTATTATGTATGTTTCAAACGAAGCTCGTATTCGCGAAACTATATATTCTTTTATATAGATGTGAATTATCATCAAATTATAATAATTCATCGTTCTATTTAATTACTTAAAAATAATAATAACTTTTTAAAGAACGTCTTAATGATATATTTTCAACTCTAAATTTCTTCTATTACTGGTAACATGCAAATTAGACCACTGAGTCTTACGCGACGTCCAACACTGACTAACGTGAGACACGCGTTTAAAACGGTAGTGATATTTACGCACGACTTCAAATCCGTCTGCCGGCCTGTCGGATGTAAAGTTTGTGTAGGCTTCATACCTCCTCCGCTATGCTCCGTCGCATGCAACGGCTGAACATTTATCTTCTTCTTGCTGTACCGTGAAAAGTGACAGCAACCCGGTTGCAGCAGCATAGCCGCCAAAGAGCGAAGACGTTCCATACACCGCTTGCTGTTCGCTGGATGTTTCGGTTATTAATTTTTACGAGTCCACAAGTGCCGCATGAAAGAGATGCCGCTTTGAACGACGACTACCGATATTAGCCAGTAAAATGATTCGAATACACGATGGTATAATGAAATAGTTCAAATAGATACAGATTTACTTCCCGGCAGATTAGTAAATCGCCGCGTGTTTTTTCAAACATCTTAATCTGTCCAATAAAAAAAGTCAAAGGAGAGAGAATCTAATATAATTATAAAATATTCTTTAAAAAATAATCGCAATATATACAGGAGGTATTATTTGAATAAGTCTCTAAAAATATTTTTTTAGAAACGTACTCCAATCGACTAAGCATTAAAAAAAGATCATATAAACGTAAGTCTAGAAAAAAAGTAAATATAAGACAGATAATTTTGATACAAAAATTGTTTGTTAGTGTTTATGAGTATAGATGATTATTTTCCTCAAAGATGAATTGGTCGCGAGAACCACCAGATTTTAACTCAATAGTCTTCCATTTTTATATTTAAAGTTCATGTTTTTATGCAATACTTGTGCTTGATGTTAATGTTTTAAGAGAATGTACTGTAAACAGATGTAAACAAATACATAGACATTCCACGAATATATTCAACAGAATATGACAAAGCATAGAAAATGCATGTAATCAGAAGATTATTTTGAATAATCTTTTCGTAATAAAATAGGTCTGTTCGCATTGCTTGTACTTTTTGCACTCAATACTTTCTTTCTTTTCAGTGTCTGAAAAAAATATATAGATATGATCAGATTCATCTTAAATGTAAAAATTATGAAAATTTCAAATAACGCTGGCAAATCTAATGTTCTATTTTGTGTTTACCTTTTTCTTAAATTATGTTTTGATTAATTCCATTACTTGTTCCATTAATTGTTTAATATTATTAAACAATAAAAATTCCTATCTCAGAAACTAAATTTTTCTAAACTCTTCGCTTTCTCTTTATAAATTTATGTTTATAATCTTTTTTTAATGTTTAGTCTATAAAAATTTGATACTTGTGTGAAATACACCCTATATTTCATCATTGATAATTTAGATAAAAACAATCTCAATTTATTTTATTCGTACATTTTAACATATAAAAATATAATATAACCTATTTTTATTAATATATATTTTGCATTCTTCATTATAATATATATCCTTTGCGTGCAAAATTTTCTACTCAACGCGTATTATTTTACAAAAGTTTTGCAAAAAATAATTAAACCAAACAGCTTACATCATAATATCCATGATGTTGTAAAATTACGTGGTCTGTATATATTTACGGATTCGATTACCTCGCCGTTGCAATCGGATTGCACTTCTTGCTACAAATGACAGCAAACAGAATATGAACTACCTAGCCATTACGTGCGACAAAGCTCAACGTTTACAAGCGTGTGAAGCATGGTGGTTTCGCAAAAACTGTCAGTCATTGTGTAAGAACGTAAAGGAATATAAATAAAGATGAATGTGCTATCTTAACACATTTCTTGTGGCACACCAAGTTACACGCTTACTACAGTTGTTAAGTTGTGAAAACGTCATATATGTAGAAGAAAATAATTGAATTAATCACGAACAAGAACATACATCAATCGTATTCCTTTATGATTTACTATGATTATTAATCATAGTAATCATAGTAATCATGTTATATTCATTATAAAACAATTAATATACAGTAACTGAACAATTACATTCTCTATAAAGTTCTCGCGAAAAATTAAAAATGTTGTCTGTTAAAAATTAATAATAAATAAAAAAACTCTGCAGTAATGTGACACATAATAGTAAATAATAATATGTGTGTGTGTGTGTGTGTATGCGCGCGCGCGCGTGTGTGTGTGTGTGTGTGTGTGTGTGTGTGTGTGTGTGCTTGCAATCAACAAATAAAATCAAAAAATTTTCATGTTCAGTCACTAAAAAATGCAATGTATTTTTTGCATACGACAAAGGAATGGTTAATCTTCTTTCAATCGCATGAAAAGAGCAGAAAACAAGATGCAGCTGTGCAACCATTAGCGACGACCGCCACGCCATTTTCATGATAATTATCCAAACTAATTACGTGCTGCATGTATCATATGTTTCTACTCATACTAACACGCAATCATATGTCATCCGTCGTTAATAATTACATTGTTCCCAATTACTACACAATTTCAAATATGTCATTTGTTGTAATTCTACAGATAATTTCAAGTTATAACATATCCGAGCTCATAGTGCATATGCATTTACCCGATTGTAATTTATATGATTGTAACGAGAAATTATAATGTTGCAACTTTATTTCTCGTACTTGTTTCTTAGACTTGTCGTATTATGAACAATGTACTTTAAGCGGCAACCTTTTACGCTGCAGTCCACCCAAGCATCTTAGGTTTCACTTTTGTAACATAACACAGCTGTTTTGCCACAATAAACGTCAAGACCTAACATATAACGCCTGCAGTTAATCTTCTTCGTGCTGCAACTGCCAACGGTAAAAGATACGGACTGAACGGCAGTGACCTGCAGTTTTCATTGCAGCTCTGCACTGTAGTTCTGAGGTTTTGGTTATTAATTTTTACGACCTACGTAAATGCATAAGAAAAAGAAGATTTCAAGAGTAGAGCTCTCAGCATGCTTTCACATAAAATTATTGTCGTGTCAAACTATGAATAACATATAAAATTAATACTGTTGCAGTTCTGTATACAAATAACATAAAAGCGATATTGGAATCGCTACCAAGATTAATAAAAGAGCGGAGATATATCGTGAGTGTAATTCAATAAAAAATAGTAATTATATTTAATTAAATTATTAATAGAAAAAATTAATACATTCTCTATTTAATTTTTACTTAAATTTAGATTTTATTAGAAACGCATATTTCTGAAATATTAGAATAATAAATATTGAAATTGAAATGCACAGAATACTTAAAGATTTGATTCTTCTATATAACATTTTTAGATTTGACATACATCTTATTAAAATATGATATATTTAAAACGTTACAATTGATGACAGTAACAATTATAATATGTCAATTTCATTTTATTAACACTCATATCAATGTTCTATCTATTAATTATTATAAACGCATAATAACATTAAAATATGTACTGCAAATTGTAACATTTTACATTATAATATTACAGATATAATTGTTTTGTATGAAAACTAATTGTAAGTGTTTAGAAATATTATAAAATATTTTCAAAAAACGCATTTTAATTTACGATTATAAAATTATGCATAGCAATATTATAAACGTTAATTAAAATAAATAAATAAATAATATATATTACATTTCGTCAAAGTTTACTCCAAATGAAAATAATAATCATTAAACTGAGTAATAATATTACATATTATTTTTACTCTTCGTGAAAATATTTCGCAGAAATGTAAACCGTATCGGATTCAAGTTGATATCTAGAATATCTGGAAAAAAAACTCGGTCTATTAAATCAAGAAGTTTCTGACAGATCACCTAGATCAGCAATCTAAAAACCGAAAGAATATGCTTGGTGTTCCATTATTAATTTTCATGATGTTCGTCGCGTAAAACGGCCGTAAAAGCGACCGACGCGGCAGACTCGTTCGATCGCAAGCGACGCTTTTCGCAAGGAATCGTGGCGATCTAATGAATAATACAGCGAATTCTCCTGGCGCGATCCCTCCGTCTCGGTTTTGCGTCTACATTTTTCTGCGTCGTCCCATAATTTTTCCGCATAAAACGGCTGCGCACTGATCAGTCCGCGCGGATCGCGTTGCAACGTATTGAAAGACACTTTGCGGCCAGTCATGTCGAGAATTAATAATGCGTCGCACACCTGTCTGATTTAAACGGCTCGATACGAGAAACGCACTTGCGGCAATAACTCGTCCTCCATTCCCACTCTGTATACAAATGGTGAAAGACACTATCGGACGGAATGGTCTGATTATTGATTTTTCTCGTTGATTTTTCTCTCATCGAAGTCCACATTAAAATAACTCTGCATCGCTCTCCGGAACATTCCGCCCTAATCGTTAGAAAATCACAGAGGGACCGCGATGCGAGTCGCGAAAGAGCAGTTTACCGCCGCTGTAATTAACGTTACAATCGGAATACTCCGGATAATATCCGATGCGGTTGCATTTGAAAACGCGCAATTGGAATTAATGAAAGCTGTCTGAATAGGTATAGGTAGAAGAGTATAAATTCCACGCTAAGGGAAGTGAGAGTCACGACGAGATTTGGCGTACAGAGCCCGCATACATCGCGTGTTGCACTATCAGAATTCCAAAACTTTAGCATATGCATAACTGACGATTGGCTCGATCCGACTACTGTAATTTCAATCCACTAAACTCACTGGTTTACGATATACTAATGCACCAATTTTTTGTGCGATTCACACAATACAAATACGCATTTTATGAAAAAAAATGCCAATTACTAAATAAAAAAATGACGCAGCTTGATATACATGAACTGAAAACACACATTAATAGTTTATGGTAATAAAAAATATTAATAATGATAAATAATTGAATAATTGATTATATAATCTATAAATTAATGTATATACATATTTATGTATAATATTATATTATATATATATATATATATAATTACAAATATATAATAATAAAATGGCAATAATTTTAAAATAGTTAAAGGCAAAAGGGCTACGAGCCAAAAATTTTTTGACCTAGAAAAATTAGCAAATAAGTAAAAGTCTCAATAAATTAATTATGAAATTTAATAACAACAACAAATATTTCGATCGGATCATTATCAATGTTTACAAAATATGTCTAAACGGTAAAAAATATAACATAAAGTCGATCGAAGATTAAACATGTACTTCGCATTGAAAAACTATATAATTTATTGTTGGTAAATAAAATTAAGTGGTCAATAAAATTAGGAAGGATTTTCTTAGTAGGATCTTGTTAGTTGAACAATAACGCACATAAAATACATTAGAATTCGTCAGAGAAGTAAAAATTTATACTATGTACGATTGATGGCAAATGAAAATACACTTGGCAATGTCAAGACATCAAAATGTTGGTGACATCAAAAATCTTCGTCTTGTTAGAAAATTTGTATAGCAAAAGAATGTCAGTATGATTATATATTAGTGTCCAGAACGAAAAATAATAAAAATAACGCATTATAACTATGATAATAATGTAAGATTATAAGAATGACAAAAATTTGATAAGAACAATACAAAATTGATATAAGCGAAAGTAAAAAAATGTACAAATCTATCAGTTCAATTAAAATTAAATAAGAAAAATACCTTTCATAATTGTAGTTGAGAGTTCAGTCTAAAAAAAATTAAATCATATGAATAAAGTGCAATGCGATGAGAGAAAAATGTCTCTTATCTTTGACGTTGTTGGACGAAATAAATTTAAATGACTTTCAGAGGAAGGAAGTAAAGTTGATGTTAGAAAATAATGGGAAATAAGAAGGAGGGGTGATAGAGGGGAGATAGAAAGAACATAGACTTTTACTTATCTATCAATTTTTATAGATAAAAACATTTTTGGCTCGTAGCCCTTTTGCCTTTATTACTACATATAACTTACCACATATAACTTATTATTACTACATATATAATAATAGTTATATAGTATAACTAATCTCTTTTCCTTTTCTCTTCTTTCATATTTATGTAATATTTAAGCATATCAAAAAATAAAATTTCTATTGCTTTTATATTGGATTTATTTATATGCAGATTTATAATAATAATCTGTATATATTAAAAGAAAAAATATATAAATTGTTATTACGAAATATAAATACGCGTGTCGCAATAACTTTTGATAAAAAGTGCCTAAATCACACGTACTCTTTATCCTATCGCCTATTTATAGCGTATAATTCAACGGTTTGATTACCATAATCAGGAAAATTGAGCATCAATTGAAAACTTGTTAATTATGTCCACAAGCACTTTCTCTTTCTCTACGATTGTGTCCATCGTTATCGTTATCGCGATAGCGTGCAACGTTCTCCACTTCTAAGAGATCTATCATTTACGGAATTTCTCGCGTTCATGCTTGGCTGCCGTTTCCGCCACATTTTTTTTTTTTTTTCATAATCGTTTAAACACAACGTAGCATGAAATTATTTTATCAAGAAGTGTTTAATCAAATATTCTTAATGTAATTAATTAAGAATAACATTTAGTTATTACAGACTTGCCTTGTCTGACGTAAAAAATTTTTTAATGGCATGAATTTAATTTTTAAACTTTATAAAAATCGTTAAAGTATTTGTATGACTAAAATGACAATCCGGAATTTTGTATATTTTGTGAATTTTCTATTACTCACTATTATTAAGAAGAAATGTAATTTTTATATATAAAAATATATATTTTTCTATATAAAAGAAGAATATTATATTATAGTAATAAATTAATACAATTATATATTTTATATGTGATATTTACATAATCGCTAAAAAATTTCTAGTTAAGAATGAAAAATAATGCAGTAAAGGAATAAAAAAAATATATGCAATGCGATAATTATGGTACGACGTTTATTAATTATTATTACGAAGAAAACAAATCTAATATTGACGGATAAAAAACGGTTATTGACTCGTTAAAATTTAACGACTATTAAATTTAATGCTGCACGATAATAAAATCAAATAAAAATTAATAACAAACTAATAACATTTAACGATGCGATAAATGATCTTTGCAAATATGCCTTATCAGATTTGTGAAGAAATCAACAGTGTATTTAAATATATGTATACATTTGATCGGACAAGAACAACATTCTCTTATTATAAAAAAGAAAACTTGGTATATAATATTTGTGATTAACATAAATTTAATTAAGTTTATAGCCCTAGTTTAACATATTGTCCTTTTAACATTGCCTTAAAATATTATCTTATTGATATTGGTATCCTATTGTTTTACTATATATAATATTTCAGTAAAGTGATAAGCTAGATTTATGTATGTAGGTATAGTAAAACATCCGTAATTTACATATTAAATTAAATCGATACACGAAAATAGTGTCATCAAAGAAATCGAGATAGCCATAATCGGCCATCGATCACAAATGCATATTCATGTAATACACGTACATGCTGCGGAAGTTCTTAACAATTTGAGCCATCTATCGTCGGACGATCAGCCATAAATTCACTTACGATTTCATCGACAGCCTGGTTATGGTATTTCCCAACAATCGGCTATCTTATCAAATTAGGTATCTTACTCCTACACCTGGCAAACAATTATCGTGTCATCAAACAAGAAAATGATATCAAGAGTTAAAAAGCCATACGTACGATAAACTAGGTTTTTTTGCATTTTATATTTCAGTATGATGAATCTGTAATAAGTCAATTCGCTTGAGAAAAGAAAGGCGAATGGCAGCTTATTGTCAATAGGAAAGTTCACAAGACATTCCGCATGCTACTTTTATAAAGGATCTGATGTTTTTATTACCGCGTGCCGTCTTAGAAAAGAGAAAAGCAGATTACGTGTATCAAAAAACAATTAATTAATAATTAGCCGACAAATTAATTAATAATTAATTAATCAATAATAACGAATGTAATCCTATAAAACATCGCAATTGATTTTTAAATTTTATAAAATTCGAAACTAGCACAAAATACAAAACACATTATTGCTGCATCTTCTATCAGATTTATGATAATATTGTCATAATAATATGTCTTCCTAACAAAAGAATATATCACTATAAGAATTTGCTCTTTTTCAGGACGACACGCCGTAATAGAACCTTTACAAGGGTAGCATATGGAATGTCTTATAAACTTTCCTATCGACAATAAACTGCCATTCATCTTCCTTCCTTAAGCGCCATTCTTTCCTTAAGAGACTGTAATTGTCATTATCACAGCTTTACAATCGTAATTGACAAAGCTTTTACAAGTTCGCACCTTGCAATGTAATAAATAATAAATGTGCCATAATGGGTTGTCGCGTGGATGACAGAAAAATTTTGTAATCACTAAAAAAACAAATAAGATAGCAAAGTGAAATTTGCATGATACATACATCATGATATAGTATAATTAAAATTTATATAACTTTTTTATATAACTTTTTTATATAACTTTGTTAAAAAATTATATTCTGGATTTTTATTCTAGATTTATTTTTCAAAAAACATTTTGAAATGTAAAAAATGATTTCGCTTTCAAGCCTGTTAAACTTTTTAATCTTCGTTATCAATCGAAAGTACAC
>NW_017259183.1:5105927-5125630 GCF_001594045.1 Atta colombica | reverse complement strand
TATATATATATAGAGTTATATATAGTTTTATATATAACATTGTCGAAAGATAAGATTTCAAAATTATATAAAGCACCCGTATTTAAGATTGTACATAAATAATGCAAATTTATTTCTTACAATTGTATTATACGTTGCAGATGTCACCCGCATTAAATTTTATTTTTAAAATACCGGGAGTATGGATTATTATAATTATTTTTATGGAAACATGCAACATGTTAAGCGACTTTAAAAATCACGCATTACAGCAAACTCTCGCATGGTACAAGCGCAATACATGATGTCGCCCGTATGCATGATGTCTAATTACTACATTTTCATAACAAATTTTCTTACTTAATCATTAAGAATCCGCATAATTTCTTTCAATTAATGAAAACTGGGAAAGCTAGCTATGAAATTTTTTTAAACCTTTTAAAACTTATACTAGTAGTTGTAGTTAAAACAAAAAATATTTATACACTAACTTTTACATTTGCAAAATTTGTTGTTCAGGATTCAAAATAAATAATTACGCAAATATCTAATTAAATTAAAAATATGCAATGGCGTGACGTGGATACTTATAAGTATATATAACAAACGAAATGTACGTATAATATAAAAGTACGATGGTTGTAATTAAACGCCAACGAAGCAAGCGTAAGTCGGTAGTAATTCAGACAGATTAATTGTTCCTTGAAATTAACTGCGATTACCGAGATATCTTTATCACCTACAACCCTGTTTCTTCATAACTTCAACTTTCTGTTCTCTCTTTTCCATCAAGCTTCTTATGCCACGTATGAACCGAAGATAGTGATTTTATTCGCAACAGCATAAAATCCGAGAAGTAGAATTCACGGCGCTACACGCTGAAAAGAACCATTACAATTGCCAACACGTATATATATATATACGGTGCGAGTTTAACCGAGAACGAAATAGACTATCACGAATTGATGGAAGAATGTGGGTTGAATTAATTGGAGCAAACTCGTTAACGTAATTTAATGCGAACACGAACATTGCTTACCGCAAACGGAAATTGCTTACTTGTTTCACAAATAAGAATCATGCGTAGCAATCGAAAGAGATATATTTTTAAGAAACGATTTTTAATCAATTAAAAATGTTTAACTTTTAATATAAAGTCTCTTCTAAATTAAAAAAAAAATTTTAATATTTTTTAAATTAAACCCATATTTAATTTTAGTTACTCTACTAATTGTAATATATAACTCTGTTAAATATATTAACTCTAATTCATCGCACAAAGAATAAACTTTTTAAGTTACTATGACAGAATGGCGCATTTATGCTGAGAGAAATGTTTGTTGTAGGAACAAAGAAAAAGAGATGAATGTTTGAATGATGATTTGATAAAAAACGGATTGAGTTACTAAATAATTATTGGTTAATGCAACAAATAATACACGGATTTACGATATAAATCAAAATCATAATCAGTATTAGCAAATAAAAATCTATCAAAAAATAGATTAGATTTTATATAAATTGCTTCGATTACTAATAATTGGAATAGCAGACATCAATCACAACAAATTCAAATATTGTAATAATTTATTGTTACTATATTTACAAATCATTTATTGAAGTATGTTACTGGTGGCTTGTTAAATTAACAAATTATTTTTCTCAGGGCCGATTGTTCCGTTTATCTTCGGATAAACTATGTGGTAATTATCTATTGGATAAACAAAAGAGTAAAAGAGTAAAAGACGATGAGCTGAAATTTACCGAAAGGTGAAACAATTCAGCCTCAGTATATCAAACAAAACAAAATATCCAAAAGAAAATGATTACTATTGCAAAAATATTCGAGAAAGATTGCTCGAGTTTGTAAGGGCGATGAATGAAATTGAGAAAATTCGCAATCACGAACAAAATTCACAACGGAAAGAAATCGGTTTCTACCGCAATTATAACGCAATTATAGATCCGCGATTACCATTCCTAATTGCATCGATTAAAGCAATTATGCGTGTTGTGCCAGTCACTCGAAGATTGAAGAAAATGAATGGTCTGAGGATCTCGATCGCGGCTGATCATTCATCAGCGTCTCAACGCATCGGTGTGATTCAATCAACCTCATAGTGCTATGCACAACTACATTATACGTTCTTATTTTGCGTATGAACAAAACTATAGTTTGCGCGCGCGATATTACGGTGCGGCGTACAGCCGCTCGCACCTGGATGAAAGGCTGGCGCCTTCTGTTTTACCGGTATTAAAAATGAACGCTGATGTCGCTATAAATATGACGCCAGGCGCAATATATAGTACGACGCGAGTAGTTGCGTAGATAACGATCGTGCGAGGCGGTATAAAATCCGGAGCTGCGTGATTATCCGTGCGCGGAGAGATAACGAAAAATTTGCACAAAGGCGAAGAAGAAGATAGCGAGAATGCATAAACATATATATTCTTGTTGCATTTTCTTTTTTTTTTTTTTTTCCTATACGTCTCGTCAGTAATCGTAAAGTAAAAGTTAACGAGCCACACACGCATAAACACCAAGAATCTTTGACCAGAAAGTCTTTGTGTACGTGTGCATCCGTGTCGATTTTAACCGCTTTATGCTCGCCTCGTAAAAAATTTGTGTAAAAAATTCTCGCGTAAAAACCGGAAAAATATTTACTCGACGCAGCAAAGAAACCGCCAGACGATCACTTGCGATTAATGAACTCTCTTTATTTGTAATCTACATACATTAGATATGTTCCTGTGAAGACTGGTAGGAAATAAATTCCTGGTAACTTGTGCATACAAGAGTGGATGTCTAGGACCGAACATTCGTAGTCGGTACGAAACTCATGCTGCAAAAGGGAACAATAGGACCAGCTAGAAATCGCTCATTGTGCCCGCGAACCGGCAAAAATAATCACATGAAAGACCGCGAGGACGGACGGAAGGACGGACAATGAACGGGTCCGTATTGCCCGACTGCCACTCGTCGTACTTGGTGCACAAACGGTTTCCTGGTCTCAAACGCTCGTCCATTTTGCATTTGTGCTCTCATGCCTGTGCTATTCTTTTTTTTCGACCCGAGTTCCTGCCACGGTTAAACTCGGAGTCTCCTCGCGAATGAAAAATTGTTTCAGTGGATTATCATTGATTACTGAGAGAGAAAATAAATATAAATACGTTCCCACGTCGTTTAAAATAACCTTATATTTAAAAGTAAGTCTCATAAGAAACAGAACGTTTTAATAAACTGTTCCTCACGCGGTAATATGTTCTCTGATAAATGTAGAAAACTATGCTTATGTATATAGTTGGTAGTACTGTAATTGTGATATCAAAATCATAAATTTCATGTTTTATAAAAGCGTCCTAATAATAAGCTAAATGTTCATCGCAACTAGAACAGACAGATGTTTCGCGCACACATAGTCGCAGAGACAGTCCACATCGATAGAACTTTCGTTACCCAATTAAGAGAAGAAATAATATAATAAAATATAGAAGCAATGCCTTCACTTATTGTGTGTCCCGTACAATCTGCACACTTTGTCTGCTAATTTATGTCTTCGGTGAAAAGCCGGTACGTAGAACAGTCAAAACATTATTTATGAAGGCAGTACACTCAGCGAAAACAAGTTAGTATAATTTAGGCTACGAAGAGCCGAAAATAATATCACGATGAAAATGCCATATATTTTCTCACATTTTGCAAATCAAACGTCTAACATCAGTCAGCTTGTCATTGATAACGTTGATATGCATACATGAGAAAAAAGCGAGAAGGAGGATACGTAGGACCGATTTTTTATTTTCTCATATAAGGTGGTTTACATTTAATCTGATCTAATTTGATAAAAATTGTAAAAATTTTATATTAGGTTAAGTTAACCAGAAAATGAAACTTGTGATTTAGATTTAACTTCGGTTAACTTGGTGATAATTTAAAAGTTGTATTTTCTGACTATTAATCATCAAACTGATGACTTTAGTAACTTTAAATTCGCTACAAAACCATCAGTTTAGAGATTCATTCTAGCTAAAAAAAATACAATTTTTACATTTTCAAGTCTAACAAGTTAATCAGGAAATAAAACTTGTGATTTTTAGATTTAACTGATTTAAATTTAACCTCATTTAACTTAATGATAAAAATAATTTTTAACTATGACTAATATCAATAAACTGATGATTTTTAAATGACATAATTTGAAACTCTACTAAAAAAAATATTAGTTTCTTTAAAAAGAGATTAACCATAGCTAAAAAAATATAATTTTTACATTATTATCAAATTAAGTATCCGCAAAATATAAAAAAATCATAAATCTTGTTCCATGATGATACCAGAAACATTATGAGAAACATTATGGAACAAGATACCTGTTCTCCGTCTATTCATGAAACAAGTTTTATAGCTCGATAAAAATGTCATCGTCAAAATTTGGTCAAATAAAAAGCCGATTAAAAAAAAAAAAAAAAAGTGGCCTGCTTGTGCGACGTGCAAAGATTTTGGCAAGAGAACCAAAGACATTAATGCGCAACACTAACTAATAATGGCGTCGCTGTGATTTTTATAAGCGGTCTCCGTGTATCATGCATAATGTATCAAGGTCTGACGAGGTGAAATCACTTGATATAATTCATTAATGCTCGTTTTCACCAACGTAGATTAACTTTAATCTCAATTCAACTTACTCTTCGTCTTTTATTAGTTTTAAAGATTAGAAAAAGACGAAGAGTAAGTTGAACCGAGATTAAAGTTAATCTACATTGATGGAAATGGGCATAAATGTTGAATACTAATTAATTACAGTTGCCATTATTAAATAATTAATCAATGGAAAGACATCCAGGCCGAAAAACGCCAACGCTTTTACGGTCAATATGTCATGTTCGTTCATCGTTCAAAACGCATGAATAAACGTGAAGGAAACAGAAGGTAGGAGAGGCATCGGCGAGGAACTGTCCGATCGTTGGTGCTCGATCGTACGCTCGAGAATGCCGAGGTGCCCCGACATTTTAGATTGTTCGTTACGAGATATCAAACGCGGCGCAATCATTTTCATAGCGTAGAAGGGGCGACGTAGGCAGACGTCCGCGGGACTTTAATGTCCCCGCGTTTCCCACGAAGTTAATATACTACGTGTAATTTATATCGGAAGTCTTATATCTCAGAACGCGAATGTCGCGGCGAAAGCGCGTTTAGTATTTATTAGCCATTGCTCGAATACGATCAACAACCGGGAAAATAATTTCTGCTCACACGTTTGTCTATTCGCAAGTTAAAATGGTAAAGGAGAGAATTGGCTTGCGTCATTCTTCCTTTAAAACGCTAGCATTTGACATACGACCACTAATATTTCCTATATTGACAATATTAGTGTTTCATCAAGACAAGATTTCTTGTTTTAAAGAGCATTTCTTATCTTGTCTTGATTTTCAAGATAAGAAATTTCGTTCTTTTCGTCCTGACCACTTCTTGATATTGTATTTCTTGTTTTGAAGAATCTTGTTTTCAAGAATCTTGAATTTCTTGATTTTTTAAGCAGGAGAGCCTTGTGGCTCTCTTTGACTATGTCACGTCGTAAGAGATAATAAGAAAACATAGGCACAAATTGAATGTCGAGTCTTCTCTAGTTTATTATGTTTAAAAATGCGCCTATAATGTCTGTTATGCACAAATCTATTAATAAAAATTAAAAATATTTCTCAAATTATCATTTTTAATATCATGAAGTTACAAATAACTATTTCAGATTATTAGATTCCTAAGATTATTAGATATAATTATTATTATAATTACTATATTTTAATATCTTTCTTGATTTAATTGATATTATTAGTAGAACTATGCAAACATAATATATTTACATAATATATTTTGCCAGTAATAGCGCAATATTGATTTTACATATATTCCTTTACATAAATGTAAAGGTTAATATCTGGATGCACAACAAGGATGTATCAGTGAGTGTAATTTAATTTGATTAGATCAGGGACCTCACTTTTTCATTAATCGATTTACACGCTATTCATATGCTATTTTGCTATTTGATGAATATGTATGAATATACATTTCTATATAATATAACCTGTTAGTACCAATAAATACAATTGAAAATGTTGAACCTAACTTATTTTTCAAATCAGAAATAAAATAATAAAATATTAAAATAATAAAGTATCAAAAATAAAAACTGTTACGAAAATTCAAGAAACTTCAAGAAATTTCTTAACTTATTGTCTTGATTCAAGACAAAACCAAGACAAGAATTCTTGAATTTCTTAATCTTAATGAAATATTATATATTGATTTCCAATAGAACACCTTTTTTACATAATCTTTTCCGTTGCGGATTATACGGCAAAAGAATATGCCATATTCGTCAAACGAAATGATTTCCCGCGTTTGCGCGCCCACTTCACAGCTATAAACGTTAACAGCCGTTATCAGATCTCCGGAACGTTTACGCCGGTTCAAAGACCTATTTAGCATTTTCCTACGCGACTTAATGATGCCCTGCTATTTTTACGCCACCGTAGGAATAATTCTCCGACGCGAGGCACTTAACATCTCGACGAAAGAATAAGGACGCAGGGTCGCAGCCTAGAATTTATCGATCGTAACATCGTGTGTATAATAAATTATTCGTAATCCGTCGATCAAATGATATCATCTTGCACGCGAGGATCTTTCGCACTTATCCCGACTTGCCGCTTCGTCGAAGCTAACAACGTCGCATACTCAAAACAGGATAATAATGATTGATTAACGCGGATATATCAATTTTAGAAATGAATAACTGCAAAATACAGACTTCCATGGAATCTTGCGCAGCTAATCCTGAAGTCGTTAATGGAATTTTTTTAAAGCCTTACAAAATTTAAAATGCGGTATTCTATAATTATTATAAGAAAGCGTATCGTAAAACAAAATTTATTGTCAACAACAAATTATCTCATAAAATTTCAATAAAATAATATTCCCCAACTTTCCCCTCTTATTCGAATAATAACAAGTTTATAGTGTTTATATATTGACTCTCTATCTTAAACTTTCTGATCGAAAGAAAGTTGCTATGATAAATTGCCTCGATGAAGAAACTGGATTTACTGCCCTGTCGTTTACGTGTACGACAACGCGGCACTCAAATTACAAATCTTCTTTAATTTTATGACAGCGTGAACTCTTCTTGCCCACGTACGCCGCACTAAACGAGCTGTCGATATAATTAAATGTCAATAAATTTAATGAGCTGACACTCTAGACTGTGAATAGCGCGTTTTTTTCTTCACAACAATTCAAGAATCTATGTCGCGATAAGGATAGAAAAATGTTTTAATTGACGCAAGAGTTGCGAGACGCGCATAAATAGCTGACAAAACTTTAATAATACATAATTGATCCCATCTTTTATCAAAAGTGTTATTTAACAAATGTATTAACTTATTAATTATTAATTAGTTTTTATACTGTAAATCAAAGTGAATCACTATTCACAATATTATATCAATATTCGAATTATTTATTTGATGAATGATATGTGAGTAATATTAAAAAAGTGAAAGATATTTAATCTATAAAATAGAGAAAATAAAACATTTTTAATCTAAAAGAAAATATTATAGTAGAGGAATTACAATTATAATAAATTATAATACATTAGTTTTGTCATTATGAAATCAGCACATAAATAAATCGTAAATTGGCAATTGAAATGCCTTATAAAGTTTACGTTTATCTAGTTTCAGTTATACTAGTTTCAGTGAGTTATAAACAAAATGTAGATATAGCATCAAATGTATCACAATGTGACTCTATTAATTTATTTTACAAGTATATAAGATTTATAAAAATATAATTTCACTAAAGTATTTGTTTCGAATGATAATATAACTTATTCCTAAAAAAAAAAAAGAAGAAATTGAGCAATAACAATTTATTCTCTCTATTTAAGCTGCATATATCTATACATAAGGATTATAAAAAAAATTATTTTCTACAAAATCGAAGAAAAACAAAATTGTTCAAAACAAACAATTTCAAATTTAAATTAACCCGTTAAAGTAGCTATATTGAATGCGATCGACTTGGCGTTACAAATGTTTCGAAACATTTGAGTGACCAATCGGAAGAAAGAATTCCACTAATTGGCCAATCAAAAAATCAAACATTCGTAGCATTCGAAACATTTGTAGCATCAAGTGGACCGCAGCCATTGTCATATCACACGAAAGTAACAATCCGCAAACAATATACATTCGTTAGGGATGAATTTACCCCAAACGTTTTATATAATAGACATTAATGAACAAACGACTGACCGACGTTCGTGAATTCAGGAACGACGTTGAAATTAATAATGATAATTCGTCGGTCATTGTTCGTATACTAGAGGATATATTTCGATTCTGTTTGATATTTCGATTCAATTTGTATTTATTCAAAAACCGGCCACACATGCGTTCATCTTCGCAGAACTCGTTTCCTGCCTTTTACTATTCGCGAACTCGTAGTTACATCCCGAGAACATGTCTATAAAGAACTCAATCTAGATTGCTTTCTCAAACCTTGATTTTGTATTTTATTTGCTCAAGCACGTTATCGAACAAAGAAATGCGAAATACTCTTGAGATACATATATATATATATATAAATCTCGCGCTATAATATTCTATCTATGTTCCATATAAACCCGCATTACTGTTACAATGCAAATCATTTCATATTTTATAGAATTGAAAAATTGGAATATTGCGATGTTGTTATACATTTTTCATAAATAAATTATCTGGTTATTATCGTATTGCTAATCCATGTCGCCGCGCAAGCTGATAGCTAGAAGACAGCTTTTACTATGCATTAAAACTTAGGCAAGTGCCTTATACATATATTTGTTAAACTGATTTTTATTGATATACGTGACAGTCAGACTCACGTTCGACTTAAATTGACGATTGTATGGTTCGTTAATCACGCTTATTCTTAAGAGGGATTACAAAGGCATGATTTAAACAATAGGCATTAACGAAACGACAAGAGTGTCGCTCGCCTCGGCGAACACGATTCTTATGTGAACGCAAGTCAGGGATATCGGGTATTTACGGGCAAATAGTGAATGTATATGCCAACAGCGAATTGTCTCGTTGATCAGGTTTAATCTCGACAGAATACGGAAAGGCAGTACATATCACGCTATGCCAGTCCAAAGAGTAACTTGCGCGGCGGACGGTGAGTGAAGGAGCAAAAAAAGAAGAAAAGATCGACGAGCCTAGAACGCAATTAGGGAGAAAATGGACGGCTTTCGTGGCGAAAGCGGTTAAATCAGTCCAGACGTTTACGAGCAGCGATTACGCACGACCAGAAAATTCCCGGTTCGGTCACCTAACCGCCAAAATGGAGGTAACAACGGTGGGACGTCGACGTAAATTTCGTAAACGTTGACGTTCCTCGATTTTAGAAATCTGTTTTTCTCCAACATCGACATGAATAAGAATTAAAAATGAGATAAATATTTTCCTTGCATTATACATCAAAATAAATTAATTTTTTCATTTACATACATATTATTTCACAATGTAGATTAATAAAATATATCGAAATTCTTTTTTTATTTCTGCATTAGAAATTGTCAGGATTGGGTAGTAACTAGTTAAAAGTTAAAAATAAAGTTAAACAATTAATAACTTTTAACTTAGTTAATTTTAAATTTTAACTTAACTAAGTTATTTTTAAACGTTAACTTTTTAAATGTTAACTTTTATTTAAATTAAAAAATTTGTTTATCTCTATTAAACTATTAATATCTTAGAAAAATAATAAGACTAAGGGCGTATATTCGTAATCATATTCATATTTTAAGACCACATTTTAAGTAATTTCTTAAGATGTTAATACAGCCTTCTGACTGATTTATGCGGTTAAGCCTTAAATCATAAGAAATTGACCAATTACAGTCAAATATTCTTCTCGCATTCGATTGTAATTGGTCAATTTCTTATGGCTTAAGACTTATTAAAAAATAAAAACCTAACAACTTATCTCGCAATCTGCAAGTCGCAAATCGCACTGGTAGGCCGAAGCCATTAATTCTCATGCGCTTTAAGCACATCAGCGTTTAATGCAAATATATCACATGTGAATAAAAAAAAAATTAAAAGTTTAATTTACTCAATAATCTATATTGTAGTTATATAATCTTATTTTCAGAAAAGAAATATTTTTAAAAATTTTAGGACATTTTGATCTAAAATTGAAATAATTTTTTTCAAACTTAACTTTTTTTTTAATTTAAGTTCAATTCAATATTGACTTAACTTACGTTAAGTTAATTTTTTATTCCTTCAACTTTTAACTTAACTTTATTAATTTTGTAAAGCCATTAACTTTAATTTTATTCAGTTAAAAAAAAACATTAACTTACCCAACCCTGCATTACATAATTTGGCCTATATTTTTATACTATATGTGTCTTAAGACAGATATAGTGAAAATGGATTTTGTGACAGTTAATCAAGATTGCTTTACAAGATAAACATAACTGTTTATTAATGCTCGAAAAGAAAGCGTTCCTATGATACGCTATGCATTAGTACAGTTCTCCACTCATTAGACATTGATAAATTATAGTTTAAGGAAATTCTCAACATTCTTACAATCGCTTTGCCGATCTCTTGCTGGCAAATTTCTAAGAGCCATGACCGCGCGCAAGATCTTGCGATGACTTCTTGCTGATGTCGGCGATCTAACTGAAAGAGGAAGATTAGAGAAATCGCAGACGACTTAACGTGGCGCGTCTGAGACGCATGGTCTTCGGCTGTAACAAATCCCGAAGAGATTTCCTTATCTCCGCGTTGCGCACACGGAATCTCCATTTCCGTCTCGCGGTTGGACACGGCAAATCTCACGAGCGATGTTATAAGTATATACACACTGAGCGAAAAATACGGTTCATGTACAATTGAGCCGATATGAAGGTACATCGATCGTAAAGGAGATCGTACTAATCGGGGTGAGTTTATAGCCAATAATAATTTTCTCAGTTGATGCGGAATAATATCATAAACGATCGTGGTCTTTACGATAATTCTCGGGGCGTTATCTCTCAGCCGTCTGCCATTACGCCGTGGTACGTCGTTCTCCAACACATCTTCGCGATGTGCACACATCTTCAAGAACTGGAGAATGCACAAGAAATATCTTTACATATTTTAAGATATTTCCAGATTCCAGCAGGAGGAATACTTGGACGGGGGATTCACGAGAATCAGAATCGAGTATCATCTAATAAGCTTTACCATTGTAGTTAGGTACAATAAACAACGCCACTATCCATAAATTCATAGCCAAACCCTTATTTTTTGTAATCTAAGAGATTATTTCTACCATAGGTGTAAATATTTCGCATTTCATATATGCTAGATTTTATAAGATTTTATAATATCATAATAACTTAGAAAATAGTCCAACGAAATTAGAAACTGCAATATCAAATTGTTAAATGAAAGTAATTCCAAAATATATATTTTTAAATTCTATGCCAAAGGAATTAATTATAATATAAATAATGATATAAGTTGACACTCTATACCAGTTAAATGCATATTTTAAGATTATCTGCAATCGGAATGTCAACCGATATTTTAGTAAAGTCGAGCCTTATCTATCAATATAAATATAGATACATCATGCTTTACATATGCTTGATGCTAAAATTGCTTGATATTTACATAATCGCAAATAATTAATTTGAAACAAGTATCTTATATTCAATATTAATAAATTATCACTAAAAAGAACATTTTCTATCTAACCAATTCTTAATTAATAAAAAAATCTTAACTGAAAAAAATGACTGCGGCGATAACCAACATTTCTTCTGACAAAGTCACACTCGCTACAAAAAGTTAAATCTGATAAAGACCTGTCCTTAAAAGAAAACTAATGTTACATATCCTCATCTTCCTTAATTATGTTATAATTGTGCTTAAAGATGACACATAACTTGCCCTCAAGAAACTAATTAAGATCTCGCATGACATTTATGATCCTTTTATTCATCAACATAATCTCACTATAAATTTGTTAATTTTCTTCACCTTAATTGAAACTCGACTTACTTGATAGCGGAGTTATCTTTTTATTGATTAATGAAATTGTCAACTCTCTATAAATAATTATGCTGCTAACACCGCCAAATTAGAATCTAATTCAGAAATCTTCATAGTTATAGAAGTTCGAATCAAATAAGAAAAAACGTTCATGTAGACAGAATATATGAAGGTCGTTATGTATCATAAATTTAAGAATATATTTTTTACATGATCGTTAGTTAATTAAATCTTTTTTTTTTTGCTTGCCAATAGCATCAAATCGGCTAAATAATAATAATATGACAAACTTTCCGCAATCGAATTTTTCCTAATGCTAATAAAATGCAACATACAGACCGATATTTATAACATTTTATTAATTACGTTGCCAAAATAACAGTATATTAACATGATTTATTTTTAATTACTTATATTTAATAATAACTTTTCAATATCGCTAAAGAATGTTTTCAAGATTCGAAGAAAAAAATAATTTGCATTTAAATTAAATGTTTTTATATTTGGATTTAACAAAAATATACAATACCGTGTAAAAGTAAACAAATGATTGATTAAAATCCATCACGTAAAGTACGATAGATGAAACTTTCTTGTTGTACAACCTTATATATGTACCTCGACAAATAATACGTGTATATAGATGTATAAAACATACCGTATATAATCAAGGATTAGAAGAACAATTTTACAGCGACGCGGCAATATAATATTGCATTGAAAAAAGTTCACGCGAGAGCATTAACGCTCATTAGATCAGTCATGCGCGAATAAAACGAAAGCCATGCTCATAATCGCACTGACATTAATCTTCGATACGTACGATACGTTAATTATAAAAGGAACGATGTAACGAATAGTTTAATGACTAATTGCGCGTTCGACTCACGTAAGATTTGACCCCCGAAACCTTTCGCGGCTTTACGCATTTGCGAGTAATCCTAGGAAAGTGAGGCGTTATATTGGGACAATTTATTGCTAATTATTTCTAGCTGTGGTTGCGGGGGAATTGCCGTGTAATAAAGTGATTTATGGCTATAATCTGTCATCGGCGCACCGATTCATACGCACATAATTGAAGGTGTATAAATGGGATGAAGATGTTGCTGGAACTAATTAATAATAAGGAAGCCTATGTTAAACACGTGCCAAGAACAAATTGGTTGTGCACGACCTATTGGCCCGCATGGAGAAATCCAATTAGCAGGAAAATCCACGGCGGACAACAAGCTTTACTGTAATCGTGTAAGAAATGAAACTAAGATATATAAACGTAATTTAACACAACAAAGATACTTGCAGCAGCAAGGAGATCGAGAAACTGAGAAGTATTATCTGTTAGTCGAAGATAAACATTTACAATAAGGCAGTAATCGGAAATTAATCTCGAAAAGCGTTATTTTGGATATTTCAATTATATTTTTCAAATTATATTTAGGAATATCAAAAAAATAATATAGATTAAATTGACCGAAAATGTAAGCGTCACAAAGCATCGATAGTAATCGCAATTGTAAACTTTTACTTAAAGATTTTACGTCATTTCGAACAAATTCTGAAAATCTTTTCCAATGTCATTCTTTTGCTTTCAATTAAATAATCTAAAGTCTAATATCCATTTTTAACTAACTAGTGTAAATTAACTTCAATTTACTTTTTTATTTATTTATTTTTTTTTTTTAGTTCTATAAAAATTAGAAAAAGGGTTGAAAGAAAAAGTTGGGCCTAAATATTTTATGCATATTTTATACAAATTCTTTTTTTTTGACAATACCTCAAGTTTTATTCAGCTAAAAAATTGTTATTATTGATGAAAGTCTACATAATTATGCAAACGCATGTATATATATATATAAATAGGTATGTATAGTAATTTTATATATTCGTATTTTCTTTTATGTATGCTGAAAAAGGTAGGAAAGTTGACTGAATCAATCGTTTCTCGATAGCTTATTCCCGTTTTGTCACAGTTCTGCAGAGATAATAATATGTCTTCAAGTTTTTGTAACATGAGAAAATCTCCTAGACGCATAAACGAAACGGCGCCTATAAATCTAGTGCCATATATCACCATAGCTGACATTTTCCTTCCTACAACCAGATCGTTTATTACATCGAACGAAATCGAATAGAAAAAGTGAAACGAGCGGAAAGAAAGCGGACGGCGTTCTTGCAATAAAGTCCTTAAGTCTGACAAACAAATGAGTGGAAAGATGTTTACGCTCCATTTCGTTAAGAAATAAAGTTATTTCTGCTTGAAGCAAATTTTACGTTACCGTCAGAAATCGCCGATATTTTCTCATATTCAACAAAATTTTCAACCTTCACCATTCAAAATAAAATAAAATGAAAAGTGATGTATATATATTTTTTCTATTTCTTATTCGACGAATATAAAATTCCAAGTTTTAATAATATTTCGGTTTTAATAAATTCAAATTTAGAGCGTCTCTTTATGTAGTAATATCATAAATATCGTTATGCAATAATATTATAAATTTACAAGATAATTTTATACATATTGTAAATTGGAGCAAATTGGATAAACTTTGATGAATAAAAAATGCATGCTTTGTACTTCAATTCAATTTACGTAAGCAGATTTAAACCGAATTTCAATAAGGTACATGCCGTGATTTATGATCGATGGACATATTTCATATTAATTTATATATATATATATATAATATTTCATCGCCATGGACCATTACAAGAAATCTGAGAGGGGAAGCAAAAGCCAAAGCGGAAGGAGGACAGAGTAAGAAACGAAGAAGGAAAGGTGGATAGGTGAGGAGGTATCCGCGAAGTAGACGAGAGTTATAATCATTGGGGTCGAGGTCTGGTCCGCCAGAGGCACCTCTGAACGATCCTGTGAGAGGTTGGTCACTTCAGGAAATGATGAATCGTCAGAACAGGGCTTGGCCGATTCACGTGAAAGATTCGCTCATTTGTTCGATTTACCGCTAACTCTTTTTACTACCGTTATTTATTACCATAGTGACCCGTGCTCTCTATCGCGCTCTTTGCCATCACACTAACATGTAACATCTGTCGATACGATGTGTCGCACTCAAAGGTAACAAATGTATCGAGCAATCGAAACGAAATTGAACGTAGATCGTTATCTTACTCGAGAGACTTCCTCCAATTACAGAATATTTCTCTGTGTTTTATTACACTAATTCAATTACTTTATATCGCTCATAATTAAAGAAGGAAATTCATGAATAATACATTATGAAGATATCGAAACATTAAACATTATAACGTACGTTATTACATTCTCTGTCTCGGTCTAACAATAAACGAGTAAACATTCCCAGACAGCATGCATGTCCAAAATCGGATTAATACGAATGTAAGATGTCCCGATTTTGGACATCGTACGACTGTCTGGGTTACTTCCTACAAGATAATTTATACGGACATTTACGTGTGACGTGACAAAGTGCGATTGTATAAAATTCCGCACGTTATTACGCCGCGGGGAATCGTAAACATTCCCCTAAGCCCGACGTTTCATTCTTATCTGCAAAACGTATCGAAAAAAAAAAAGTAACGCGTTGCGAATGGCGAACAAGGAAAAATTTCTCTCAGCGCGTTCGTTCGCCGTCGCTCGGTGACGAGATAATCGAAGTGAGAATTTCTCAAGGTCGGCGAATTCCGCGGATGGCGATCGTTGGAGCGTGTATTATCGGCCGTACTAAATATTTAGGCCGGATACTGGGTGTCTCCGCGTCGCGGCAGTTGTTGTATATCAGTCTGGCCGATAAGTGTCAGATTGTAACGTTTGCATATATAATATTAAAAACATTGTACGAGACAAACGTGTCGACATAATGGCTTTGGTTGTCGCGTTAAGATTGATTTCGATAGTGCAGCTATAAATGTATAAATTACAAAGAAATTCGTAATAACTGTTTCTATTAGAAAACTGCCTTTTAAAATAGAGTATTTGATGAAAGAGAAAAGAATATCATGACGATATCTCATAATTTGATAGCTAATTTTTCCAATATTATTATATATATATGTATTATGATTTTTATGCCACACAACGTTATAACACGATAATAAAAAATACCACTATTGATGTAGAATATTTGTCGTAAATTTATTTATAAAATATGCTTTAATCGGTTTAAAGTTAAAATATTTTTTTATGGAACATTTAATGCTATTTCATTCTGTTTCAAAATTTCTCATATTCTCTAAATCTTGAATTATTTAAATTAATTACAAATAAAATTAATATTTATTTATTTATTATTTTTTTGTTCAAGTAGCTCAAGAGAATTGTTGAGTTTATTTATTCAATAACAAATTATCATTTCAGCGATTAAAGAACTCTCTAGATAAAATAAAAAACAAACTCTTGAATAAATTATTAATCAAGACGAATAAACTCAACTACCATATGATGGTAGTTTACACAAGAAAATAACAATTTTTGAATTTTTTTTTTTTTTTTATTTTGGTGTGAATTGCAGTTTAAAGCAACACGTATTTATCGCTCGATACTCGTAAGAGGAATCCAAAGCGCGTATAAATCACGAAACAAAACGTAGCGATAGAAAATCGATTTGTTCATGGCGAAACATTCCTTCCGGTGCGAATAACATTATCATTTATCACATTGAGATAACCGACTGTCGCAAATGCACTATGCCTGTACGACATGTGCAACAATATCCGGAAAAGAAGAAGTGCATCATTTACATTTTGATTGCAGAAATCAAATAGAATGATTTATCCGTATCTTTATAAATATATAATTTTTAAAATTCTCCATATCTTGCGAATATTCCAATAAAATGATCTACAAATTTCAATTTATAGTTCAATCGATCACGACAGATTAAACACGCCGATATGATAACTTCTAATTGCTTTATTAATACGAAAAATGATCATCATTGCTTATGCCATCACGCATACTGCGTCGTTCGTACTGCGTCTTAATATGAATATAATTCTGTTTCATCCTTTTCTTACTGTCTTCCTGAATACATATTGTCCAAGATTGAATGGGCAATAGATCAGGAATATCGCGGTAATTAATTTAAAAATACAATTTAAGTTTTATTATAAGAGAAATAAAAGAAACATCTTAAATTCAATATTTTGTAAATTAATTCATGTTTATATAAAAGTATCGAAGTATCTTCCATACTTCCCTACTGCATGGAAATAAAATATTTAAAAACATTAAATGTTCCATACACTTATGATATATTTATGCAAAAATTTTAAAACAATTTTCAAAACCGCGTTTAACGAAATTTAATCAAATCTAATTATGTTTCCCTGCTGTTTTTTGCTTCTTCAGACAATAAAATTGCCTAACAATTTAACATTCGCGTTTTCCAACATTCTTCTTCTATTCTATTTTATTGGTTCAGGAATAATATATCGCGCCATACAAGTATAAGAAAAGAGAACATACCAGTAATTAATTATTCTGTTGATAACAGAATTATTCCGCAGTGTGCTAGTTTTGAATCTTGTCCTCTGATCTTCAAAAGTATGCAATACCATGTGATAAATTAAACTCACCTGTAACAAAAAACGGTACAAATTAATCACATGCACGTAATCAAAGTTATTCTAATTTTTCTGTACAGTGTATTAATTAAATTCGATAAAATTTTCGATTAATTCATTGTCGACTTATTAAAACGTATATAGACACATACATGCAAGTATATTTTTCTACACGCGAATTGTTGAATATATTATACTTTTAACTTTTATATAATATTATATCTATTCAGTGATTATATAGTCTCGGAAGAAATTATACATTTAATTATACTCTCTGCGAAGGCATGTGAGAAATAAATAAAAATTATAAAATAATAACAGTAATGTTATTAATAATAGCAGCAATTTTATCGAAAGTTGCATATTAACAATTTTGTGTTAATTTCAACATTTTTGCATGTCTCAGAAAATCCATTATACGTCTTAAAATTAACATTTTATTTTTTTATATATTGCACTGAATACATTAATGAAATATTAATTTCTTGCTCTCTAAATTTGAATCAGTGGATAATCACTGATATTAGTGCCAAGTATGCCACTGGTAATCAGTGAATTAAAAGTTCTATATCTAACTTAGCTAATTTTTATTATGCGATCTAACTAACCTTGTTTTAGTGCTTAAATTCAATGAATATGGTATTAGAAGATTGAAATTGCAACGTGCAAATATCGATATTTTAATTATATAATGCTCAAACATTCTTCCTTTTTTAGTTGAACTTCACTGATTATCAGTACAAAGTATATCATTGAGTATTAGTGACTATCCACTGATTCAGATTTAGAGAGTGATTAAATAAAAAAACGTACAAATATAAAATAATTTTGTGTCACACATACATTATATACATTTTATACATTTTACGTATACTGTTAAAAATAAAATATTAATTTTAATTGAAAGACGTATAGAAAACTGTCTGAGCATGCAAGAATATTAAAATTAACATTTTATTTTTAACAGTGTATATATATTTATTTATATATAATTATATATAAATACAATAATAAGCAAGTTTTATTACTGATCAAGTAAGAAATAATGTCAAATAATACAACACATACTTAAGATCAAACGTGGAAAAACGTAAGAAACATTCTGACCTTTTCGACCTTTTTCATTTATTTAGAATACTACGCCTAATTAAAATTTAATTTACACTGATCTCTTTGAGATTATGTTCTGCTTTCGCAGATAATATCATGCGTTAGTGAAAAAAATCACGCAAACGCATCAATGTATAACATCGCAAAACTTGTAAAAAAATTTCACTTCCGCTGATATAACCGATGCTACCGAGAAGAGTGCAGCATTAATTAATTATAAATTCGATAATTTCAGCAAAAATGGCCGACTATGGGCGTGGCCAATCAATGGATGAAGCCATTATCTCGAAAAAATCCGTGCCCACAAATTTACACAATGCTCCGTTGCATCGCTCCGTTTCACGCACGAAAAACATGAAAGTGTAATTAAATGTTTCCGAAAGAATCACTATGATTACACTCATTGACATATAACTTATTAACGATGCTCTCATACGAAAAACACACATAGCAATTTATAGAAATTTTAGTTTAGAACATGCGTTTTTCATACTGATGAAGATTCAAAACAAAGGATCGAAACGTTTATGTAATATTTACGTACTTATTTATATTTAAAATAAAATAATTTTTGCACCCGTATTTTGTGCTGGCTCATATAGGCTTCTTACACATTTGTCTAATTAAAATTTATGTAATATCATACAATTGTAGATTATCTTCGATAAAATTGTTGGTTAATTGTTACAGAATATTCCTACAAACTTTAATTAACATTAATTGGAATGTAATTTAGATTTTCTATCTTGTTAAAAACAACGTTAGGAAAGAAAATTAAAGGAAAATTAATTTTAGTTAATTTGAACAAATATTTAAACATTATAATGTACATAGCAATGATCGATTTGCGCTGCGCATTAAACGTACTACCTTATCGTTGAAAACAGCGTATGCATAAGATACTGCAATATTCGGATACTTGGTGTAAGTTTTGTATGAGTGCATAAATGGATGTATCGAATTGT
>NW_017259183.1:5100152-5105827 GCF_001594045.1 Atta colombica | reverse complement strand
AGATAATGTTATATAAAATTTAATTCAAATTCCATTTTTTTTTTAAATTAAAGAAATGTAAAAAATGAGCAATCACAGAGTCAAAAAATTGTGCTCCTAAAATGAGATATGCCCCGAGAAATCGATAGAACGTAAAGTATATCAGTATTGCAATTAAAAAACTTTATTTCATGTTTCTAAAGTGCAAACAAACACAGCCAGCGTGCGTGAAAAGTGAGCATGCGATAGATTGTATCCCAGAACTCGTCTTCAGATAGAAATCAAACAGAAATAGGCACTCGACGTTCATTCCGGTTGTCTTTTTTATTATTGTACAATAATATTTATATTTTAGCAACGATTTTCACTATAACATAGGAGCATGGGTTATTTCATTTAGAAATACCCTTATATTACGATTTCCACGCCTTATAGATTTACGATTATCAAATCTACTAACTTCTATAATTAAACAATTCAACATATCCCGTATTTTTCTATTAGTACGACTTTACTTTACCACTACATGAAGAATTTATTGCCAAATATTTATTTATTAAACAATAAACAAGATTTGAAGGCTTATCTCAATGAAACTTGAAAACAAAATTCTAAAATTTTTTTTTATAATGATTACAGGTATGATCTAATAATGAATTTTCTACTAAATAGTTTTCAACCCAAGAGCAATAAATTCATGGTGGAACCAATAGATAGCGCTTATTAGTTTAGCAGAAACGCTATCTCATATTAGGCGCCTATCTCATAATAGAGATTTTCCTCTATATGTTTAATCTTTTAATCTTATACCATATGCAATATGTGAATGAAAATCCGTAATATAAATATAACGTAAATATAAATAAATATTCAAATTATAGAAAATAAATATTCGATGATTACAACTATGTAATTATATTTGCGAGGTAACGAGCTTCATTAGCCGATGTCTTCATTAACTGATATCTTTCAATATTTAAAGTGGCTGATCTAATTTACATCGCAATGACTGGCACATACATTCTTCGTAAATTTTTAAAACATTTTAACAGAATGCGAACAATACAGCGATATCAAGCAAGATTCATTTAAATATAATATTTATATTTTTCGTTTATTTTTAAGATTCTCGATAAACGACCTTAGATTAATTTCGGATTTTAATAACTAGTGCAATGATTTTTTTTCATAACCATTTATGTGTATTAAAATTCTTTAATAATACATATTATTAATTAATTAAATATTACACTCAGAGAAAAAGACATGAAAGTAGCAGCTATAAAAGTGAAAGTTATACAAGTTTTATACATAGAATTAATGTACACAGTTGAATAAATTATTCATTGCAATTATTAAATAGCAAATATTAATTTAACTATGTATATTTGTTTATTCAACGATGTATGTGCTATAATTATACTTATTGAAAAATTGTGTAAGTGTCAGCTTTATAATTACTATTGTTGTTGTTTTTCTCTAAATATAATCAATTACGAACTATAAAAATAATTTCGCAAATCTTAATTTTGTCATCTTTGTTTTACTTTTGTATAATGTTTTACTTTCCCATATATACCTTTCATTTGTTCATCCATTCATTATCATCCTTAATCAGAAACTATCAGAATCAAAATGCATAAATATAAAATAAATATAAAAAGCACAATGACTTAAAAACCTACTAAATGTAACATATCAAAATCAAAACGTATCCAGCAAGAAATGAGCTTCAAAACAGCGATACAAAACTATCATGTCGTAAACATCAAGAAACGAGGTTTCTTGAAGCATGATATCCGCATTTCTATTCGTTACGGGAAAATTCATCAGTATTCTCGCCCGCGGACTATCGTACAATTTCACCGATCGAATCATCGCTCTCACGATGTTCTCTCGCGGGTGTACTTACTGCCTGCAAGGAAACATACACCATGAAATCGAGGATTACCGGTGCCGTGGCGCCGCATTGCGATATCAGGGAACTTGAGTTCTAACGATGATTTACAGCCGGCTTAAGTGTCGATGCGAAGTGTATTTCGGTGGAAACATACACACCGTTTCCCTACGGCGGCATCCCGCTCGAATGTTGCATCTCGAATAGATCTCCCTCGCGGAACGCGTTCTCGCAGGCTCCTCGCACGAAGACGCGATCTCGCGAGACTCCGTCTGGCATGCGTAAATATTTATACGCGAAGATGCGTCGATCAGAGGAGTATCTAACTACCTATAACGGGACGCCGCATGCTGCGCACGCAACGTGAAATGCGCACCTACCTGTGCGACTAAATTATTTTACAGCTCGTAAAGCGCGAGCAAAGAATATCTCTCGTTGCTAACGAGAGGGCCGCATCTATCAAGATAATAAGGATTACGATTTCTCCATCGAGAGATTGTAATGCGCTTCTCGAGCGTACGAAGGCGAAGGCGCGGCACGACTCGACTCGGTGCGGTGGTGAAAGACCAGAGGAAGCAGCCATTGGAAAAGATTAGATTATTTTGCTCGTTATTATGTTTTCCCTTTTTCCTCGCGGCGTTAACGGCCCGCCGCTGGTTGTAAGTAAGCGATTGTTCCACACGATGGGAAACTGAGAGTTTTTCCCTCGCAAAGGGGAAAATAATGGTCCGATGATTTCTTTTCTCTTTCATCACTGCTTTCATCCATGGATTCTTTCAACAATTAGGAGCTTAATTGCTTGTACTGCATGTAATCTTAGTTTATACCGGATATTATGTTATGACTTGCGGCAAAGTAAGATTTTTCCATTATGATGATAGTTCGTCTATTGCTATCATGTACATAAATTCAAAAATTTATATTCCTAATTGTCTATATATCCCTCCTTCATTCATCTTACTTCGGATAAGAAGATAATATTGTATAATATTATATAAAAAAAATTAATTAAAATAAAAAATGAAATTAATTTCAACTTAAAGACGTACACTGAAGAAAATTTCTGATTGAAAATCAGAGATAATCGGAATTCTGGTTAATACAATATTTCTGATAAAAATCTACCAGAAGTCTCATTTTTTACTAGAATAATTTTTTCAAGTTATCTCAACTAGAATCCTAGCAGATTTAACTAGAAAATTCTGATTCGTCCATTTTCTATCAGAAATTACAATTAATCCAACACATATATAGTGGACATTTTGAAACATACAATGTTAAAATTAACATTTTTATACAAAAAGTCTCAGAGATATCTCAGAGAAAGTCCGCTATATGTCTTTAAGTTAAAATTAACATTTTATCCTTTATACAGTATATTATCCATTAGATTTAAAACATTAAAAACATATATATTTCTTTCGCGTGACTCAGAGTCTTTCCAGGCTAAAAACGAGTATCCCGATGATGATCTGGTAAAATCCACCTGTAATTCCACTGCGATTTTAATCAGATAAATTAATACACGCGTCGCTTCCTCTCGTCACGACTACATGTCGTCTCATTATGCGCCACGATGTGCCAAACGAGGCGCGCTCGTGTCAATCTGATACATCCTAATGCACTTATGTGAAACCTATGATTAAGTTGAATCGGGTAGCATAGGGGAAACAAAGGACACACCAACACAATGTTGGTACCGCACATGTACATGGTGTACATCGCACGTCCTGGCGTCGTCATCGATCATCCAACGTCACGGTAGGGTGCGTTTCGCCATAGCTGTATCAACAGAGGATCGCATGGTTCTTTCTCATTTTTTGCCAGCTAACCATGCCATAACCCGCCACCTCCGTCCCGATCTCCTCCCGATCTCCTCATTCGTTCCTCCCTCGTGAGGCTCCCATTGCCATTGCCGAACTTCCGCTTACATCGACTTCCGGTTGGAGGGTTGAGCGCATCGCGGCCGTCACTTCCGGCTGGTCGAGACCGAACGAGGTTGTCATGGAGATCTGCGGTCGGGTCTCCACCCTCGGACACACCCCCGACAATATGGCCGACAACTTACCCTTCTCTTTGCCTGCATGCTCTCGACAAGGGCGTCGACCATCTCGCTCGAGAATTTCGCAAAGGCCACCCAAGATGAATGGGTGGGGAGAAACTCATGATACGGAGGGAAACCCCATGGGTCTCCGTCTGTATATCGTGAAAGGACCCTCGACCCTCCGAGTGTCACTCATCCTACTACATACAATGCACACAAGATTTGTGATACGTGTCGGTGTACGAACGCGCACATGCGCACCGCAATTCTCGATTCTCGTGATCCTCTTTGTGTTCGAGACGGATTGTATGTGCGGTATGCACATGGAAATATTTTTGGATTAAACCCTGCGATATATTCGAGGATATACGCGAAGCAAATGCAATCTCAAAAAGCATGACCTTTCAACGCGACTAAAATTCTATTGATCTTCGTGACTTTATCATTATTTGTTCTTGTGCCGCTTCTCTCTTGATACAAGAGCTATCGAGAGCTTTCGCTAATTGGCTTCTTTATAAATTAATATATATAATAAATTGTTTTTATTCGTTTTAGCAGTTTTACTAGTTTCGTTATCATATTTGTGAGAAAATATTTTTGTATTTTTGTTTTATTTACTGTAAAACAGAATAAATAGAATTGAATTTCAATTGAAATACGCTACTTTCAGTACGCATTCATTGTCTTCACTTAATAATAGCATTTCACATTGTTTTTACTCATGTTATGTTTTTGATAGGACTGAAAACAATAGAAAAGTAATTTGTAAGTAGCAATAAGACCATTTTCGGCAATTTTTTTTAATGATTAGCAGTCAAACTTTATTTTTAACATAGGTATTACATTTATTAAAAAAAAAATGAGTTTGCGAATTTGTCAAATATTGTAAAAAATATTCTAAAGTATGCAGTTGTATTACATATATCTCGTACTGTAATCGCAGTTTATGACGGAGAAATTCATAGCTGCGAAGCAGACGGATTTATTCACAATCCATAGTTAATTCAATCCGTGTATTAAAAAAAAAAAAAAAAGATAGAATCAAAAGAAAAAGAGAGGCACAGGAGACCCGCATTGATCTGTTCAAATCCCCATAGAAATTAACTCGAGAACACTCGACCCTTTCACCACCGTTCCAGACACGAGCACTCGTTAGAGCATTAATTAGCGATAATCGAAACCGTGCAATTCAACTGACGCGGAACACAGAAATTTGCCCAGCAAGCAAGCTGAGTTTCTCTCTAGAAAACGATAAAAAAATAAATAGCAGGAACTTACAATTAGTCCTTTTGTAGACAAAGTCATTGTTACGGAGAATGATATATAATTATTTCTGTAGATAGGACTAAAAACTTCATCGCTTTTGCTTTCGCTCACATTGACAAACATATTTCAAGGAATTCTCGATGATAATTTTAAGAGTGAGATGTAGATATAATAAAGATTTTATTATCATCAAAAAATTCGCTCAGACATGATGATATCTGTATTTCCATAAATCCGACTTCAAATATCTGCTCTACAAGTTGAAGTTATGTATTAATGATACAATAGATATGATGTATTAATATGATGTATATTAATATATATATTATATATTATATATTATGCATTTTGCAGCTCACATCCGCTTACATCCATTGTTAGAATGCCAACGTTTCAATTCACTTCATTAAGACAAAAGCTACTTCAGTATGTATAACTAGTATCTACACTGGTATCAAGCTGCTCTTCGTCCTAGTAAAGTAAACTGCA
>NW_017259183.1:5089745-5100052 GCF_001594045.1 Atta colombica | reverse complement strand
GAAGTCTCAAAAATTAATATAATATGATACTATATTAATATTATGTTATACGGTTAACTATAAAAGGTTTAAATCTATTTTTAGTAATTATGTAAGCATGATTTATGTAATAGTGTTGTATGTGTTACGGGTAAAGTCCACATAGTATAGAGTGTTAATATTGCCTGCTGCACAAATATACAAATATACAATACATAATATTGTATATATCAGTATTGCCTACATGCGGACTTTGTACCAAACTTTGTATTTAAAGACTTGGTTGTCTCTGCAATGTGAACACAATTTTTATATCATAAACAACTTATCATTAGTAATACCTCATAAATGTTATAATGATGATTTAAACATTTCTTTTTTTATGAGAATAGCTTTACATATCCTTAGTGAATATAAATATTTATACCAAAACTGTTGTTCATAAAGAAATTATTTACGTATAGATATTTATAGCAATTTTTATAATATAAATATAATATTAAATTCAAATGACAGAAATTGTAATTATTAAAAGTTATTATCATGGTATATGATATCGTGTGACATATTATCATTAAACGTAAATTACGGTATACAATACGAAATAATATTAGCACATATTATATGGATTTCATTACATGTTACAAACAATTATAAAAGTTATCATATTTAAAATACAAATATATGTACAGGGTGTTCCCGAGTTAAACTGCCAAACTTAAAATACGAATTCAGGATTCCAAAAATTTTCCAGGACAAACAAAAATTTTCCTCTGGATCTGTACTCGCAAACGCTCGTTCAAGAGAAATTTATTTCTGTAGTTATGCAAAACTGTAGAAATGAATAATGTCAAAATAAGATCTATCTTCATTATTGCTTTATAATAATAAAAATTTAATTATTAAATGTTTTGTTCAAAATGATGATCTCCAGCTAAGAGACAAGTATTACATCTATCAATGAGAGAACGAGTGATTGACCGACATTGTACGTCTGTAATTTCTTCGTACAATTCTTCGTTTTAATGATTGAAGGTCATTAATAGGCATACACTTTTCGTTTCAGAATCATACAATCTCATATAAAAAAATCTAACGGTATAATATAAATATACCATATCGGCATATTCACTACTAGAATACGTACGAGGCATGATTATAAGTTTTTCGACAAAAGTATTCAACTAATAGCAATGAATTATGAGCTATAACTACGAGCTTTGCGAACAAAAACCAATTAAAATTTTCGAGCTTCAAAACAAAAGATATTTCAATTATTCATTTGTATAGTTCTGTAATTTCAAAAGTAAATATCTCTTGAACGAAGCGTTTGCGAACACACGTCCAGAGGAAAATTTTTATTTGTTTTGAAATTCTAAATTCATATTTTAAGTTTGGCGGTTTAATCCGGAAACACCCTGTATATACATGTTGTTGCAACTTAAAAATTTTAATATTTTATTTATATCTCCATTATAATTTTGATTTTACTCCAAATTTAGCGTCTCTGCTTTTCTTTGCTATGCATTATATTATTTTATCACTGCAAAAAGATGGAGGAAGAAAAGCAAATGTTTGTATCGTTCAAAAAGGAATTTACAACTTTTGTAAATAATTATTATTTACGAAAAATTGTAAATTCCTATATATATATATAGAATAAAATTATAGAGTACGAAATACATGTAATGTTCATCCTACTACTCTGAAAATGTAATTGTCAAATTAGCGAATATGCTCGCAAGTTTTAATTTAACACCGTAAGACTCGTTTAATTGCAATTATCACATTTGCTGCTAGAATAACAGAAACGTTGTTATAGTATGTGACACTTATTCGTTACAGTCACGCAAACGATATATTAATTGCACAGTGAACTCGTAACTCGATAAATCTTGCAAGTGAAGTGCATAATTTTAATAGTATTCATCCACATAAATACTTGAGTTTTCAACAACAATTTTACATTCAACATTTTTTACACTAACATTTTACATTCAATTTAGTCGTATTCGTTAATTTGCCTTTTAATTATATATTATATCGTATCGCTTATACAAATTCAAAATAGTGTTATGTGTACATTTTAGCTATAAATTAAATTGTATTATTGCGCACTTCCTCTTTTTAATTTAAGGTCACCATTTTTTAATTTATAGAACATCTATTAATTTTTTTCATATTATTTTTTCATTTTTAGAAGAATTTTTATTTCAATTTATGCTAAGATTGTTCAATAATAGATTAGATATGAAAAATTTTATTTTCAAAAGATTATAATAAAATAATATATCAAAATTTTTTAAATATTTCTATTACAGCTCAAGGTTTGTTTAAAACTTATTTATTATTGGAAACTATTATTATTGGAAACTATGTTTTAATTATTCTCTTCTTAGAGAAATAATTAAAAAGTTATATTTTTTCAAAAATTTTGTAGAAAAATTAAAGCCAAATTTCTAAATATCAAAATTTCAAAAGCAATATTTATTAAGAGCTACACTTTCTCGAAAAACTTGACAGAAATTAAAGCAATATTTAATTTTACACTTGTAAGAAAATATTGTAATATTGAAAAAAAGTAGTATCTAAGTAATAAAAGTTCGTATCAGACCATATAAGCAGGATTGGGTAAATTAACTTTTTTTTTAACTTTTTAAAGTTAAGTTAAAGTTAATAGCCTTGAAAAGTTATAATAACATAATTAAAAGTATAAGTTAATTTATATTACAATAAATTAAATTGAATTAAAAATTAACAAAATAAATAATTAAAAAGTTAAAAATTAAATTTGGTTCAACCAAACAACCAAAAAGAAAAAATTTGACTATTTTACATAATTTTTTCTTTCTCACAGCTTATTTATTAAAGCATTTAGTCATTTTTGTTTACAAGTAACGATGATACAATATAAAATTATTAAATTATTATATACACTCATTAGCTTCTCGAATTGTATCTAAAAATTGAAAAAAATCAAATTAAAAGTTAATAGTTACCGATAAAATGTAACTAAATTAAATTAAAATGTTAAGAGTCTAAAATGTAACTAAGTTAAGTTAAAATTAATTATCTTTTTAACTTAACCCTACCCAACCTTGCAAGTATTCGCACATGAGAGAATGGCGGCAATGTCAATTAGCAAACGGGAGGAAATGGAGAAGAGGGTCGGCATCTTCAGTCCCGAAATTCCCAGCCGAGTCGCAACCCCAGTGCGGCGCCCTTCAAACTCATCAGAGCGCGACGTGTCGTTCGCCTACGAAGGCTTCGAGTGCCTGGGCGTCGTCGTCGCACCGCAGCCGTCACCGACGTCACCGCCCGCATCGAGTCAGCCATTCGTGTTGTGCAACGGAAAGGAAGGCGAAAATCCGGCGACAAAAGGTCATCGCGATCCGGGCGTGTTCGAGAGATCTCCTCTGATCTATCTCGAGCCGCGACGGCGAAGAAAAAGAAAGAAGGGCGAAAGAGAAACGTGGGCTGAAATTCGGGCGTCGTTGGCGTCGCGCCGTTCTCAAGTGGAGAACGCCGGGCCAGAGAAAAAAAATCCATACCGACGTCGTCGGCGCCCGGAGGCGGAGCCAGATACATGTACGAAGGGTGCTGACTCCCTTTACAGCGACGCACAGGGGCGCAAACGATAATTCGTCGGCATGGCAACGCCCGTCCTATTGCCATTTCTCGTTCCTTTCTCTTACCCTCTACCTATTCCCCGGTCCTCTCCAACCCCTTTTCAAACGATCTTCGTCGGATCTCGCCATCCTCCCTCCCTAGTCGACGCTTCGAAGCCGAACGAATGGCGCTCATGAAACCCGTATTTTCTTCCTTTTGAAGATCTCCGACCGCCTGCACTTGCCACCCTCGAAACTGACAGGAAAAACTCAACGATGCGAGGGTAGGTGGGAATGTATTAGGAAAGCCTGGCTTGGTCTGTTGCTACGGCAACAGCCTGGGAGCCTCATTGAGAAGGAATGGGTCGATTCTACCCTCAGTGGTAGAAGCAGCCGAATAACCTTGAAATATACCTCCCTTTCAGATAGCTTTGCTCGCGATACAATGGTGAAAAGTGGTACGGCGCGAAGGGTGCAATATCGACTTGTGAACGCACTTGGATGAATTCGCGTTACGAGGATATGATCATTAAATATTATACGCTTTCAGGCTTGAAAATTCCATTTAAAACGTGCTGTTGAAAACATTTTTATTTGGTAAAAAAGAAATTTTTTTTTTCATCTATATAATAATTCTCGTTTTTTAATAAACTCGAATATTCTATCTATAGACGTTTAATAAATTTATAAGAATTTTAAAATTTTATAAGTTAATCTCTTTTAAAAATTACACTCATAGCGATTATTTAAAAAAAGATAACTTTTTATACAATACATTTTCCGTAAATAAAAGAGAAACATTACACAGCATAAAAATTTTAAATAAAATTTAAACTTTCGTTTAATTTATATGAATTAAATTAGAGAATAAATGATTTAATTTTTTACAAAAAAAAAAGTATAAAAAAAAATTAATGATAAATTTAGAAAAGAACAAAAATCTTAATTAAAATAAATAATTATTTCAATAAATTAACAAAGTAAAACAGGGCCACAGAATCTCAATCTAAATTCTTCTAGTAAAAACAAAAAAAGGAAACATTCGTTCTTTATTGTGTGATGAAATGGGGGTAAAAAGCCAGCTTTCTTTCGCTGTATGAAATTATATCTTTATATTTAAGAGGAAACAGAAAATAAAACAAGTAAAGAGACTGCGCACATAAAAGAAAGAAAGATGACTGCAGCGAACGAACTAATATTTTGCGATATTTACACCGGAATCTTGTAACGAGTCGTCCCTATATAATAATAACCTGCCTGTTGAACGATATAGATCGTAGACGATCACGAGACTGACGTCATTTTGATAGGCAATTTGTCGCGATCACCGGATCTCGATTAATATTCAAATTCCGCCGCCTGCTGGCGTCTCTCACGCGGTGATAGCTAAACGCAACCTGCACGCATGGCGTGTGTGCAAGGCATAATTATTTTTAATTAAAAGCGTCCTCTCCTCTCTTTTTCTAGTATCGATACGTTCACGCGATTGTATCTAATTTCCTTTCAAATATCGAACAGATCGTCGACCAGATCATAACTTAAATTGCTAATTTAACAAGACAAATACACCTATTATTTCAAACGACTGCAATATTTTTAATTAAATTTGTAATTCGCGTCTAATTACTTTTAATTAGACACGCAAAAATATTTAATCGTCGTTAATTACCCAAAAATAAAAATAAATAACAAATGTAATAAAAATATATATATTTTATTTTAAGTAACAAAATTGCTCTAATCTGAGAAATAACTGTTAAAATGTTACAGAAAATATCTTGGAAATATCTTAGAATCGCAGCGATTAATTAAAATCTTGCTATTTGTAAATGCATTTATTTTTTTAAACATGAATTTAGATCCATTTTAATTATAGAATATGGATAACGATATATATCGAAAGTAAAATAACATCTGGAGGTGTTAATATGTATAATACACATGTTTTTAACTTACATATATCTTATATCCTTTTTTATTTGACTTTATATATTTTGTAAAAAAAAAGATAAATCTTCTTAAGAGATTAATAAATTATTTACTTAATTAATACATTAAGACATAAAAACATTTGATATCTTGCATTATATTTTTTTATCAAAAAATGGAGTAGAAGAATTATTTTATTTTACACGGAAAAAATGCCTACGATTGCCTGGAAATAATGATAATTTTCGTCTTCCATTTAATTGTGACAACGGTAGACATATCTTAACTAGAGCCATTAAAATATGCCAATGTTATGGTTATCATAATCATACTATCAGTTCTCATAATTAAAAAATGTATTGGGCGAATTTTGATAGTGTATGGCTACTATAGCTGTTTTTTTCCGTGTGATAAATGAAAATCGATTGAGAAATATTAAATACAAATAAGTAAAAAAGGTCATATTCGGTCAAAACCGATCTAAATGCCTGATAATATTTATAAATTTAAAATCATAAAATTCATACAAAAATATTATTAGATACCAAAATCCTTTAATCACAAATATAGCATTCTTCACTTATTTATTATTAAACATTTCTTGGTATTTTCATTTATTACTGTTTTTATTATTTATATATCACCTGAAAAAAAATGTTCTTTTAATATATGACTGGTTATTGCAATAAATATCATATGTTAAATTTGTAGAAACGCCCGCCGTACATAGAAGATTCGACGGATTTGAATCTCGCTGAGAGGACTTTTTTCGCCATAAATTTTTTATAATGTGTTTCAAAAATGATTATTAATATTAGAAATATTAAATTACTTGTTAATTTATGATATTACGTACTGCAACTTCAATTTGGGACTGTGTTTCAAAACAGACAAATAATGAATAAATATGAGTTTGTGCTTGAACTGAAACTTGTAAAAATACGAAAATATCGTTAGACATCAAAACTTATATTACGTGCAAACTTCGATCATATGTTTAATCTATTTAAGAAAAAAGGCCACAGCATAGAATTTTATATATCACGTAACACATAGTGCATAAGAGAATCAATCAAAATCGTTCTTTTCTTTTCTTCCATCTTACAGAAAAGAGGAACTTTGATTGATTGATTATCTTATGCACTGAGCGTTATGTGTAAAAGTCTGTACTGCGGCATAAAAAATGAAGAAATATGAAAGACCATTAGAGCAGACACTTTGTCTCGCGTGCACATGCATAGAAATATATAGCGAATCGAACAAACTTATATGACTCCGGAATGTAGATCAACGTCTCAAAAAGAACGTCTTTTTTCTAAGAACCGACCGTTGCTAGTTTTGGGTCAATGAACTTAATTTCTTTAATCCGATACTGGCCTATGTACGATTTCTGATTTCTAGGCTTGAAACACCAGGATATTTAAATCAATTCACGACGATTTTTAACAAATGTAGTCTATTAAATCTACTTTACATGAAGTTCAATAGACTTAATTCTAAATGTTGCTAACTCTCTAGTTGTACAATTATAACACATACACCTACACACGCGCGCGCACGAAATTGAACATCTCTGCGAGTTTCTGAGCGTATGTATGTGTTCGTGGATGTTACAAATTTTAGTGCTCAATTTTTTTCTATAACAAAAGAAGAGAGGAAGAAATGATTCAAAAAATTTACCAAAACCATGTACAAGTAGACGGAAGGAAAAACCAGTATTATCTGTCTGATCTCATTGAAATTTACATTATCAGGATCTACTCAGTGTCGGAGGGAAGAGAGGATCTGAGTTGCGAAAAACAATTAGAAATTCTAGAAAGTTATGCTGTATATAATTTAAAATAATATCTGAAGATAGCGGGAAACTTCTTTCACAAATTCCACGCTTGAGGATGTAGAATAACGAGGAAAAAAAGCGGGAGAAGAACTTGGGAAGAGATGAGAGGAAGTGTGTCTGGAAATATTCTCTTTGTTAGAGTAGATGAATTCAACTTCGCAAGAGGCGAAGAAAGACTGCGAAGAAGAAATCACTGAAAGAGGAGAAGGCACTACTCTGGACGGCCCTACAACCGAGTCTAATCTACTGCCATTATTGCTTTTATTATTATTATTATTTAAACTGTCTAAATATTCGAAGAAGGCCAGAAGCCTATACTCTATTTTTATCATTTCGGAACCATTTTGGCTGCGCGTCGAGATAGTTTGCTACAGAACAATTAGTTGCTCACTAAAGACGGTTATGTAAATCAGTAAATAATTATTTTATATTAGCTTCTGAAGAAAAAAAGAAAGGAGAGAAAAGAAACTACAAAATGACAGGTGAAACAAAAAAGATTGCCAAAGAAAAAAAATAAAAAATTGAAGGAGATAAAGTAATAAACCGAAATAAACTTCTAAGTAATAGATTCAAATGATATGAATCTACCGAATGTATCAATAAACTCACAGATTTACAGTGGTAGAGTGAGTGCGATAAACAATTTATCAATTTACTCGTAAGGTGAGTGAGTAGAAATAAAATAAAAGAATGATTCAGAGGCTCGAGAAGGAAAATAATAAAAATTAAAAAAAATAAATATCGTTGTCGAAGTATATAAAAACAATTTATTGATGCAGTGATCAGTACAGTTACTATGAAAGTATTTAAAGGGCGCTCATCATGATGGAATCGTACCAATAATCCAATAACGAATAGGAATTTGAATACTGAGGCGGTGATAATTGTCAAAAAGAAGAAAAATAACTTCACATGCGTGAAACTTGATTAAGAACAAAAATGAACTGACAAACGGATAATGAAAAATGCTGATGAACAACCTGCGAAGTCTCGCAAAATCGCTGTTTATATAAGGATATCCTTGCAAGTAGTTCTTTGTGTTTCAAGTTTAGCAGATTGATTTTGGTTGGTAACATTAGTGTTTCACAAGATTTCTTGTCTTAAAAAACATTTCTTGTCTTGTCTTGATTTTCAAAATAAGAAATTTTCTTGTCTTATTTTGATTTCTTGACATTGTATTTCTTGTCTAGAATTCAAGAATCTTGAATTTCTTGAAATTTCTTGATTTTTTAAGCAAGATCCTTGTAACTCTTTAACTACATCACATCCTAAAAGATAATAATAGGTACAAATTGAATGTCGAGTCGTCTTGTAGTTTACTATGTTTAAATTTATGATTTAAAAGTGTGTTCATAATGTCTATTATGCACAAATCTATTAATAAAGATTAAAAATATTTTTTAAATTATCATTTTTAATCAATCATGAGATTAGTACCAAATGTACCAAATGTAATTGTATTTCAGATTATTAGATTCCTAAGATTATTAGATATAATTCTTATTATTATAATTACTACTACATATAATATTTTAATCATTCTTGATTTAATTGATACTATTAGTAGAAGTACGCAAATGTTTATACATAATATTTTGCAAATATCTCGCAATAATAATTTTGTATATATTTCTTTACATAAATGTAAAGATTAATATCGAGTGCAACAAGATGCTATGCACCGATGTATCGATATAATTTAATTTGATTAGATCAAGGACTTCACTTTTTCAATAATTTCGATTTATACGCTGTTCATATACTATTTTGCTATTTAATGAAAATGTATGAATATACATTTCTATATTATATAACCTGTTATAAGTACCAATAAATACAATTGAAAATGTTGAAACCTAACTTATTCAAAACTTTTCAAATCAGAAATAAAATAATAAAATATTAAAATAATAAAGTATCAAAAAATAAAAACTCTTACAATTCAAGAAATTTCAAGAAATTTCTTGTCTTATTGTCAAAAAATCTTGGTCTTGATAACAATTTCTCGTCTTGTCTGGAAATCAATTTCCAATTTCTTGTTTTAGTCTTGTCTTGATTCAAGATAAAACCAAAATTTCTTGAATTTCTTTCTTGAAACACTAGGTAAGATGTTTTCCATAGAAGAGTACTCTCTCTCTCTCTCTTTCTGATTTTTAGTTTTGTTAATAATTATTGGAAAGATGGACATAAAATCTTGTAGCGCAAATCTCTATTTTATATAATTAATCATTGATAAATTGTCATCTCGTACATTAAAATTTTTGAATAAACGATTATCTATTGGTGAAGAGAGTGTTTCGAATTTAAATGGCCAAACTTCGGGAGCGTGTGAGGGATCAATAAATTAACAATAAGAAAAAGAATCCTTTAGAGATATACTTCATTTTAGAGAAAATTGCAAAAAAAAAAACAAAAAAAAGTAGTTTTCATTTTTGTACTCAGATATATTTATTATTATTCATTCGTACTTACTTATTCACGTTGCCACTTGCTTAATGATATTGTTCAAAATGTTGGCCTCTTGCAGCAATGTACGCATCGCATCTTGTACGGACAGCTCGTATTACAGCCAAACACTGATCTGACGTAACTTAACGTAATGACTCGCCGATTCGGCGGCGCTCTTTTATCTAGAAATCAGCGCATGTATTCTTGCCTCTGAAGCATTATCGCTGTTTTGTACACGAAAACAATAATATTCCATTTTGAAAACCATAATGTTCCAAAAATTGCGTTTTGTCCCTTTTTTGGAAATTTTCTCCAAAACGAAGCAAACCGAGTATCTCTAAGGAACTTTTTTCTTAATATCGATTCCTTACACGCTCTCAAAGTTATTTAAATTCGAAGGACACCCTGTATATATTCTTAACAGAATAATAATAAGTGGCATAATATAAGCAATATAATAATATAAGCAAGAACGGGAAAGAAATATATATATATATATATATATA
>NW_017259183.1:5055522-5089656 GCF_001594045.1 Atta colombica | reverse complement strand
ACATATAATTATATATAATTATAAAAACAAAATCTATATTTCTTTAATTATTAAATTTTAAAGTTACTTGATTTTAAAGTTAATATTACTTAGAGACAGGGACTTTGTGATTTATTAGTCTTGTAGAAATCTTAACATATTAATTAATCTGTCTTAAGCAATATGTTCACTCTTCGATCAAAGATATAATCATGTAAATACAAATTCACCTGCTCGTCGAAATAATAAGTAATTATGATTAGAGATAACAAGACACTATAATTCATCAAATAAATTACTTATTGCGATATAATGACAACTGAATTCGTCTTTCAATATTTATAAGTATTTCTATTAGAACGTGTGTGTTGGTAATCTACGTGCGAGTAATATCGGTTTATAAGCCATTAAAGTTTTTTTACAAATACTTATGGGTTGTTGGATCACAAATCGGATGGTAACACAACACTACTTAAATTAATTTATAATATAAAAACAGTAATAAGAAATATGAAAATAATAATAATAAGATAATATTAATTTAATATAAAAATATTAATAAGGAAATCTTTAATCTCAAGCAATCTTATCATCTGTCGATTGGTAGATTTGATTTATGTTCGCTGTGTTAAATTTTTTTAAACTTATTTGGAATACACAAGTTTATGACTACCTATTAAGTATTATTTATTTATCAATATCTGATCAATTCTGAGGTATACTAGGAATAGCTCAAAGCTCAAAAGTAAACTGAAACATATGTGTTAAGCTTTTCTATTGTGTCACTTTTAATGTATGAATTTATTGACATTTTTACTTAATTAATACGTTAGCATCTTAACACCTGCGCATGACTCTTATACTCTTGCTCATTTTCCATATATTTATGAAATAATTTTTTTAATATTATTAAACTTTCTTTTTTATACAAAACAAAATCAAACGTTAAAAAGGTATCATACATATAGTATATTTGAGTTGATATTACATATAAGGCTGAAAAATTTACTTATTTTGCATTCAATGGCAGTCATTTAACTAGAAAAAAATCAATATTTAAAATTTCATTGTGTTAAAAACTACACTATTTTGCGCTAATTTATATTATTGTAATAAAAAGATGCATAATTCGATAAAATAAAATTCAATATTATTATTTGTTATTGTCTAACAATTAATATTATATTTGAAAATGTATTAATTTTTAGTTTCCAGATTGAAATAAACATCAAAATTTCACTGTGATTGTTTCTTCTGTAACTAACGTCGCTTGTTTCCATTAAATGTCCATAAACTTACACGTAAACAATAAATTGAATTGATACACATCTTAAAAACTTGATATTTATATATTCATATCAAACAATATGATTTTATGAAAAATTGTTATGGGATGAGTTAAAATAAAATAACGGCGGATAACAAAGTTAACGATTTGAGACTAATTCCAAATGAACAGATACTGATAAGTTTGCATTGGCGTGTGCTTTTTCAGTAACTTAAAGCTATGCAATCATGCATGTAATTCAATTTTTCATTTAAATAAATAGCGATAGTGAGATGTCAATGTTACAATCGACATCGACTCACCACTAGTAATTTAATTTCCACTTCATCCTTCTATTTAACATAATTGATTTTTTTTCACACGTCACAGAATCATAGAAGTTTTTCTCAGGAAAAACATAAGTTACATCAGTGCTATTCTGACATTTTCAACATCATGTATACAAAGATGAAAGAAATAGTTTCATACGAAGCATAAATGTCTTAACAAAAAATAAAATGTTATTTGTTAATAAAGAAAAAAGATAAAGAATACATACATATTTTAGAAACGTAAATTTATTTTAAAACTACATAAAAAGTAATATTATCCAATATGCTATTTTAAAAACTGCTAGTTACTTGATATTGACGAGTAGCTTCATATTTGTACCAGATTCCATTTGAATAAATGTACTTATGTTTATCTATATACAGTGAGTGCAAAAAGTATTCATGAGAAAATGTTTTTTAAAAAAACTTTATTTTTAAAAAAGTAAACATTATCCAGCGAGAAAATGAGTCATCGAATTGATGTCGAATCGATATCGATACTATGATTTCAATGTCAATTTGACGTCGACTCGATGTTTAATTGACAATTATTTCTTGCCGAGTAATTAACAATTTATTCATAAAAAATAAAATAGACTGTAAATTTCTTAAAAATTATATTAAAAAGATGTGTATTAATTACAGAAAATATATCATCTGAAAAATAAGCAAAAATTAAAAATTGTATTGTTTGGATGCTCAAAAATTTCATAGTCGAGCAATTTAGCTAAAATCAGGAATACATGCGAAGCTCATTTGTTTATGTTAGAACAGAATGTATTCATAGTATAAAATTACTAATTAATGCTTATTTTCTACAAAGACTTTTTTTATAAAAAATTGCCTCGTATGAATACTTTTTGTACTCACTGTGGATATAAATCACTTATGTGTGTGTGTGTGTGTGCAACTTTTTAATGATGCTCATATCAATCATAATATATACTCAATCATATGCTCAAATTTAGATTCGAAAATCATAATACATTGAACTCTAGGCAAACAGCGAGTCAGTTTTTATAAAAGATTTAAATAATTCTTTAATTGATATTTTTCCCTGACGGACGTTTTCTCCCGAATTATCATCTAAATCCTACAACTTCAAAAAGAAACTTTTTATTTCATTTTCACAAACATATTTTGCCCTTGAATCTATCTTCCGAATCGCACGAATCAGCAAACTATAATCGAATAAGCAGTATCGCGCCACTCCCAGCGGATTACGTGAGCAAGGCAGCCACATGCATTTCGATCCGTTGATGTATTACATGTACCTGTACGTACACCTACATACGACCGGGCTCTGGACCAGTCAAGCCGGTCTGCCGCTCGGTTCCTGGTTCCTGATTCCCGGTTCCTATGCCCCTCGCCCTCTCCGTGCAAAACTTTCAAGGCAATCCTCTTCGAAGCGGTATGCGGCTCCGGTCAATCCACCATAATTTCACAACAAAGAAACGCAAAACTTGCAATTTTTTCGTTTAATAATTATATTCAGTTTAGAACTTAAATGATGAAAATATATAGAAAATAACAATTAAGAATATTCGTCCGAATATTAAAAATGTCATCTAGATGTCAACTAATTTATTGTTAATTATAGAGTTTGTCTGGTTTAGTTATTTGCTATACATAAATCGATTTTTATTATCCATTAAAAGAAATGCATATTCATTCAGCATTCCTAAATAGTATATGTAGGTATCTACATATATTAGATCAAGTTTTTTACTAATATAATGACTAAAACTTATATAAAATACATATAAAATAACGAATGACTATAATGATATATTGTTGATTAATTTAAAGATGTACTAACTGTAAGAATAATACAAAATAAAATTTATTCTTTATTGGTTCGAATAACGTTATAATCTGCGGTCATATGGAATAATTGTAAAATAATTGTAAAAATAATTTACGTTGTACCTTAGTAAATATTAATACAAAATTTATAAGTTAATAACAATTGATGTAACTGTTAAGGAACAAATTGAAAGTAAATTAACGTCAAAAATATTATATGTAAAAGAATTACCTATACATCGCATACTTTTTCGACCATGAGTTAACATAAACATCAATTATAGCCATTAAGTAGCTACTGGAATGAGACAAAATGATCAAAAGATCAAGTTAGTTTATTATACAGACACGATCGAACGAAACGATGCATCATTTACGCTTCGATCGGCGAGTGTTTTGCGCTGCTCAAGAAAAAAAAAAAGGAGGTAGAAGAACCTGTCATGCCACTCGAGCCCGGAAAGGAAAAAGAAAAGCACGCAACCGATGTCGTTACCGAACGGAAATGAGGAACGATTCGAGAATGATCTGACCAACGCGCCACAGAATATGTATGTAGATATGTTTAACGAGAAGGAGGGGATCCCGTCCGATGATTGCGTATGTCCGATGATGAATCGTGCGTAGCACCATCGGCGATTATATGCAAAAGAGGATAAGGGAAATTCTCTGTGTCGTTCGATTTCTGGGATCTAGGATAAGACTACCGATCTGCACTGCCCACCTACAGCTCTTCTAATGATATCGATAACGACGTCAAGTATGCGACTAAAAAGCACGCCAGCTAGCCGAGAGCCTGTTTATACTACAGACAGGATGAAGGTCAGCCTGCTGATTATACTCATCGAGCGATGGATCGGTTCTCTTAAGAAGTTATGTGGCAAATAGAAGTGAACCACAGTATGGAGTTCTCCTGGGCCACCTACCGCTCGGTGTAATAATATCGACAGCGATCGGCAGTATAAGTAAGCAAACATAAACCACGTTTGCCACCTGAAGCGCCATAGAAACTAAATCGAAGTGCAAAGGCTATTAACCGTACTAAACCGTACTATAACGGTAATCATTAACGGCATAACTGACTGATTTATCGAATAAAAAAAATATTTTGTAAGAACTATCCAATTTAAATTATTTATTCAAATGTTATTTATTCAAATATCTACAGTATTATTATATTTTATTTAGCATTCGTTTAAAACTCTAAGAAATATTTAAAAATTTAAATATTAAGATAACTGCATTCAGAGATCTGTTACTATGATATTATGAGTCCGACGGACTCATAATATTTTCGGCCTACAAAGTATTTGTAATTAGTACTCATTAGAAACAATAAATTAAAAATAGTTTATACAAATTACTTTTGTTTTTTATTTTCTTTATTACCTTTAATTAAGTATAATATTTAACATTTTTTTATGTATAATCTCAAATTGTTATTTCGTGTCAGTTCTTTCACATATTATACTAATATATTGAATATAAATTACAGAACGTTTTACTTATATACAAACAACAAAATATAGTGTAAATTAAAATTAAAATACAAAAAATATTGCATATTATTTATGCTATAATATAAAATATGGATGCAATAAATTAATCCACATTTTACTCGTTCTAATAATAATTACGCGGATTTTTAGTCAATCATTATGTAATATTAAAATATATTCATGGTAGTGACATTTTATACGAAAGGTACAAGTATTTAAAAGATCCAAAATACTAAATTACTGATTTTCAATTAAGCATATCGTGTTGACATAAATTTAAGTTGCACTACGTGCATAACTTGTATCAAATATTTGATAAATTGCAAATTGCGTGTGTTTTGTTAAAAAATATTCCCGTCGAAGATAGATAGTGTCTCGTATGTAACTGTATTTCAGTGAATTTCCAATCTACTCTTAGGCAAAATAAGCGAGACGATAATGACGAACGATATACAGTTACGCTATAAAGGGGGTTAAATTATTGCAATGTCTAGCGTTATCATTCTGTATTGTATTATCTATTACGCTATCGTGAGTAATGTGGGTTGATAGGTCTTTTCCTAAATCGGTCCATTATCCAATATAGAAATTATTATCGTGATTGTTGTGTGGTCTGACGAGAATAATTTTACCGAGAGAATATGGAAAGCGTAAGCATTTTTTCAAACGCGACAAACAAGATATAAGCAGCATTATCGCTCATTTATTTTTAGTCCTGTCTGAAAATTCCAACATGGCACCAAGCCGGTAACATTTTTAAGTTCAGAATTATCTCTTGTTGAAGAAATATGCTCTAGAAAGTTTATAATCCGCTGAATAACTATGTATCTTATTTTTTTAACTATGATGATTCAATTACATCTTTTTTAGCGCGAAACTTTTTTAATCAACGTGAAACGTTTTAATCAACAGATATCTAATTGTCCTCGAAATAAAGATCGTTTCTCATTATCTTGACGATTCTGTTAAATCAGCTGCCGTGTCTGAGAAGTTACATTGTTAAATCGAGAGGTTGGTTCAAGAATAAAAAATTAATACGATTATATCTTCAAATTATACGTTGTCGTAATAGCGATATGGGTGTATCTCTATATTTTAGAGACAACGGCAAGTACCAACACCTATGATCGCCGAAGTCAAAAGTGTGCCCTCTTATAATCACTGATCTCGATTATAATCTGCTTTTAATCGAGCACTAAACTAAACTATCAACATGCAGAAATCGAATTAGAATGCACCTTATAATTCGGGGACTATCAGCTGCTTTTCGAGCCGCAATAATATATTTAATTAATAATATACATTAGTGATTCAAACCCATTTAAAAATTACGATTTATGATTATAGTCCATGAATTTCCAACACATTTATTTTGTGTAATTATTCTTAAAAAAGGAAGCTCACGTATAATACGAGTATAATTTTGCGTATATCGTATCTCTTAACATTAAAAAAAAATGTAACAAAAGTACTGAAGAAATCAGAATATTTCTATACTCACATCAAACTTTAATTTATTGGTAATAAAACATTTTTATAAATAAACATTGAATTATTGTTTAAATTAGAATTTAAAAAAATAGCTTTTTTGCTAGGATTTAAAGATCGGATCGTTAAATTGCACTATATTTTGATATTTGTATAAGAAAAAGTATATTTGTGTTGAGTCTTTTTAATAAGAATTCATAAGAATTATTCATAGATATTATTTGTTGGATTTTAAGAAAATTTAGATTTTTCTTTGTAAAAATCAATAATTGTTCATTAGTTTTTATAAATAAAAATTTCCTTAAAATCTAACAAATAATATTTATGAATGATTTTTAGTAAGTTATCTTAAAAAGATTCAATACAAACATACACATTTTTTCTCATACAAATATCAAAATATAGTAATTATAAAGTATTATTCAATCTTTTTTATTCAATCTTAACATGTTACTTTATCTTAAGTGTAAATACCAACAACAAGTACGATTTACCCAATTTCCTCTATTTTTACAAATTTGCTAACAACATAACTTACGAATATTTTGTTAATTCGATGCTACACTCGAAAAAAGTTTAAATATCAAAATTATAATCTTGATATTGAGTATATTATAATTCAATTGTTCATCTTGTACTGATAGCATTTTAGATAAACTGAAAATTCAGATCAGACATCGAACAAAATCAATTTTGTCACTCATAAACGAATGACTCGATAACAAAACAAAAATACAACAATACTTGAGCCATGTTACTAGCGTCACATCTGTGTCGTCATCTTTAAGAAAAAATGTTTCGTTTAGAAAATATGAGACACCATTTAACTATCGACTTAGCCACTACAATCTTTAGTTAAACAAAAAATTTGCCAATATCTGCTTATTTCTTTAATTCTTTTAGTTTCACTTCAGTAATTTCGTTGCGACTTACAATTACGTAAAATACTGAAACGTGTGAACAGTTCTGATTCTTGATAAAAATAGCAACAAATGACAATTCATGGCTCTGTAGTAGGAAAAAGACTCGCATTATGGACCGCACTATATTTTGCAATCGCATAAACGCAATATGTCTTTGTGCGAAGAAAAATTCTCATTCTGCGCTATGCTAACCGAATAAAATCGCGAACAGCGATTTCTCTCAACTGGAAATATTCTTCGGTGAGAAATTCTAAGAGTCGAGCATTCGACGAAACGCTCAACGAAGGACTTGGCGAAAGACTTGGTGAAAGAATGCAACAATGTCGACCGGATGGTTTGCACGTGACAGAGGCACGACGATCCGAATAAGGAAGTTTCTTTTAACAGCACGTACGTGTCGACGTACGCTCACGTACAGTTTCGTGCCACTATAGGTATCAGAATCCTCACGTGTGCGATATCCAAGTCGAATACACCTTAACCCATCGTCGATTCAAAGTTCAAGTGATATCCCACATATAATACCAATAAGCTCATAGTTATCAATTTTTATATCAACTAATATAAAATTCTCATAATGCTATTAAATTTAATTTAATTTTTTATTGTGAATTGAATTTATTTTTAATTAAATTTACTTTTTTATTGTATTTTAATATTTTTCTAATGTATCATGCTACTATTATTGTTGACAATAGATATGCTCGTCATCGCAATGACAATAAAGAATTTTCACATAATCTGTTCAATGGTATTTAAAATCTTTCAGTGTAACTTTGGATATGGCATACTTAGCTTTCTTTTTCCAATGCTTTTCCAATGTCCTTTCCATTGGAATATTATAACTTTTACATCAAGATACATACATTTGCTCTTATGTTCTTTAATGTTGACATTTCGATTGAAAAAGAAATTTTACAATATGTTCATTTTTATATGGAAATTACAAGTAATCGAATTAATTGAATATCTAAATGTGATATATCAATGGATTAATTTTGCTTTTGCCTTTAGAAATTTTAGATAAAATTTGTTTTAAAAAAAATACTAGAGATAGAGAATAATATTGAATTAGGTCCCTTTACAAGTTGGTAAAAAAAAACTTTCCCCATCAATATCTTCGTTAAAAATAATCAAAATTTAAATTTAAGAAAAGGATTTTACAGTTTAAAATCTCTACTTTCAAATGGTTACTATATTTTTTTTTAATTTATGTGAATTTTATTAATTTTTGCAGAAAACTATGAGCTGACAAAAATGAAAAATTTTCTTTTCACTTTTTAGATCTGTAGAGCGTGCCCAAAAGAAATTTAAACAAATTCTCAATTATCTGTCGTGAAAGTTTGAAGCTTTCCCTACAAAATCGTTTTTTAAAAATGTTCCTATGATTTTTTTGTTCCTGAGTTACTCGCGGATTAAGTAAAAAGGAACATTCTGACTTTTATTCGTAAAAATTAATCTGTTAAAAATAATCGTATCGCAATTAAAAATACAAATTCTTAAAACTAAAACGTTGTTCTATCAAGTGGTGTAATTGCCAATTTTTTAAAAATAGAATATATGGATTGCTATAAACCAACTTGTAACCCAATGCTTTGAAATAAAATAATCATGTATGGAATAAAGTGCATCAGCAGAAACAATGATGCAGTAAAACGAGTAGCACTGAAAAAAAATATAGTCAATTTTAATAAATATTTAATTGAATACTACCAACTAAATAAATTATTAAATATAAAGATATATTTATTTGATACAAGAAATGTTAATTTGATTTAACAATCATTTTGTCAATCAATTGATTTAACAATCATTATTGAACAAACATTTACTTACTGTAAGTAAATGTTTAGTTGGCAATATTGAACTAAATATTCATTAAAATTAATTATATTTTTTTCTCAGTGTACGAATTTCTACTGTCACTCAACTTTTGAGAACAAATTATAAAGACTTTGTAAAAATAAAAGTGCGTTAAATTTTTGCTCGCACTAACTTACAATTAAATGTCGAAGAATATTTTTTTTTACTCTATTGTAAAATGATTTTTCTGCTGCGCTTTTATTCCGTTTTACAGTACTCCCTGCAGCTCATTCAATTGATTCACAATGAATAATGATATGAATCATTAATAATAAAAAGTGTCCGCCTTCGTGTATACCTGAATCTATCAACGTAGGATGAATAACGAATGTAGGAGTGTATCACAAGTTTTCATCATGAAACACGCCGCGTGTAACGCTCTCAGGAGTTTCTCAGAATATCTATTTCTATTAGAGATTCTTGTTAGCATGCAAGAAACACGCATCACGCGCGATTTGAATGAATTAGGGATTCATTTACAATTACAGTGGGAGGTTGATGAAGCAACAACAGTGCATAAAGCTCATTAAGATCGCGCAGCGAGAGCTTTACCCTGTGTTATTATCGACATTGATTGCAAATGTGTAATCCAGTCGTCATCTCCCGAACCTTAAGAAGCGCGCTTAATTGTAAATGAAGCAAGCCGCAATTTACCACGTTTAATTGAAAACATGCTCAACAAGCAGCACTGATTACTTTCTTTTGGCGATGCACATGATTAATGTGGAGATCCTGATCGATCCAACGTGATGGTACGCAGCACAAGTTAGAAGTAGCCGGTGTAGGGCTAAAGCATTCAAATTGTATTTTACTATTCTTTAGAAGAGAGATTGTGTGTAAAGTCATATGTTATCGTAAATTTTTAAATATATCTATCGACGTGAGAATTATATTTACTAAAAGTAAATTATTTTGTAGATCATTTCTGCCAGATCCAATTTATATTAAAATTGACTATTTACTTTTGATATTATTTGCTATGTTGTTAAATCAATATCTACGAAATTAAATCGCGATGAAATAAAATCTAAAATTGATTTTAATCAAATTTATATTTACTACCCATATTTACTCACTAATTTCAAAACTGTCGATATTTTTTCAAACAAAACATTCAATCGTTTCCTCCGTAGCCATATATTATTTATCATATCTATAAATATCATTGGAAAATAATTTAACAGTTAAGAAACGCTGTATACATATGAGACGGAAAAATGAAGATCGCTACCATAAAAATCTAAAGACTTCCATACTTTAAAAAAAAAAAGTTACAAAGATTTTGTAATTATTTTACAAGAAGAAAAACTTGCGTAGTCAATGCCAAGTCTTGTAATAGAAGAACAAAATAATCAAAATGTATGAGTATGTCGTAATGCGGAAGAATAAATCACTACAGATTGTCGCATAACTTTCGAATGCCTTTGCCGGATCAATAATTGGGCGAAGATGATAGCGGACATCGATAAAAAGAAGTTCGTACAAGGAGGAACAGATTCCCAGATCTACGATTAATAATCTACGAATCGACCAGCACGATCATTTTCTCGTGTTTTTTCTTTTGTATGAAATGAGTAGCGAGTTGTATGCGAGTGTGTCGACAGTACATGCACGTGTAGAGTAATATCCATAGAACATGATGCGACACATCTGTAAGCCTGGATATCCTCATACAGACATTGGTGAAAAGTCGATTGGAGGGAGGTAAAATTTACCCCCACCACCCGTTTTTCACCAATCAGCGTTCGGTGTCAAAGCGTTGTTGCCTGTATAAGGATCCGGGCTAACAGTTGCAATTTGTTCGAACGTTATTATTATGGAACGTTACTATTATGGAAAAACACGGTAGTGAAATATTTCGTGAAATATGATTATCGATTATTTTCAAATGATAGCTAAAACGGAAAGAAAGAAAAATCAGTCGCAATTAGAATTAATGTTAACAATTCGAAGAGAATGTAGAATAAAATTTTAGAAACAAGAAATCATATTGATCTTTGTAAATTATTTTATAGGAAATTAAAAAGTTTTTTAAAAGTTTTTTTGCGGTTATATCATGCAGCGATATAAAATTTCTTTCGCAAGAGAATAAAGTATTTAATTGTCAGAACTAAATTTTCGACACAATTGGAACTTGTTAACACTAAATAAGTTATATTCTTGTCTAATTTCACGATAGTTAATGAAGAATTGTTAAATAAATAAAAAAAACAAATAAAAATTTTTTTATAATTATTCTTCTATATATAAATATATAGAAGATATAATGATATATATGTAAAGAGAGAGAAAAAAGATAAGAGCTCCCTTCTTCACCTAAAGAAGACCACCAAAGAGATAGCGAGTAAAAAGCAGAAAGAGATTCATGAATAGATGCACTCTCTAATTATTACCAACCCAATTATTTTTAAGTTTTAACTGTTCTCGAAAATATGTATTTGATAATTAATGATAATTAATATACAATCGATAACGATAATTAATAAATATTGCTATTCATCTTTCACCACCGTATTATATAAATCTAATAATAATAAATTTTCTTATACAATCAAGTTCAACACAAATTGCTTATAAAAATTAGGAATAATTTCTGAAAGCGTGAAATCAGTTTTATTTCATAAAATATATATTTTGGCAAATTTTATGTATTACATATATACAAGGTGTTTCAGATTCGACGCACCTGCTAAATGGCAGATTCCGGAAATAATTGTAAGATGAAAATTCTAATACCAAAATGTCGAGACTATAATAGTTTTTTAATTATAAGCATTTAAAGTCCTGGTCAAAGAGAATATTTTTTATTTTCGCTTATCTGTCTAAAATAATGCTATGAGTCTCTAAATATTGAGAGAATATAACCGACCGACAACGCCATGAAAGTGCGAAATAACATATAATTGCGCTCATTTATGTTTGATAGAGAAATAAAAGAAATTTTGTGTTTTCCTGCGATTTTCGCTAAGGGACGTAACTTAATTATTAGCAGTAATTATTTCTTAATCAATATGAATGATTTTTTAAGAATTCTTTGCCTTTAAATGTGTATTCAAGGTTAAACTTTTTCACTTGTTGCTTAAACTTATTCTAATCTTTCCAAATTCACGTCAAGTAGATTCTTTGGGGAAAGTGAATAGGAACAAAGCGATAGCCCATCCTCTTTATCTGGAGCATGATTGCACTGAAAATATCGGGAAATTTTTTCCACAATGCAGTATAATGTGTGTTGTGAATACACCGACTCATGGTCTAAAAATTAAATCCAGTGCAGTAATCAGTACACCAATGGATTCATAAAAACTGCACTACATAAAAAGAATTTGACAGTTACTTTTATGATGATTGCCAACATTGATTTTGATTTTTTTAATTCCATCCTCATTGTTCGAGTGATCCATCCACTTTGCCCAGAGGAATTGGGCAAAAGAATGGTTTCTCTTTTTTGAAGTCTTTTGACTAAAAAGATATTTAAGATTTGACTAAAAAGATATTAAATGTTCAAGTTTTTTAATTCAATTTAATTTTATTGCAAAGTTGATTCCATTAATAGAATCATGAGAATGAAAAAGGTTTTTGATCTTAATTTTAACTGTGTGTCATTTTTTTTCCCAAACTTTAACATATCTGCTTTGCCTGGACTTCCCCCTATTTATAACGGATTGAAATATTTTTGTTGCTTACATTATATTTTAAAAAAACTAAAATAAAGTACGAATACAATATATTGTAATAATATTCGGAATATTCATGTTGAAAGAATAAAGTGGTAATGATTTATTCCACTTTGAAGAATTTCATTCAACTTTGAAAATTTGCTCTTAAACGAAACAAAATAAATAAAAAAAGTGTACGAAGTAATGTATTTTCGTGGAATGAACTGAATGAGGTCATTAAACAGCAATTAAGAGAATTCCTTTATTATACGGGGTCTGATGATCGTCTGATATGTTAACCTGTGCCATATGATTCGTACCGCAAACAAACAGGAAGCAATGTGTCGCAGACCAAAAGTTGGCGCCAACTTGGCGTTGATATCATCTCGATTCTCTATCTAACTTTGTACTCGCTTCTTGGAGCATAATGTACGTATAGTAGTTTGTATGTGTATCCACTTGTATGTGTATCCTAATATAATGTCCAAAATTATTTATATACATAATAGATATTGCTAATTAGATTCCTTTGAAGATAATGTTGAGTAATTCTCTTAAAAGAGTTCTATTAGCTCTCAAAAATTAAAACAATTCGCAAATAAAAATCACATATTGCATAAAAATTGTTTCATTTCCGTCACTTTACACTTTATTCTGCATACGAAAATCCAGCAAAATTGCGACATGACGCCACGTCGGCGCCATTCATCGCGCGCTCATTAATTTTCGCAGTGAATCAAAAGCTCTGTTAATTGATGGCATAATGATGTCTTTCCTAATTACACATCACCAGTAGAGAAGCACCTCAACCAATCCTTTTTCTCCTCTAGTCCCTTATTCGATATCCGTCTCTTTCTCTTTCATCGCGGATCCATCATCGTTATTAATATTAACGCAAACGCTTAACAACCAAGGCATTTTCCATTTGTCGCTTTTGAGAGAATATTGCGGACTCGCTACGGCAGCTTTAATGTCAGGATAATTCTCGTGGATGATGATGACAAAGAAGAAAGGAGTAGCGAGCGAGAATGAAAAGAAAAGTACATGCTCGTCACATTACAGTTTTGAAAGCATGCAAGCGAGATAGAAAAAGGAAATGTAAGAGACAGAAACAAAAAGTTCTACCAGCTTTGAAAAGCTTGGCGGAAGAAAAACGTTAAAAAGTATCGACATTTTTTCGACGAATTTCTTTACAGCGATTATGACAAGGGCGCGCTTTTCATTGACTATCCTCTTTCCCTACCTTAATACACGCTATTAAATCACTAATGTTATTAAAAAGTTGCATTAAAACTTGCACAAAGTCATTTCGTTTCCGCAAATATAATGTTATATAAAAATCTTTTTTAGATGCTTACGGTATATCATATTACATCGCAAAAAAATGTAATAAATTACATTTATCAAAATAAAAACTAATCTTTTATCTAATAACAATAGTAAATATAACAATAAATTGACGGGCGACTGAGAGTTAGAAATAGGCTATAAACTTTCGTTTAAAACCATTATTTAAACACAAGACACTAAAATAAGCACATTTCACTGTATCATATATTGAGGAGGAAAAAATCACTGGTTCACTATTCCATTCTTTCCTCATCTTTATAATAAATTTAAGAACATTACAAACATTACAAAAAACATTAATGTCAAATTATCTTGATTCAGTATGAATAAACTTGATGGGATTATTAAGACTCAAAAGACGTTCTTTCTCACGATTCAAAGAAAAATGTCATGTGAGATTAATAAGATTAATTGTAAGATCTGCAACGCCTCATATGTAGGACAAACGGAGAGAAAATTAAAAACAAGAATAGCAGAGCATATCGCAATAATATTAATTAAAAAACTGGTAACCTATCTGTCATCACCGAACACAGGTTAAAATTCGAACATGAATTTGAATGGGAGAACACTGAGATCTTGGACAACAAAAGATACTACAGTAAAAGATTCGTTTTTGACATGCTTCATATTAAATCTCAAGCTTAAATTTAAAATCGGACACTGAATTCTTGCACCTATGCCTATACAAACATCCTTGACAAAATTGTGTCTTAATTCAATTACGTTTTCTTTTTGACACAGAAATTTAATTAAAGACATCTATTGACTTAATTTAAGAGAGATTTAACATTATTTTGACTATCTACGTAGGAATTTTAATTTATGACAATCATTTCAGTGACTCTACAAAAGGCAGTGTGCATATTTCTTGACACAGCTCTCATCTTTAGCGTTAAAGATCATTTCAATTCTATACTCATTACGAGATAGTTTTCTTTATGTAGTTTTTCCTCCTTTGCGTTATGTGTGATCAAAGTTTGCAACCGAGTTTCTTTAATTAATCATAATTAAGTTTTTTATTTATTTTTTATCATTACTCAATGAAGTTATATTGATGTCGTTAATTCTCACTTGACTAATCAGTAAATTGGCAATGATGCTTCTCAAAATTTGGAATTGAAGAAGATCTTCCGGCTGCTCTCTTGGATCGTTAAGATGCGAAAAATACTCACATCCATTGTTTGACATCGCTAATGGCTCGAACGAAGCCGAAACGTTCGATATTGATTTTTGCGAAATTTCTTGCGAAATTAATGTAAGATCTTTTTAGAATATACTTTTGTCTATTACACGCATTTAATAACTGCGGTTATTTCTAACTCTCATCGTCAATTTATTGTTACATTTACTATTGTTATTAAATATCTCGAGAGCTCAATTCAGTATTAAATTTATATTATTTAGTCTTTTATCATTTTTCTATATTCACATTTAATTTTTTATATTCACATTTAAATTTAACAGCATTTTCTCTTTTTCATAATTATTAATGATTAAAGCGTAAATATTATATTTTTTTCAAAAAGAATCCCAATTTATGTCAAAATAAAATAAATTCATAAAAGTAAAAGTGGAAAAAAGAGAGAAAGAGATAACTTGCAGCATCAGTTTTCTTTGATTTCGCGCATTCGCACTTTAGTCGTTAAGGGAGGTTAGTTATACCGGTTATTGGTGAGAGTTCACGAACAAACGAAGACCGGTTTCGTTCCATTGAACCGATCTCCAGCACGTCCGGGGACCGAGTTACGTATTGCGAAAAGGTACAGGCTTCGATAAAAATTCACAAGTAATGTAACATATAGATTCGCGTTTTGCCTAATAACGCAAGCAAAACTTCTTAATTAATGAATAATGTACATTTAATCATATTAAAACACACAAGACCAAAAGTGAATACCATAACACGTCTAACATTCAGATATACAGAGAAAACAAAGTAAACATGCATAAGCTATAGTAGAGAGAAATTATTACTATCAGTAACTAACAGAATCATAAGCTAGAAAAATAAAATGATTACAAATTCGAAGGAATTCACTAAACAAATTATTATTCTTGGTATTATTCTTGGTTTGCAACTTTCGTATGCATTTCAAGTGCATGAGAACGAAAAATTGCGCAAAACACATCTTCTTATATATAGGAATACCGAGCCATCGAAACTTCATCGATGATATTACGACGGGCGAGGTTCCAAACAGCGGACATAGAAAGAGCAGAGAAAACGAACACCTGGTTCGTATCAAATATCGCGGTCACGTATGCAGCAACCAAGTTTTCGGTTGTTTGTCGTATAATCGTGAAATTTACGATTATCGCCATCACGGAACATCGGAGACGGGAGGAGCAGCCGCACTAATGGTGGTATACACCGAATCTGGACCAAAGACCAACCGACCGACCAGCACGACCTTATGTCGCGTCGGCTGGTCCGGCGAGATCGTAAATTCAATTAGTCCGCGAATATCTTCAGGACCATAGCGGGGATCTTCTTCCTTCGCTTCATCTCCGAGTTCTCCGACTTCTTCTTCTCCTTTCAGTCCTCACGACCCTCTGTCTCTTCTCCCTCTCTTTATCTCAACCGAGTGGGAATTCACCCACTTTTGTTCTTTGTTCCGTCGCACTTCCTTTAGTCGCCTCCACCTTTACCGCGCCTTCTCCTTTTATTCCTACACTCGGCTAAACGTCCACCCTTCATCCTCTGCGCTATCCATTCTTCATCACAGTCGCAAGAAAAAAAGAGAAGAAAAGAGTAGAATAATCATATATTGCGCACATTGTAGTAGAACATGCCACCTGAGTCACTCGAAGGAAATGAGAATAAAAATTTAAGAAGAATGTTGAACTGCGATAGATATACATATATATATATATATATATATATATATATAGATATGCATACAGATAGTTACCATATTTTTTTTAAATTTATTTTATAGAAATATGGAAGTTGTACTTAATTTTATTTAGCTTTGCAACATCGGAACTATTGATAAAAATTATCTATTGAAACAACTAGAAATATATTTCGCTATCTCGTTTGCGGCGAAGTTGATAGTAATTGAAGTCCGTTTGGAGTTTGAAATTGAATTATTAGAATTACTAGGGAGTAACGTTCGCGCTAGGTAATTTCGATAATACGAGGCCTGCAGCGAAGCTGAAGCACCGTGATTTCTGAATGCGGGAGCCGGTGAATGCCTGCCAGCTAAAAGAATAAGGAGGTTAAAGTGGCAAAGGAACGCGGTACCGTAGCAAATAGCTAATTCGTACTCTGCGTGCGCGAGATCTCCTCTCGCCACACAGGTCGAACTTCTCGCCGAGGTGTTTCGACATCGAGAAATTCGTATCTTGTGCTCGCGCGACTCGCTTCGAAAGGACTTTCGGGTGCCGCTGTTAACATTCAACGATGTTTCTATCGCAGATGCAATCTAACTACAAGAGAAGCGCAGCCGAAGGCCGATGGCGACTCCCACGAGAGGTCACCTTGTGAAATTCACATGATACCACGTTTGCAGCATCGTAGCTTCTGAATATAAGCGCAAATCTCGATAATAAATGGGAAAAAAATTATAATACATATCACGTACACCCTAACATTACCTCCTATTTTGTATCTTTCTTTCCGTCTTTTCCTGCCCCTTTATAGATTAAGTAATTTATTTATGTGAGTATATAACAGATAATTTTCCTAAATCACAGGTCCCGTTTTTTTTTTCGAAGATGCATGAGAAAGAAAACTATCGGAGAAAGTAATCGATATCAAATCGGGGAAAAATTCAAATTTATATAAGATACATAATGTAAGAATTTCAGTTGAGCTATAATATTAACAACAAATTAATATAAATAACGTTCGATGTTTGCAAAACAAAGTAATTTAAAAACAATCAATAAACGAGCAAATTTAGATATGAAAAATTAAATATTATTTTATACATTCAACACATACATAAAAATTTCATATATAATTACAAAAACGTTTCGACTCACAGAGTCTTCTTCAATTTAAGATAATATTAACAATCATTATTCAAATTCGATATAAATTGACAATTATTCATTTGTTTAATTAATAACGGAAACATATATCTATTGACATTATGTACCTTAAAAAATATTACAACATTGTTATAATTACTTCATTATTATAATTAGCTCAATATAGACGTTACATATTTGAGCCAACTGTAAGATCTATAGTCATAAATATATTATTTATTAAATTGGAGGAAGGAAATAAATATTGGCTAGGTAAGGAATATAGAGAATGCGTATTTTGCGCAATAGGGATAGAACTGTATGGAACATTATGTGGAGGAATGCCCAAAAGTATGTAGTTAATTTAGGGAACTGGGAAAGGATAAGAAGATAAATATGGAAGAAACTTTGGAGCGAAGAATTAGATTCAGTTAAATGTAAAGTTTTAGGTAAATTAGAGAGACAAAGAAAAAAAGAGATCAAGAAAAGAAAAACGGAGGAAAAGACAACAACTAGCGAAAGACATAGAGTAATATGTTTAGGCAGGAGAACAAATTTGCATCTAGAAACGCGTGAGATTAGAAAGGATGTGATATAATATTAGGGATATATATTGTACTGCGATATATCTGTATAGTTGTAGGTAAGAATCGTACTATTGTACTGTGGTATATTGTATAGTATAGTTTATACGCAATGGCTGTAATATGTAGGTAATTATAAGATAGAAGAATATATTACGATATTCAAAGAAATGAAAATAAGAATATTAAGAAAATCTTTTATTTGTTTTTAGAGTTAGGTAGCAGTATGGAAGGATGAGTGTGGATAAGAAATTTATGTAAATCAAGTTCCTTTCTTGGCTATGTAAAAATGCTGAAGTGTAATAAATTCTATTACTTATTAAATTGACAACTATTCATGTAGCAGTCATCTCATCTTATTAAAATCATCTCATCTTATTAAAAACGCAATTAACAATTTTACTTGGAAAATACCGCTATATAGTTTCATTATTATCTCGACTGACTCTGCGAGCTAAAGATCTCGAAGCGTGAGTTTACGAATTGACGTTTTACCTCGAGTATTAGCAGGCTGAAATAAAACGTGATGAAAAACCGATAGCAACTTGATGAGTACACGTGTGCATTTGCTACTCAACACTCGCGGTATTGCGCCGCGCAGAAAAACTTTAACTTTACGCGATATAAGAACGATCAGCAACGCGCAAGAAACGAGCTCGAGACTCCTTTGATGCGCGCGAAGAGGCTATCAGTCATCACCCTGGCGAAAGGCATGGGAGTGATTTTCCGTCGGTGGCGATTTATCGATTGTGTACCGCGATGATTACGCGTTAGCTAACTTAAGCGTTTACGAAATTGATTGAACACGGTGTGTAGCCTCACAATTTCGGTAACGGGAGAAACCATGAAAGTAATCTATCAAAACATGACTTCCTCCATCTTCTAAAAGAAGCGTCGTAATTAACCCTTTGGTTACGATTAAACTGAACGTAGAACTGTATATACCGTTGTACGGTTACGGAACCGAATGTTCTTTCAATGAAATAAGTGCAAATTAAAATAACTGAGGATATTTCTATTTGATTGCGATAAGATATCAATATCATAGAAAAAAATCTACTATAATGATGGTTTGTTCTAAAAGATCGTTTCTAGAGAAGTCAACATTTCATGTTAAAGAACGGAGAACAACCCATAGTATAATAACTAAAGGATTAATTATGATTAAAGATTGAAAATAGAATCCATATGCGAAAGAAACATACCGTTTCCAACGGCAAGTCTCGTAAATAAGCAATCTCTCTCATAATAAATAAGTAGATAACGATATAAATGGCTTCGCGCGATAACCATCCAGTAATAACACATTTGCAATCGGACATGTTAGCTGCTACTTTTCCAAAAATTTATTAATCCTTTGAATTATCCCGTATCCTATATTTATATCAATGTCTTTTTATTCATATTACACTGCCTACACTACTTTGCATGTAATAGAGAGTTCTAAAATTGCGGAAGAAATGTTATCGAGAGGCGAAACACGATTGTCGCATTAAGTCGCATCCTTTTAGCGCATTAAAAATGCACCGACCATTAATGTTTCTCCTGCGCTGTCCTCTGAATGATAACACCTCCGCCGCGAGAACCGGCATATATAATTATCGTTCGTGCGCCATTTTCATAATTGAACATTTTTACGCAAGGCCAAGTATGGAGGGAAGGGGTAAAGAAAAAAAGATCGGAATGTATAATAAAGCTTCTTGCATTAAACCCACTCGCGCGGCCATTCGTGGCAGCGAGTTATCTGCATATTGCAACAAGCGTATTATTTAACTACCTACGCCAAGAATTTCGCGGCTTACAGATGAAACCTCATTTTATACGACTTCCTGTTGTTACCATTGACATTTTTTTAGCCTTCATATCTCCGCTACTATACTTCTATACAGAATGATAATCCCTCCGGATCTTCCATCGATCACTGACATCTACTGACGTCTAAACCAAAAAACTTGAGTTTGCAATCGGATATCACCGTAAAACATACGTTTCATAGATTGGGTTGATTTTGTTTCTCACGATGTCTAAATTACATCTACGTCAATAAGAGGTAAAACTGACATATCTACAAATACAAATTTCGGACACTCCTCTTCGTGTATTATATTTAAAACATTACAAGTAATCATAAATCTTCTTCCATCATATAATATATATTTAGCATCTCATAACATCCAATAGAATCTAGAATCTTCTGTGTAATAGACATTTCATAGCAGATAGGAGAAAGGTTTTACCTTTGATGCACGCGAAATATGACCATCTTTAATTTTATAATAATATTAGCCATTTTCTATTTTATTTAAGTTCTAAAAATGATGCGCATAAAAATCGTGTCATAATTAAAAAATCCGGCAAACTGTTTAATCAGATTACATTCAACTCTACGCAATTTAACTCTGCATAAACTGAAAATTCATAATGTTACCTTGAATTAAGAGGGAAATAATAAAAATGAAAATAACAACTAAACGATGAAGCAGTAAGCACTTATCGCAGTACACGCGTCGCCCACGCATCTCCTAATTGGTCGGCCTCGCTAAAAGAAAGGACGATTTGATGTTAACGTTGAGAAGCGAGTCGCATGAGCGAGGAAATCAGAAGCATTATTCCACACAAGGCGTTCCCGGTGCCGTAAACTTTGCGAGGACGATAAAATAACCGCGCCGCGCCCTGTAAAGAGAGTAAAGCGCCGGCGCGATACGTTGTTTCCTCGACGATACGAATCTGCCATTTTCTCATGAAGCAAACAACACACATCTCTCTGCATCCGCGACTCCACCCACGAATCCCTCCCGTGTACGTAATGTCGATTGCGAAATTCGTGGCGGTCTTACGTAACGCGCGATGTCTCGTACGCGCCATTGTTCTCGTCGTGACCCATTGTCGCCCGTATGAAGCGCGGCGACATATAGGTAAATGAAGAGATCCGCATCGCGCGGTTTCTCGTGCTATAACGTTGCCATAGTGCAACGCATTTACACGCGGCCGCTTGTATACGCTCGTCCCACAAGCTCCTAAGCTCTCGTGACGATTAATGTCGCCGATGTGATACACGCGTGTTTCGTAAACCGTCTCTTGTAAATAGGACACGCCGCGCCGTGCCGGGCCATACCTCGTCACACCTCCGTGTAAATTAAATCAACGTATCCATTAAAACGAAGTTTATGGCAAATGTTTAGAAAGTAGTTGCGCGGAATATACATCTATGTGACGTTGACGAAACGCAGGCATTATTAACGCTTTAGAGTCAGTGCGCGCAAAAAGCTTGCGGGCATGTATCAAAGCATCACGACGAATGCACAAAAATGTTCGATATATTTCTACAATAAATAATATATCTTTCAAATTTTGTAAGCTTAAGTAAATAAATTTCTTCTTCTACATGTTTTTCGAAATGTGTACTTGGATCCATATACTATCGGTAGATTATATATTTATTCACACATACACTATAGAGAGGAAAGGCCTCTATTATGAGATACCGAGTTCATTTTAGTTAAATGCTAGAAGTCTATGGACAGAATTTTAAAAAATAATAGGTCATTTTGAAGGGAATTTAATAAGATAACGTTATATGAAATTTAATTCAAATTCCATTTTTTTTTTTAAATTAAAGAAATGTAAAAAATGAGCAATCACAAAGTCAAAAAATTGTGCTCCTAATATGACATGTCCCAAGAAATCGATAGTAGAACGTAAAGTATGTCAGTATTGCAATTAAAAACTTTATTTCATGTTTCTAAAGTGCAAACAAACACAGCCAGCGTGCGTGAAAAGTGAGCATGCGATAGATTGTACCCAGAACTCGTCTTCAGGTAGTTGGAATCAAGCATCGCAGAAAGCAGGCCCTCAACGTTCATTCCGGTTGTCTTTTTTATTATTATACAATAACATTTATACTTTAGCTACGATTTTCACTATAACATAGGAGCGTGGGTTATTTCATTTAGAAATATCCTGGATATCTCATATTACGATTTTCATGCCTTATGGTTTTACGATTATCAAATTTAACATCTGTAATTAAACAACGACTTTACTCTATCACTACATGAAGAATTTATTGCCAAATATTTATTTATTGAACAATAAATAAGATTTGAAGGCTCATCTCAATGAAACTTGAAGACATCCAAATTCTAAAATTTTTTTTTTATAATGACTACAGATCTAGTAATCTAATAATGAATTTTTTACTAAATAGTTTTCAATCTAAAAGCAATAAATTCATGATGGAACCAACAGTATTTATTGGTTTAGCAGAAACGCCGCTATCTCATATTAGGCGCCTATCTCATAATAGAGGGCTTTCCTCTATATACTTTTTTTTTTCAAAAAAATAATTGTCTTCAACAAATTAGTGATCAACTTTTCAATTACGATATTCGTAAACTATTCTTTTATATAAGCTAAAAAATAATTTAACATGTAAAATTATGTCTTGTCTTTTCCTAGACTAGTATCAGAAAATGTATGAATTTATAAATCATTACATCCTATATTATTTTTAAAAACATATAGATTCATCATTGACAAAAAATGCGACAATTTCCCTCGTTCTAACTCTTCTTTCTTGCGGTCGCACAATCATCTGTTTCGCCCTAGAGCGAAAAATCGAGGATACTAAGCAAGAAAACAGAAAACCGATCAGGTGTAATAAAGCTCGTATTTTAATTTCAACGGCCGCGGCCAGTACGATGTAAGTGAATTTAAAGTCATGCCTTATATACCTGCATTTACTGCGCAGTAAAACGGCACGTCAAGCCTCTAATAGTACGCGTCTGCCGACTGAAGTTCCGAGCATGGAACACCGCTATAGCACCGGCATTTAGGGTTGTGCTAGCAATCTGAAATACCCCAATCAGGCTATAGGATCTATTAAAGAATATTAGAGCCACCGGCTCTCTTCGATAAATTGCCGTTTCTCTGAGCATTTCTTCCACGCGCTATATTACTTCAACGTTTTCTACATTTCCATGTATGATGACCGGCCTTCTTGTCCTTGCACAAGAAAACTTCACCGTTTCCCGCATCACTAAAAGTTACGAAAAGTTATCTCCAGAGTGATACCGTCTGATATTCACGAATTTACACATCATCAGTCTTGATCACAAAATACTTTCTAATTTTCGAGAATAATTTTAATTATTTTAGAGTTATTTAGAGTTATTATGTTGATATATATAAATTTGTGTTGTAAGAAATAATTTGTACTATCTAAATTATTAAGCATAAAACTTTACAAATTTATTAAGAAATATTTCTAAAATAAATTGAATAACATCCAATATCAGGCTGTTTCTTGCCCTTATGAAATAAACTGCAATGTTCACTTTTTCGAAACATTGGCATTCTAAGAATGGATTTAGATACTCGCTAACTTGCGAAACGCATAATTTCTGTATAGAAAGTACCCGTAGAAGCCTCGAAAGTGTCACTGAATAACATCATTCTTAATTAATTTCGTAAAAATACTGTATTCCTCAATAATAGATATTTAACTTATTAAGTATTTATCTATCAAAAATTTAAAATATTTATTTATATAGATACAATGCAAAGTTAATTTACAAAATTGTTTACAGATTTATTAAAAATTAAATGGTAATGTGAAATCATAAAATCTCATCTCGCGTATAATATAGCGAAATATATATTATAATATGATGTGCAATGTATATTTCATTAAAATCGTATGAGATAAGTAATGTAGAAGTTAAGTCGTTTGCATAATGTTACATCATTTACAAATGTCGTTAGAATCTCATTCTCGGACACTGTATCCTATATGCTATAAAACAGACGTGAAAACGATGTCTTTTTTTTAAGTTTAACGTAGTTTTTAGATTTAATGCGTGGTTAGACTAATTAGGGCGATTCTACTAAATCAAATACTAAAAATCTGCAACCCTATATTTTTAAATTATGAACTTTCTTAGCAATGCACTCTCATACGTTATCTGTATATCACTGTAATGCAGCTATAAAATACTACTAGCACATAGATATTATCGTAATATGTATTTTTCAATTCTTAATATTCCAATAAACTGACTACGACTTATTTGTTACGCCTTCTTTAAGAAGTTGCGTCACACTATTTCATATTATACTCGACTGTATTTTAATTTATAATTTTTATTAACAACATAATATTTTTAATAAATTTGCAATTTTATGTAGACATTCAAATTTCTCGTTAAGAGAAGAAATTAACAGAAAAATAAATTTAATTGATAGAATAAATAGAAGATCCTTAACAAAAATTTATAAAATTATTACATTGTTAAAAGACTGCGCTAATTTTCCAAAACAAAATTATATATAAAGGTTATTATGTTGAAATTATGAAAAGATTGCTGCTATTGTAGGAGGATTAAAACTCGATTACGTATCAGTTGTACGAATATAAGAGCACCGTGTGCATAATTTCGGATAATGATACTTAAAAACAATGTTTCTTCCCTCTAATCATCTAATTGCGAAATGTTTTGTTCAAATCTCTACGTCCCTTCGAGAATGGTTAATATAATTGGCAGATTCGTCAGACGAAGAAAGATGAACTCTAAAAAACGCAGACCTATCCGCTAGTTTAATATGCATAATTGTGCATTGCACATAATGTTAGGTTCCTCCTCGCTTGAGCATCAAAATTCGCCAGCGGCCGGATTTTTATCTTCTTTTTTAAGTTTCGACACAGCCGTTTAACGATTGCCGATGCAACGATCCGATATATCAGAAAATAGAGAGATGTCAAGCAGGTGTACGACGTAAAGGACGTCATAATCGAAGATCTTTACGTGTCTTAGCGTTGTCGACGCTGCAACTATGGTCATCAGACCGAAACGAGTGATGGTTCGTCAGATTTCGTTATACATTGTTGGACCTTAAGTAGACAATGTGAAGAATGCGAAAAGGTGGCCGAGGTGTTCCAATGAAAATAGATGAAAAAATATCATCACAGTTAATCTTGTATGTTATACATGGTAATGAATTCAAGTTATCGCCTGCGAAGATCTCATACCAGATTCATTTTGTCGACACCGCGTTGATTAAGGACTTAACTGGACGAATGACGCATAAGTAACGTATCCAGGTTTGAAAATTGAAATATAAAGTTTATCCCATATATCTTATAAAATAAAATATTTTAAAATAAATATTATATAAATTTTAAATTCAGTTATTTCTAAAATAATTATCATTTTGATCAGTTCGTTAGTATTATGATTCTCATTATGAAATATGTGTCGGATATTGCATGCGCATGCATTAACGAATAGCATGACAAATTCAATTTACTTACAACTTAATAATTATCACATTTTAATTGCACAATATCACTTGCATAACAATTATACAATATATATTTAAATTTATTTACCATAGTATTGTATAAAACTATAGTAAATTTGCAAATGTCATTAAAAATTTTATGCTTTACGCGTATAAAAATATAAATATGTAAATAAAATGAATTTTAAAATATAAAAATAAAAAAAGAACAATAAGGATTAAAAAAAATAATCATATTAATATTAACATATTAGCCACTTCAAAAAACCAGATATAAAATTCTATTTTATAATAAAAGATGTGTGTGTGTGTGTGTGTGTGTGTGTGTGTGTGTGTGTGTGTGTGTATGTGTGTGTGCGCGCGCGTGCGTGCGTGCGAGCTAAAATGTATGAATATGATTGTGTGTGATGATTGTTCAAAAGATAAAGACTATTTAGTATAGGGAAGCAAGAGAGCGCTCAAATGGAAAAAAGATTGAGGATCAGAAAGAAAAGAAGGAGAGTTAATGTAAGCCGAGTCTAAAAAATGGGAGGAAGTCATAACTCTGACACACGACGGATTCTTCTAGTCGATACCAGTCGTATCCGGTACACAAGGAAATAAAAAATGATGATCGCACAACCGAAATGTATCTGACCAATGCTGCATTCAATGGATTCACGACATTTCCGGTCAACAATACTATACCGTTTATCGTTTAATTAGGGATCAAAAACACTTAATTATGCAAGTTATTCTCTTTGTTTTATAAGAGAACTATTGTGTAGAGTTTCTTTTCCTCCTTTTTGTTAGCTGTGTGATTTTTTTCAACGATCGCGATGACTGTCTAGATTCTCGAAAAATATTATTTCCTCGAGACATCCTATCATTCCCATTTTTAACAATAAAGAATCTCACACACATTTACATAATAAAAAGACAAAATAAATAAATATTGAGTTAACTTAATTATTATTTGTTATCAGTAAATTATTCAAAAATTGGAAATATTGTGCTTTAAGAAATATTTAATGTAAAAAAACAGATTTAACGTAAGTATTAGATGTAGTAAAAAGAAATCTATTATTTTTACATGAAATTGAATGGAATAATATATGTTATCGAATAAATATGATCATTTTTAACCTTTAAGTGATGATTTTTTTGATATCACTAATGGTAACATGACGTGATACGGAGTCAATTTTACATCACTAATAGTGATAGGGAATCAATTTGACATACATCACGTTGAAGGTTAATTATGTGAAACACGATATCCTACTTGTATCAATAAAAATGACGAATACTTCATCTTGTCATGCAATCTCTCAAAAATAATTGGCAGACACAAACATTTAATCGAGATATTTTAATTGCGAGGTTCTTCTAACTAACCATCATATTCGTTTTTGCCTCTTTTTTAAGCATCCAACCCTTTCTTCACTTTTACACTTGGTAGCTGTGATCTTCGGCCTTAATTACTTTCGTAGTCGCTTAATTGCGATTAAGAAACCCTTTTGCTGATTGCCCAACAGTAACAGCGTCCTTAAAAATGAGATAATTGAAACATTCTCTTTCATTACGTGTAATTCTGGCTATCTATAATTAATTTACAATCTCGAACAAATTAATCCATATTAATACTAGGACTCCATATAGTTCTCTTCAGGTAATTTTTTCATTCTTTTGAAATAAAATTTTAATTAAATAATTTAATTAATTTAATAATTTTTATTAATTTGTAATATTACATCTATATATAGAAAATTTTCTCTAAAATAAAATATTTTTTTAAATTATTCGGAATAATAATGCAATAGTTATTAAATACTAGATTTACATACTCAAAAACTATATACACATTAAATTTATATTTATATTATTTTAAAAAGGCGCACAATAATTACAAAAATTCCTTTTCTTACTGTATTATTATAATTAGTTTTACAACTAGTTTTTGATATTAATGTTAAAGCATGAGTTAACTTAATTCTATAATTTAACTTTTGCAGAACAAAGTTCTTGAATAAATTCTTGAATATGTTTAGAATTTAACCATCTCGATTGATTTATTGGTTCTTGGAAAAGAGAATTGTCTCGAATTACGCAGAAGCAGCGTGAAACCAGTCTTAATAAATTATGCATCGCCCGCCCTTATGACATTAAAAGTCTTCGAGCATTGTCTCCGATTCAAAGCGCTTGCAACCATTGTCGGGCGAGTAAGATCTAATCTTTGTTAATAAATAATTATTTCTCTATTTAAAAAACTAATCTCGATTCGATAAAAATTGTTTCGTATTTTTTGTTAATATAAATATGGAGTAAAAAATAAATAAACAATAAAGTTTGAGAAAGAGAAATTAATAATCAAAGCTGAATTTCTTTAATTGTATACATAGTATCGTTCCTTTATTTCAAAAATGGCACAACTCAAAAACATATTATTGAATATGAGTTAAATAAACATTACTCTATCAATCATCAAATAATCTAATTCAATAAAAAATCATTAAAATAATTTTTAAAAAATCAAAATCTTCATAATTCAAAGAGACTGATCTTTTAATTCCTTATGAAACGGAAATAGCAAAATTTGAGTATATATCAAGAATATTTATATTTTCTGAAATTAGTCAATAATTTTTTGTTAAAATATAGTTCCCTTTCCGAGAAACTTAATTTTTTGATAATGTGTCACTTTTGAAGAAAGCGATGTAATTAATTTATTGATGTCAAACTAACGTATTTTCCAATTATTCTCAACTTATCAGATATATATATTAATAAAAAAATCCGTTGGATAATTTAACGAAAAGCTAAATTTTTTTCGTTAATGTTAACATTCTATATTTAAAATATATTTAAAATATATAGAACGTTGCTAATTAATTAATTATACAAATTAATAATAAATTTATTATATAATATTCGAAAACAAAATCTTAAAGAAATTTTCAAACTACGTCTGAATAATGTCTGAAATAAAATTAAATTAAGAATAAAGTGTCTCTTCTTTATCAACTAATCTTATGGTGAGTGCATACGTACTTGCAAATACATAGAATATAAACGAATTGCAGAATGCATGTAAAAACATTCTGCATTATTTGTTTCGATCAATATTTAATCACTTGTAAATGATACAGTCGTATAAGCAGATACGCTAAATTAAATTGTTTCATGCTTGTATTGCAAATGAAGAAAAACGTCTCTGGTCATTCTATTCTGTTCGCAGCAAATATGAATTAAGATATTTATATTAATAATGCAATAGCATTATGCAATAATAAAATATCATTACAATTAGTGTATCAGGATTGCATTAATTAACAGATCACTTGCATTAATATTAAAATTGTGACAATTTATTTATTTATTTGTATATGTATATGTATACGATTTTATTATTATTTTAAGCATAAAATGCAAAAACATAGAATAGTTGTATACGCATAATATAAGAAAGTCTGATCCAATAAGCATCCAACATAACATATCATCATATTGATTGAACATAACATATTGATTGATCCAGATGGTCTCATATTATACATATGCAACTATACCACTTTGTATGTGATAAATCATTGCAATAAGCAATGTGAAACACGATCGGTAAAAAATGGAAGGACAAAATCGCATTTGTTTTACCCTATTAAAGGCAGAATGTAATCAAGCGATGATTTTTCTTAATGCTTCTAATACCCAATTTCTAATAAAAATTGAGAAAATAATCGTCCTTGCGAAATAAAATCATATTGTTTCTTATGATGTGTCATCAACATATATTCGAGTATTAATTAATATGTTCGCAACAGAATTACGATTTTCGTGATGTCACGTATGACAGAAATAATGTAATTAATTTTTTACATGTAATTAAAAATATAATTATGTACAATATCGAATAAAAGTGATAGTCTAGTGTAGATGATTTCTAAATGCATGATAATAGCAAACGTGAACAATCAACTCTGCCTGTACACTAACAATAAGAGAAAGTAAGAGAAAGATACTTAAAAATTTATTTGTTAAACATAATTATTTCACTGAAATAAATCTTTATTTGGATACGGCGAAAAAAATAAAATTTTATCCCTAGCAAATAAATGATCCATTTTATTTTTTTACTAATGAGATATATTTTTAAATTAATGAGATAAGATAATTAAATTAATGAGATGAGATGAGATAATTTCACAGAAATGTAAATTTCCTCATTATAGTCAATTTTTCTTATAACAAACAAATGTCAAAGAAAACGTAATAATATTTTCTTGCAAATAATTCGATAATATTTTTTTCTGAACGTACGTTTATTTAACTTCAATTTGCGCTGCATAAATTAATATAGTAATATGATGAAGTTTCTGACGAGAAATGTAAAATCGTTGACAGATATAATTCATTCATTCTCTTGTAACTTTCGTATTTCTGTCATGTTCAAATTAATTCTTAATAGCTAGCACCAACAAGTGGCATTCAATTTACAACAAACGGTTAGCAACATTTAACATTTACATTGTTATCTTTAATATATTAATGTTATACGCATATGATCTATTTTTGTTCAAAGAATCGATAAAAATCGCAATAACCGTTATTTTCACTTAAATTCGAATGTATCCACGACAATATCATGAATGTTTAATTATGCTATTATTCAGCATCATCTGTCAATTAGCATGTCATACGGGTAGCACTGAAAGTGAAGCGCCACCTGTAATTTTATTTGGGGTAACGTACATTAATTTATCACTTTGATAAATACATACTCATTAAGTAAATACATTATGATTGTATCTGTGTCTCATTATCCCAACATTTCTTATATTCGCTGATTCATAAATTAAAAATTTATGAATTGCCCCTATTGCAAATTCTCAGTCATTAGTTCTTTACGCGTGTCAGTTTATGTAATTCTAACAGTTTTTATGCGTTGCACAGCTACAATTAAATATATAAAACGAAACTATTAAATATCTAATTCATTCAAGATATATTTTAAATTTTGTTTTTTAAAAAGAATGTAATTTCTAATGCAACTTTTGGATAATCTCATATAATTTTTTTTGGTATCTCGACATACAAACTAAAGAATTTTTCTGGAATAGATCGCACGCTGACGCTCGAAAAAAATTTTAATTCTTGGAAGCGGGGTAGCAACATAAGGGTACATACATGACTGGTTGCAATCAGATAGCAAAAGAAGGATGTGTGTATTCTTTTTTTCTATTTTATCTCTAATGATTCCTCAAAACGAGCTTTACATCCTGAACGGCTTATCCGTATTTGGCGCGTCGCTTTTATCGCGATGTTTCCTATACCCATCACCGGCTCGAACCATAAGGCGAGAGTAACCGACAGGTGGTACCGATCAGTCTGAAGACTCAGAAGAAAAAAATTAAATGTCATGATGCTCTTGTCATTATGCCTTTCATAGAGACACAAAAACAAGTCTGATCGTCGCAGGTAACTATTTATTTTATTAGGAATTTTGAGTTTTCTCACGGTAGTCAAAATAAAAATATTCTACCGAATCTCATCGTCATCAATGATATTGCAGTCTTATTATGTGTAACGTAATTGAGATGTTTAATATTTATATTTAATATTGTGTTATTTGAAATAAATTTTCGAGAAAGAAAGAAGAAAAAGAAAAAGAGAAAAATCAAAAGGAAATAAAAAATTGTATGTATACGTAAATAAATTTTATTCTCTATAAATCTATGACATAGGTTTGTATATATCTGATGTATTCTCTTATTGACATATTCATATTAATTTTCCTTCGATGCTTCTTTCATAAGAAATATGAAAGAATTTCACATAATTTTAATCATATACAATTTATTATATAATTATAGTTTATCGTGTAAAACTTTAAGCTATTCTATTACATTCTTTTAAAGAACAAAATTTAAAATATATCTTGAGTAAATTAAATATTTAACAGTTCAATAAATTAAAATAATAGATGTAAGTATAATAAACAAGTATATATATATACCTTCTTTAAAAAATATTTGAAATACACAATGATTCGCAATGGAAATATACGTGAAGCTCTATGACAAATATTAAAACAATAAAAATAATTTTTTATTTAAATGCGTCTCTCAGCGTGGTTGATAGATTCATATATATGTCGATATGCGCGTATTCAATTCACAATTCACGGGGGTTCATGCATACTATCGCCTGTTCTCGGAACTTTAACGCGGGCAGTATTATGTGTTTAGAAAAACTTGAGTGGCAAAGCGGGATGGCGATCAATTACCGCGAATTTTCCTTAATTAATTGCACGCCACGCCGGGCCATCGCGTGCTCGCGAGGCACCGCAATAAATACCAGGCGCTCCGCGAAAGGCCAGAGTCGATTCGTCACCGTCGCCCATTCGAGAATCACGCAGGCGGTCTTACGCTCGATCGTATAATCGCATCGAGTCCGAGAGCGGAAAAACTACATCTCCTAGCACGGCGGAAAAGGCTTAATGCGCTCAAGAAATAAATCCTGTATTCAAACAGTTATACGATCCGACATCGATCATGCAGGAAAAAGCACCCGCTCATTGCGATAGAGGAAAGTTAATGACAAAGTACGACGATAGAGTAGCAACGTTCGTCATTTTTGTTCTCAGAGAATTAACGATGATCATACCCTTAGGAAGCATCAAATGAGAATAGTCATAGAACTACAGTCATTATATTAGGTGTAGTAAAAAGAAATCCATTATTTTTGCATGAAATTGAATGGAAAAATAATGGATTTCTTTTTACTACACCTAATATCTATAAAGAAGATAGATAAATGTGTAGATTTTATAATTTTACTTTTCAAAAAGTTACATTAAAATTAAATAAACACTTTCCGTTTGTCTATGATTTGATTTTCGATTTCAATTTAGAATTTGCACCAGTAAAAAAATTAAACGTAAAATTGTACGGATAGATAAAATAAAAATATATGAGTAATAATTATCTGTTAAATTACTTTCTCAAAATTATTTTAATTAAGTAATTAAGTAATTTTTTTAATAATATAATTATTTCATTGCAATAAAAAATATAATATTTTTAAATCATAATTAATATTATGCTAATATTACGTATACAAGGTGTCTCATCTAAGATCAGCTACCTGAATAACACACACAGTTTTGGAAATAGGAAGAAATGCTTGAAATAAAGTTGTATCGAGAGGAGAACACTTTTATGTGCAGAATAGTTAGAGAAATCATATTATGTAAAAAGTTCATATAATTCCATTTTAAAAAAACAAAGATGACTTTCAAATCTCCTAAGTGTCTCTATTTGGGAAAAAATGTTCATTATCACATGATGCTCCTCTCGATACAACTTTATTTCAAGCATTTCTTCCTATCTCCAAAACTGTGGTTATTCGAGTGGTCGGTCTTACAGACCCTGTATATATATATATATATATTATAATCAATTAATTTGTAAATATATTTTATATATAAAAACATAATCCTCATATAAAAAAGGCTTTAAATCGTTCCGGATCTATATTTTTTAATATTTCCAAGTTTTATCATCCACAATTATTCTTAAAAATATGACAGCAATAAAAAGATGGCGATTCCCTGCGATATGATTTAGTCTACCACTCATTGTCAGTAATAATACAATGACAATGACAAATCTACCACATATCTTATTACCACTGGTACATCGAGGGAGAAGAATGGCGACACACAGAGGACACCGAATCAGTAAGCAAAGAATAATTTATTCTCATGAAACGTAGTTCACGGGGTTAATCGAATACTCGTGTCGTGGATGGTTTAGCGTCCTGGTGCTAACCACCATGAACGTTTAGTTCCTCGAGTTCTTCTGTCCTCGCAATATGTACGCGAGTGCGGGTATGTACGACCAAGCCAACGTGGTGAGTAACCAACGATCACATACGCCTACGAGATAAGGCAGATTGTTTGTCAAAGCCTTGCCGATTCGTCTTGCCGTGCCAACTTCAACAGACGTATATTGTCGCCTCGCCCACGTGCATATGAACGAGATTTTCTCTCTACACCGTGTGTCATCGCTTGCCTCCTCAAGGATGCATTTATTTATTCAGTACCGCTGTCCAGCTGTGTTTGAAATGCGAA
>NW_017259183.1:5052753-5055422 GCF_001594045.1 Atta colombica | reverse complement strand
TATTTTTATTACATTCAATCTTAAAACAAGTTCGTTGTTAAAAATACAAAATAAATTATCTTGTACACATACACATATATATATATATATATATATATATCGTAATTAACCATTTGTTATTTATGATCAACCTAGAGCGTACCTATAGTTCATTAAGTTTTTATGTCGTCGCGTAAAGCAAAAGTTCTTACATGCTCGTTGTAAAGAACTAAAACATAAATCTCTCTAAGTGAGATAGTATAAAGTTTATTTACGTAACACGTTACACGTGGAGTGTTATATCCGCGTATTGCAAATTTAACGCTCTGTTCACGAATGCTCAGACGTTATGACTCCGCGTTGAAGTTTATTTGTATTTATGTTCATTTCCATTGACAAAACATATTAAGCGATTATTAATGATAATTAATGTTCTATTTTTCAAATTAATTTAATATTTACATCCAATATTATATTATAAATACAATATTATTAATATTATAGATTACTATTACTTAGTGTTAAGTGAAAATCGATGAAATTAAATTATATGTATATAAGTGAAAAATATCATAGCATTCAAAGCGATTCTTCTATACTTAATGATATTTTTTGTGAATTTATATAATTTCCAGTTGCTGACTGTGATTAATACCGTTTTTCATTGGTAAAACTAGTGCACTTAAAAGCCGTTGTACACAAATCGACGTAAAGATATATATTTAATAAAAATAGACACAAGTTAAATCGCAAAATCTTCAATATATTTTATTGTGCTATTTAATAAAATATACACATTAAGCATTTTATCAATTAAAATATTTCATTTTCACATTCAGAGTAACGTATAACGGCTTTATGTACTGAGTGCGCATCAGTTCTGCTAATGAAAAACGCTATAAATATTTATCTTTGAACATCCTAACCGACACTGAAGTAATACAGTCAGTAGTTTGAATTGGAAATTCTGTATAAATTCATAAGAAATATCATTAGGCACGAAGAATCGCTTTGATAGAATATGATATTTTTAACTTTTGTGTAATAGATTGTTCAAATTCCACAATTGCATAATTGAAATAATTATTATTAAATACTAAGAGATTTAGCTCAGGCAGAATAAGGCATTTTCCTACAGAATTAGTTGTGTTATTAATATATTGGTTTAATCACTTATTTCTTTAAATATTTAATTTTATATTATAAAGAAATTTTATAGTACGTTGTATTTAGATCAGGCTCAGAAAACCGGATTGCACCGATTTTACATTATTATCCCTCTTTTGTTTCATAGACTATGTGGCGAAGACGACGTTTACATGGCACCTTAATCGAATTTAATAACATTTATAGCTGAAACTGATCAATCATAGTTATTTCTCTGAAGAATGGAATGACTGTGATTGGTTAGTTTTTAACTATGGATGATCGATTTATCTATGGATTATTGGATATATGGACTATGAATTTATCTATGAATTAACTATGAATAATTTTTAATTCAAAAATTTTGAATTAAAAAAAAATATTTTAAACATACACTTAGTTAACATACCTGTTCTTATTTTGAAGTGTTACTTCTCTACGATTATAAAAAGTTTTACTTTTAATTTTCTATAATTTATAGCTAATATCGTCCCTGAACTCGATCGTTCTATGTCTTCGCGCGCAGTCTATACTGCACTGAAAAAAATTTCTGGTTGAAAATGGACGAATCAGAAATTTCTAATTAAATTTATTAGAATTCTAATTGAAACTGGAATTCTAGAGGATACAATATTTCTGGTAAAATCAATTAGAATTCTTATTTTTATCAGAATAATTATATTAATCAAAATTCTAGTTATCTCAACTAGAATTTATAACAACATGGAAATTCTAGTAGACATAAAAAATAAAAAAGAAAATTCTAATTCGTCCATATTCCAAAATTACTGTTTAATCCAGACTCTCACTGTAGGTACGTTCGGGACACTGAACTATATATACACTGGACATGAACGGTATGTAAACAAAATAATAAATGTCACTTCAATTTTATTAGTACATTCAATAAAATAACATTAATAACACTTTTCGTACCCTACATCGTTAACACATGTGCAGGAATTGATACATTTAATACAAAAATTCTTACCTATGAAATGAAATGCTCTTTTTATTTCTCTGCTCACACCGCACTTCATATTGATGCTTCGCACATTTTGCAGTAATGTGATTTTATAATTTTTCAAAGTAATCTTTCAAATATAATCCCACAACACACACACACACACACACACACACACACACTCACTCACACACACACTCACACACACACACACACACAAAATGATCTTGCTGACATATGCGTCTCACTAAACGTAAGTGCCTGAAAACTTCTGATCTTATATTAACCAAATTAAAATGACGCTGATCAATTGGTACCACGATTTTCTATCTGCTTCACAGCAGAAATGCCCATTTCAGTGTATATATATATATATATATACTTCAGCAGTTCGGGGAGACGTTATTAGTGCTATTTGTGTCCTTATTTTAATCTAATAAACAACAAAGATAAAATGACAGAAGTAGCGCTATTAAATTTCTCAAATATATCATATGTTATGAAACAATCATATATCATATAATATTGTTATGAAACAAAAGGAGTAGGGATGATGGTAAACAAAATCGGTTGAAATGTA
>NW_017259183.1:5039750-5052653 GCF_001594045.1 Atta colombica | reverse complement strand
TATATAAATATATATCCATATCCATATCCATAAATAATGGTTTACTTATAAAATAAAAGAATGTAAAATAATCTGTGTATAAAATTATATTATAAGCATGATAATCTCTGCTTCAGCAACTACACGATAAAATTACAGATATCGTATCTCAGATTTAATATCAAGTATGAAATTAATCGAATTAATTATTCATTTGTAATTAAACATTCAAACGTTTTTCATGACCCATAGCAATCCGTTTCCAGGAAATAATTTGGATAGCATAATCGTTCGTTTCTTGCTTGAAACGGACACTGCATCCTTTCATTAACTTTTTGTTTAGAATATGAGCGTCGAATGCTAAGCGAAGTGGCATGATGGAGTAAATTCCGTCGCGGAAGGGTAGTGAAGATGTACGGTGTCACTTTCCATGTTGTTATAAACGTTGTTTTGAGTTACAGGAAATTATGCACAAGGCACAGATGCAAGCCGTCAGCCGAGCTGTCAGCCGCTAATGGCGGCATCATACATTCTACGTAACGTAGCGTGGCGTCGTAATTATTATTAATAGTAGCTCGTATATTCCGCAAACAGAAGTGGAGATCATTTTAAAATGCGCGAGCCTAGAACTAATTTTATGTCACGCATACTGTCGGTGCAACCGAGTAATTGTACGGAACAAAAGATTGATATTTATGAGCCAGTTCGCGGCAGAAATGCAAATCAGGCGATACGGCTGTTTTATATAGCTGCTGTGAATTAGAATGTACGTAGCTTAAATTTTTTTCTTTGTTTTTAATTGAGATAAAATCAAAGACAAAAGTACAAAGAACTAAGTATGTGATACGTGACAATGTATGATTTGTAATATCGTAGAGAATTCACGTGCTTCTGAAATTACGAAATTATTATAGAAGAATAAAAAGCACTCAGTAAGTAAAGGGATTTATTATCATTCTTTCTTATCCTCGAGATAAAATGACATCTTCTTCACGATGAATCGCATGCGACAGAAACCGATACATTATTCTTCTACTCTACGTTTTTTCTCATTTTTACAATAAGAAAAAATTAAAAAAAAACCGTATATTTTTTCCAAAAAATACAGCTTCATTGCAATTAATCATAAAAAGAATGTAAATAGGAATATGTATAATATAATCTTTTTTTGGAAAGAAATAGTTTAGAATTACTTATTAATATTTTTATAACTTATATAGTATAGAGAGTTTGTGTCACTAATATTCTTTAAAGTATAAACATAACATCAATTAACATAAGTCAATAACTATTTCCAAATTGCAAATTAGAATTAATTCTATATAAACATATTTTTACTTATTAAGATTTAAATATATAATTTTCACTTATATTTTTAAATAAATTGATTAGATTTTTAAATAGATTAGATAAGATTGAAGAAAATTTGATATTTTTAAATCTAATTCGAACTCCTTAGATAAAATTTACCCTGCTCTTTGCGCATTGCACATTACACTTTTCCTCGAGAGTTTGCATCGGGTTACATTGAGAAGAATTTAAGATTTTAAGATTTACAGCATAATACAGCACGACCTAATACACTCGTAACGAGAAAGTAATCATAAATCATTCAAAATAATGTGAAATTTATTAATCAAGTTAGAAGAGAGCGGTGATATCACATTCTTATCATTGCTGAATGTATCACTGCGTGACCGCTTGTCATCAGAATATTTATTTATTCGTGAAATATCAGAAATGAAGATCTATACTAAGAACAAAAATATTGATTTTCACGTAAGGCACGCTAAAATATAATCGCTGAAAAGTTGTGATAAAACTATGCTGGTCTTAAACTGTTAATTTATTCAAAATTTATAGCACTCTCATAAACGTATTTTTTTCAGTTCTTTCTAACATGATTGTAACACAAACGAATAAGAGAATAGATTGCTTTTCTTACACACAAAATTTGTATTCAACTAAACTAATTCAATTGTCCTTATTTCTTTTGTTAAAGAATATATGTATTTGAATGAAATACAACATATTTTATTCATAAGCCAATATTTATAAATATGCAATCTTCAAAAGAAATAAAGATGAACTAAATTAATTTAGTCAAATGCACAATTTTATTTCAATGTAGTTATCTAGAAATGTATCTTAGTCAATAATAAAAGAGAAAGAAAGTCAGTTACAGAACAAAATAATTTTATATATTTCTTACGGCTTACATAGAAGCTATTTGATAAATATATATTCAATTCGATAGGAGGTAAATGTACTTGGAATTGAATTATTAGTAAAAGCAGTACAAAAGTATATATTACGACATATAATTTGTATAACGTGTATAAAATTATATGCCCCTCAAATAATTGCAGATGAATTCGGTAACCTTTTTGAAACGATCGCTGAATATAAGCGAGTTGAAACCACGATTCTACAATGTCGATCTTTAAAGAGTTAAGATAATAAGGTGTGTGTGTGTAATTAATAGGGAAAAGAAGGAGGTTAAGAAGAGCGTTACGGATTCACATGCGAATAAATTGAACGATATTGCAAAAACACAATTACATATTTATCTCTTTCGCTCTCGAATATCGTAAGAACTGATCCAAAAGTACGATCATCGCGCCTCGGGGCGCCGATGTTATCTCGCGCTGCCGTAGCATCGACTGCCTACGCACGAACGTCGCCGCGTGACGGACATCTGAATGTACATGCACGCAGCTGCGCTTCACACGCAGGACACCCACCGGCAATTATGCACGCATTGTAACGTACGAGGGTGAAAAAAAATCGTTCACGCGAATAAGGAAATAAGTGAGAGAAGGAGAGAGAGAGAGAGAGAGAGAGAGAGAGGAAGAAAAAAAAGGAGAGAGACGCACACACGCGTGCAAGGAAACGCGACACAAGTCCATACATGCATGTAAGTACGTATGTACGTAGGAAAGACAACTCCGAACTCTCTCGACTATTTGTCAACGGCTGAGAGACGGCTGCTGATTTCTCGCGACTTCTCTCGTCGCCTTGTGTACCGCGAATGCAAGTAAAAAGAGGCGGCGAAAGGGAAGCATTGCTGCAAGGGAAGCCGCGAAGGCATCGTTCTCCATTTCGTCCTCTCTTCCTCCGTCTCTTTCTCTTCTCGCGACGAGATGGTACGCGTTCTTGTTGCGCACAGGATCGCAGGTACAAATCGTCGCGGTGAGATCAAAAACCGACGCGTATTCGCCGCTAGTGCAACATCGTGCCGAGCAGAAAGCCATGCACGCGCTCACGTGGTCAGATAATCCGCCGTATAATTTCGTCGCCGCGAATGCAGCACCGTGGATGGTGCATCGCAGCATCGCGTATATCAGGATGGACGGGTGGTTCTTGTCGTACGTAGAAACACCATAGAGACGCTTGCTTGAGAGGAAAATGTAGAGCACGGAGAATTTTATGATTTTTATGATTTTATTCCGCAGCGGCAAAGCGGCGTGTTGCGAATCACGCGGATGGTAAAATCAATATTTTTCATCGGCTATTCGCGAAACTCGTAAAGATATTAATCCTTTTGTAATTCTGCACGACGTTGAGGCCGCGCTATGTCGATACAGCGTTAACGAGTATCGCAGATATACGATATTGCGAATTGTCTCGGGAAAATACATATTTTACTCCGAGGCGTAAATAGCAGTTAGTTTCTTTAACTGTCTAATAATAATGCCAGGATAAAACGAGCTCCCTAGGCTGCCGCTACAGGTCGTTTGAAAGAACTCAAAGATTGTTTATCACGGTGTTGCTTCACAAAGAGAAAACTCTCCGGCAACGTTCTATTACAAAGTGGCGACTACATTTTATCGTACGCCTCATTGATGAAATAATAGAAGCAGAAACCGGATACACTCGCGCGCAAACAGTATTTAAGCAAGCCTCCGATAACACACACAGTGACACACGTGAGCGTGGATAAGCGGTAATGCTTCATTCGACGTGGGCAAAAATAGAATTGCCGGTCCCGCTTAAAACTTATGTGGCTCCAAATGCCGTACATTCTCAGGTTCTACCTCGCGGTCTAGTAGGAAGACATTTTTCTGCGGTCAGTTAAAATATGCCGACCCGCTTGATATCAGCCTTGCAAGGCTACCTGTGACAAAGAGATCTCGCTTAAAATCAGGTAGTAAACCCGTTGTGGCGTGACATATTCAAACGCGCTCCCGACGAATCAACGAGAGGCCGACTCTAAACCGGCTCATATTTTGCAATTTCTATATTGTGTTCCGGCGTGGAGATTTAACGTGGCGCGTAATAACTCGGCAATGCAAGGAAAACGAGACTTGCGAAATTTAAACGGGCGCGATTAACGCGTTATCCAGCTGCCAATTCTATCTTCCTAACCTAAATAAAATGTGTGAGCGTATTTTATCTATTTATTAAATTATATATGTACAAAAAAAACAAAAACAAAAAACACACATAACACACAGAAGATAAAATGGGATAAAACGAAATTCTGTAAGGTTGCAAAACAAGAATGCAAGGTAAGAATTTTATTATACGTGTATTTTTGTGTATGTGTACTGAAGCTAATTAAGAAGACAAGTTTGTCTACATTCCACATCCTGGACGGTTATTATGTTATAATTATACTCTCTGCTTATACATATATAAGTGGCGAAAACAATAATTTGAATATCGCTGACGTGACATTCAAATTATTGTTTTCTCATAACAAAATGACGTTATTTTGTCTTCATTTTAACATCAAGATGTCAACGTCAGCTTGCTATCAAGTAACAGATTGTCGCTCCAAGCAAGTTTTTAATCTTTACCGATTCCCAATATTTTCTTTGTATCTCTTTTCTTCATTTTCATACATTATTTATAATATACGCATTTTTCAGATTCACTTTAATGGAAATGTAAAATTTTTTATGTTTGTTAACGGAAGAAAATTAAAAAAATATAAAACTAGTAAAATGGAATCATTTCTAAACTATTTATATATTATATTACGTATATTAATATAAATTTAGATTCAGTTAAAGAAAATATAATTTCTTTAAAAAAAAGAAAAATGAATATTTAAAACGTAAGAAACAGTGAATTTTATCTATGGTCTTATTAAAATATGTATTATTATAGGCCCTTGTATTATTATTGGCCCTAAATTATCATCTAATAGTACGATATATTATATATATTACATATATACGTTAACTTTGAGGACTCTGAAAACAATATATGTTTACGTTTTTACGATTTATCCCGGATATAAGATTCAATAAATATTCTTGCAGATTAACATCATGTGCTCATTAAAAGACGTTAATACATTCCGTGCCAATTTTACATGATTTAATTACCACCCTATGTAATCGATAACCCACGCAGCACGGTTATTCTATTTATAAAATAAAATATATAATGATTAAAAAGTTACAGAAATATTACTATAAAAAGAAAGAGATCTAACATACAAAATATAGAACAAAGCAAAAATATTTTTTATTATTTATTTAATAAACTTATTTTATTAAAGTTAACATTTTGTATAAACATTCATTAATAATTATTTAATAATAAACATTTTAGTGACAATTATTAATAAACATTTATATAAAATGTTAATTTTTTAAAATAATTTTATTAACCTTCAACTACATGAATGGATCATTTGGACTCGATTGAAAATTTTAGTCGGCCGCTATTTTTGTACGATTAATGTTGCAGAGTTGAGATAAGAGGGTAAACAAACTTTTCTCTCTCTCTCTCTCTCTCTCTTGATCGCTGTGATGCAATAATTTCGTTGTTGTTTTGCTTGTCCCAATTATATTTTGATAAAAAATCCAATTGTGATAAAAAAAATTGTAATAAAAGTTTGGCATGGACTCGTCAAATATAAATTCAACAGATTTTTGTCAAAAGTGAAAATTCGTTTTTAGTAAATGGAGATACCATGGCCCCTTAGAGTTCTTTTCTTTTTTTCTTAATATAGCAAAAGATTATATACTTTTAATATTTCTAAAATGCTTAATTGCAATTTTGATACTCTAAAAATATTTTTTATTTTATGAATTTTTTAAGTATGAAAAATATAAATTCTTTTTTATATTCCAAAAAGTAAATAAATGAAATCTGTGCTGCAGCTTTTATTTTCCGCCCGTTCGCGCTGTATGAACAGAGTTCGATATTGGTCATCATTGTATAGGCACAAGTCACGTGGCACCAAAGACATAGGACGTGTTCAAGTCGACAAAGCGCCCAGCAAAAGAGAATGGATTAAAATAGATTCAGATTTTCAGAAATACGCATTCATGAATGTTAAAATGAATCCTTTTCAATCCTGAATACATTTTTATTCATTTGTAGGAATTGCATAAAATAAATGTCTATTCCTTCTCAATTTTGAAAGCATTTTTATTCATTTATAGGAATGGCATGGAGTATATTTCTATGCTTTTCAATCTAAAAAATAATATTATAGTATTTTGTGTGCATCGCGAATACTACTTAATTTAAAATTCTGAATAGGAAATGCAGTTTTTCAATTCAGATGAATATATATAATATCAGTCATTTCCGTGCATTGCTAAATTCAAAATTCTGAATAGGAAATGCAGTCTATTAATCCAATTGAATAAAAAAAAGTTTTTCTTTTAATGACTCATTTTCTTAAAATGAATCATGAATATTTAATTCATAATTGTGAGTAGAAAATCCATTGTTTCATTTAAAAATGCATCATGAATGCTATTTTATTCAAAATTATGAATAAGAAATTTTTCGTTTTAATTTAACTGAGTTAAAAAAAAATTGTACCGTAAAAATATATATGAATTCTACTTCATTTAATGTTTAAAAGAGACATAAAAAGAACTAAATATGTGCAATAAATATTACATATGTAAATTCCTTATTTTTAATTAATAAATTAATCGCTTTTATGTAATTTTATTAATACGTTTCCTTTATTATATAGCTAGCGTAATTTTTTTGTATAAAAGTTTTAAAATAATAACTATAGAATTTCATGTAATTACTACTTTAACTTATTTAAACTTTTACATATATAAAAATTTTTTTTATAGAATCCAATCCATCGTTTGCTGGGCGGCTAAATGTGCTCGCCAAGCAATTAAACATGATTGGTTGGATTCACAGGTAAGAACCAATTATGCTCATTTGGCATGCATGCCTAACCGCTTTGCCGTTTTGAACTCACCCATAGAAAATGGACTGCACGATCTGTATCTAAGTAGTGTTTAAATATAGTCGACAATAATGAGAGAGAGGGACCATAGAAGGACGGCCAATCTCTTTCCCATTATACTGTTGAATGAAAAGAAACAGAAATGGCCGTCTTTTGTGATCTCTCTCTCTCTCTCTCGCTTATTTTTATCGACTATTTTGATATACGGATTATAGGATTGCTTTTCAATGTAATATACCAATAATAATTTAAATTTTATATTTGACTGAAAAAATTTCACTTGTAATACGTCAATGCCTCCCCACTCCTTGATAAACTTCTGGATCCGCCTCTGATTAAGAAAACGAGAAATATAATTGAGGGAAATATATTTGAGAAATATAATTAAATAAGTAATAAAAAAGTACTTTTGCTTTGTTCTGCATTTTGCAGATCTTCTTTATAATAATATTTTTATAATCTTTTTATCTTTTATGCAACACACATTTTATTTCATAAATATAATAACCTGCATCGGTCACGCAGAGTGGTAATTAAATCACGTAAAGTTGATCACTAATTGACAATTATAATTAGTGACATATGTCAATGTTTAAGAAAAATAAATAGGACAGTATTCTTAAGACAGTCACTACAAAATGTTGCAACGTTTATCGTACAATTTCTTATTTTATTTATACCTAACTTGTTACTAATATTTTTTTATAATTTTCTTATGAAGCATAAAATTAAAAATTAAAATTATGTACAATATTTTCGATATAGAAAAACTAATTGCAACGTCGCGTGAATTTTCGGTGACCTATATTATTACACCATGTATCATAATTATGTATTAATATATGATATCGAAAAATATTTTATGATTATGTTTCTCTTTATAGCCAAACATCTCCCGATCTGAATGGAAAGTTCGGCATAAGTCATCGGTGACCCACGCAGCACGAAACGTGTTAAAGAGAGTCAGCAATGTGCAAGCTTGTCAGGTGCACGATGTACGTTCTTTTTCTATAACGGTAAATTCTTTATTACGAACAGCATTATCTGAACAATGTGTACATTGGTTACATTGCGTACATTCGGGAGACAGATGCACGCACTTTCCATCAGTCACGATCACAATCCTCATCGCCATCACGGTCATCATCATAATCCAGATCAGACCTTCGGGCAACAAAACTTATCTTCGTTTAAGAATCTAAAAGCGGATAAATGTATACGGAGAATCCATTGTAATACAAGTAATACAAATTTTACATGACCTTTGGCAACATTATAAACTCTATAAAGCTAGCAAGACCAAAATCAGCAGAATCGGACCTATCGGAATTTTTAATACTCATTTCATATTAAATTATGCTATTAATGATAATTTTGTATTGTGCCTTTTCAATAAAAATCATGTCAACATACTGATATTAAGCTAGTAGGACCAATTAAAAAAGAAAATTATCAGAAATTAATAGGATTGAATTTATACTATATTGTACTGCCAAAAACAATTCTATATTAAGTATGTCATATCCAAAGAAACAGTAGCGCTGTTAATTTAATATTTAAGCTAACAGGACCACAAAACAAACAACACAAGGGCAAAATTAACACAACTGAATTTGTACTAATTTGTACCATTGAAAGTAAATTAATATTTTACATGTTTTCTCTTTAAAATGATTTTATTAGGATACACTTTTGAAACATTATTTTATTTTAATTTGCTAATATTCTACAGATAAAAATATGAGATGTGTTTCGCGAAAAAAAAATGAGATTTTTTTTTGTAAAATTATTGATGCTTGTAAGTTGCAGAAGTTCATAAAAAACGTCATTCATTACGAACATTTAAATTATTATATCGTCGAAAAAATTTTACATTAGTCGTACAAAAAAATGCAAAATTTTTCGGGATTAAAAGTTCGATTTTAAATCTTGAATTGTTCTATGGATGATTATTTTTAATTTAGTATTTTCATATAAATAAATCATTTTCAAATAGAAGTCGAATTTTTCAACTATACAGTCTATTCGAGTTCGATTTGAAATTTTCAGGGTTGCTTCATAATTGAAATGAGAATATGATATTTTTATAAAATTTTTAAATTGGTAAGTCGATGATGAAAAATATTGATAAAAATTGTAAACAAATGGAAAATGATTTATTTATATGAAAATGATATTGATTGATTTATATGAAAATTAAAAATTACCCATAGAACAATTTATGATTTTTAGAATCGATCTCTTGCATTTTTTTGTACGACTAATAGTTTCGATAATATAATAATTTGAATGTTCGCACGAGCGACAATTTTCTATAAATTTCTGCAACTTACTTTCGCGTCAGTACACAAAAAAGATGTCACATTTTTTTCGCGAAACATATGTCTCATATTTTTATCTGTAGAATATATTAGTGAACAAATGAAAAAAAAAATAAAATGATGTTTCAAAGATGCTTTGATTTGACGTGGAGCTCCTCATAGATTAGTATGTACTAATATATACTAGTCTATTAAATATGTACTATAATCATATTTTTAAGGAGAAAATATTAACTTACGTTCAATGATACAAATTAGTACAAATTCAGTTATGTTCATTTTTGCCCTTGTGTTGTTTTTTAGAGTCCTGCTAATTTAAATATTAAACTAGCAGCGCCACTATTTTCTTGGAAATGACACATAATATAGAATTGTTTTTGGGAGTACAAATTCAATCCTATTGATTTTTATTATTTTTCTTTTTTTCTTTTACTTCGAATTAGTCCTGCCAATTTAATATTAAGCTAGCACGATTTTTTCCAAATGGCACACGAAAGCATACAAAATTATCATTATTAGTACAATTTTAGTACAAAATTCCGATTACTAAAAATTCCGATAAATCCGATTTGATTCTGCTGATTTGGTTCTTCTAGCTTTATAGAGCTAACATATTATATTTAATATTATATTTAATTAATATTATATTTGTGGCATAAGCTTCATTTAAGTAGTTAGCATCATGTAGATGAAAATGAAAAAGGTTATTATAAATGTATTATCATTTGTCAATACTATATACGTTATTGATTATATACGTTTGTGCTCAATTATTATATCAAATTATAATAACAATAAAACTTACTATTAAAAAATATACAATACATCAATGATTAATAATATCTATTAATACATATTTTTATGTATTAATATTTATTTCAAATTATTAACTATCATTAACAGCCATATCAATAGTTAATATAAAACAGTATTATAACTTTTTTTTATACATACATAAAAACATAATTATATCAAAAGAATTACACTGCGTGTTTATTTCGAAAATGTACACGATGTTATATTATTTTTTGCAACCATATCATTTTCTTCCTTTTTTCATCTTTTACGTGTTTTTCATCTTTTATGTGCAATATGTCAGATCCAACGAGATATCTCTCTCGTATATTATTTTCCATATTAGAGATAATTACTCGGCATCAAAGTAATATGTATAAAGTAATGCATACGAACTTAACATAACGTATATGGCAATAGTTAACTGTTGGCATCTACTTTAAATTCGAAAGAACCTCGTGTGATTCTTCGTATAACCATGATTGTAGTATACGTTGTGTCGTCCTGCATATTTTCGCGTACTCATTGTATGCCTGTTACAGGCATTGCCTTAAACGCGCAAACGAGTTCCCTACAGTTCTTTAAATACTCACTTAGATTCTCTGTATCAATCTTTTTTATAATAAAATAAAATTTTAATAAAGCTGTTTTTATAATACTACTTCTTCGTACGCAATTAATTAGAAAAATTGTAATAAACTTTAAATCGTAAAAATAAAATAAAAAAATATATAATGTTATAACATATAAAAAAGTAAATTACAATGACTTTAAATTTTTATTACTAAAAATCTTATGTTTAATTCATGGTACAAAGTAAGATTCGAAACATTTTAAAATTTATGAGAAAATTTCCAGAAGCTTAATAAAATCTTGAGATATAATATAATGATTAATTCATATGACAATAGTCCATGAGTATTCGTAATAAGAATAACTGCATAGTAATTGCATAGCTTATTGATAACGTAATTAGTCGACATTTTCCTATATATAAAGGAGTGTACTGGAACTATATGGTTATTATGAAATTCCAATTTAATAGATTTCCGATTAAGTAAACGCTCGTTCATATCTAATGATCTAAAAAATTCTAGAAATTAGATTCTGCTCTAATTGTTATTCATATTACTACATCACGGCAATTTCATTCTTATAATTGACTTTTTCGCATGCGAGCCAACTCGTTGATGAAGTTGTTTAAACACGTAATTAATTAGCAAACTTCAATAAATCTTTAATAAATACCGTAACCAATCGGTTTTACACACATGTTTAAGAAAACGTTCTTGAGTTAATATCATTAGATTAGTTAATATCATTAGAGTAATATCATTAGTCAATATTATTATTTTAAAAATACTCTTAAACATTTAACTGATTAATTACGGTATTCATTAGAGATTTATTAAAATTTGCTAATTAATATGTTTATGATCAAAACAAGATATGTAATTATTTTTTTAAATACGTCATCCTCTTTACATCTTTTTTTATTTCTAATTTTAAGTGACAATGATCAAATACATTGATATAAATTAAATTAACCAAGTTAACTATAAATTTAAATAAATAACTAACACTGAAAACAATAATTTCTTAATAATATCGTAACATTATTAAAATTGTATATTAAAACTATACATTTAAACAGTAATAATAATTATTAAGTATGTTTATTAGTACATTTACTAATTATATTTTATGTGTTATGTAACCGTCTCGCGAAAGAACAATTGAGAAACCTAGTTTTACAGCAAATTCTCAAAATAAAGATCGGAGTCGCAATCACTAATAGATTGCGAGTCAATTTGTTAATAGATTACACAAAATTTAGAATGTTAAATTACACTTCTATGCAAACTTGCATGCGCACGTATTTCTTTCAAATTTTGTATGAAGTTGAATTTTGAACAATGATAGAGATCAACACCTTTGATTATAGATTATCATTATCAAATTCGTTGCATCTAAAATCATCTTATGTTGATGTCGAAGCAATCAAGAAAAATAGAAAATAAGAGCATTCTTCAGACACATATCTCTGCACTGAGAAAAAATACTGTTAATTCAATTAAAGTCTATATTACGGGCTGTCACTAACATAAGATTAATTCATTTTTATTGGCATAAATTATTATTTCAATAATCAAGCCTTTATATCAATAGACTAATTGAATCAACAGCATTTTTTTCTCAGTGTATAAATCGGTAAAATAGATTTATAAGATTTATATTTAAAAAATTAGAAAATAGGAATAGTATATAGTGGTATAAATAACGTGGTATATAAATAATTAATTTACATATCGTACATCTTCTTATATTTACTACTTTACTAAAGCTAGATGGATTGCAAATGTTTGCCATTTTAAAAAGTGGGTCGCAATCTACACAAGTTGGGAAGCCCTATATAGCATATTTAACAGCTTACTAAGGAGTAACCTTAACGAATCAATTAGCGATGAAGAAGGACGAAAAGGAAAAAGTGGAAATAAAGAAAGGGAATAGGAGGATCGAGGCTCGATCTTTGTGAGGTCGATGCTAATTTCTGGGGTCGAATCGTGCGCCAACCACGCTCGCGATTGGTCTATGCAAGTGGCGGCCCCTTTTTGTTCTTTTCTC
>NW_017259183.1:5037160-5039650 GCF_001594045.1 Atta colombica | reverse complement strand
ATATATATATATATATATATATATATATGGAGCAACCTGGCGACGATCGTGATATGTCAGCCGGCACCCACGCTCCTGTGACTTCAGTTCTCTTCTCGTTTGCCACCTTTGCCGCTAAACCTTTTCGGCCCTGACCTGTCCTATCATCACTTCAGGTTCTCTCTAAACTTATGATCTATTATCTCACGATATCGGATTACAAATCAAGATTTTCAGCTATAATTTTTTTCGATTCTTAATAGAGTTTGTATAGTAATAATGAAATAATTTTCGTCGTTCAATTTTCTGCTAAGTATTGTTACGTACAATAAATTTGACTACTAATTTAATTTGACTACTAATTAAAATTTAATATTTTTCAACAATTCTGATAAATTCTCATACAAAGTTCAAAGATATATCACTCTTTCATGTATAGATATCATAAAAAACACATTAAGAATATTTGCTTCAATACCAAAAAGTGAATAATTTTTTTATTTTAGAAATTAATTAGAAATTAAAAGTTTTTAGGAACTTAGGGCGATAGTTGGGTCTTATATTTTAAAATCGTCTTAAATATAGTCCTGAGAAGTCATAAATCAGAGAACCGTAGGTATTAATATCTTATAAATATTACTTAAGATGATCTTAAAATAAAAATGGACTATGAATATCGTCCTTACTATATATTTAGAAATATATAAATTGATAACAAAATCTAGCGTAACTATAATGAATTATGATTTGTTTTCAATTTTTTTATTAATATTATTATATTATATATCTATGCATTAGGCTATAAATCTGATAGAAACAGCTAACTTTTATAAATAAAAATGAAATAAAAAATATGTAGTACTATATATAAACAAGTGTCACATCAAAATTAGATAAGAAAAATATTCCACTTACACTACTGGCAAAAAATAAAAACTAGAATAGACAGTGAATTGAAAGATGTTTGCCTATCCGCTATTTTACTATCGCTGATATCATTCTTGCAATGTAACAATATTGTTATTCTAATCGCCCCTTCTCTTTTGCAGAAAAGAAGGCGCGATGGCTGACGATTGCATTCGCCATCCACTACGATTTTCTCCCACTACTAGCACTTTCTGTCCTCCTACTCTGATGTCAGTTGGGCCACCTCTTTCTGAAAATAATGTACCATCACCGACCATTGGATGCAACTGAAATCAAGGCTACCGATTGGACGCCTTGGATTGGATCTCTAACGTTCACCTAGGAATGCCGTGACTTCGTATAGAGATGCAGATTAACGTAATCTCTGTGAGTCGTACGTTATCGGGCCGCGATCGGCGACGCCTTCGAATTATTCTTTGCGAAGGATTTATGTTAATTCTAAATAACCTTCGCTTCGAAATTAACCGTTTTGCGTAATGTTTAAGAGCCTTCAATGCAATCAATTTTTTGTCCAAATCTCACAATTAGAAGTAAACATGATGTGATATATTAATATTACAATACTGCTAATATTAAAAGCATGTCTATCTTTAGCTAGATAAGATAATAATAAACATCATGAAGTAATTAAACACATACGTATACTCGAAGTGTTCATATTAGTATTCAATGTTGAACATTAAAAAAAAATACATTTTAAAATTCTGTCACTTAATCTCTTTATTTTTTTAATTTAAGGAACAAAGCGCAATATTTCTGCAAAGGCAATATTTCACAAATTATTTTCTACACGAAAAATATTTAAAAATGCAAAAGGCAAATCTAAATATTGTCTAATTATATACTAATTAATAACAGTTTACTCTTTCTCAATGTTAATTCAAAACATTAATATATTGATAAAAAATTTCTATCGCACAGCTGCATCGAAATAATTTATGTAAGTAAATCATATCAATCATCATAATGTCATATTAATATCTCATAAAAAAAGATTCTATAGAAATACGTTTTATTTACGTGTCATGAAATAATGTTATATCATTCCTAAGGTATTATTAGATAGATCTGTTAGACGATGTCGCTTTTATTGCAATCTAGCTGAAGTTATTCGAGATATGAGGAAGTCTGAACCGACGATAGGAATGAACGGTTGATGAGGAGAAAGGTGGAGGGCCGTTAAAGCTACGTGGAGAAAGAAACTGTAGGTAAGAGACAACCGCGAAAAAGTCTGGCAAGTGGAATGTCGGTTAATTTGTAGCCAGGTCTAGTCCATAATCTCCGCATGTATCATATTCTCATACGTGCCGAGACATACCGATCAATGTGTCGCGTGCATGTGCACCATAGAGCGTATATTATTAATTATCATCATGTAAAAAACGAATAGTCTTTATTATGTATTATATAATATTATGTTGCAACATAAATTATCGACAAATGTCGAAGGATAATTGATTAGCCGCAAATCCGCGATTAGTTCTTTATTTGACAAAATTGCGAATATAAATCATAATTATTAATAAAATAGAGAATTATTAAACTTTAATTTTGATTTTTAAATGTATGGTTTCTTGATATCTA
>NW_017259183.1:5017314-5037060 GCF_001594045.1 Atta colombica | reverse complement strand
TATATATATAATAATATAAAATATATACTAAAAATATTGCAATATGCTAGATCAATAGTATCAATTTGAAGTTATAAATTATAATAATATTTTAATATAAAATAAATATTTCGAATAATTACTTTTATTGAGGTTATTAATTGACTGTCAGATTGATCATTGATAGACGAAATCTACTATACAATAAACTATTTAAATATTTATACATAATTTATGTAATAAAAAAAGAAGTAGAAATCAATGTTGTATTTCACTAAGCAATGTGATCAAATCATTAAGCGAAAGCTATAACAAGCTTTTACCGTACTAGTATTCGTACCAGAATACCGGTACATAAGCGGTGTCTTAACTATGGCAGGAATTTATTACTAGACACCGAGAATATGTTACAACGTTTGCGCACTTCGTTATATCAACGCTGTTTTTCCAGAAAATCGCGGAATGTACGAGATCTTCGAGACATGATGTGAGAATAGAAAATGCTTAAAAACGTTTACATGATTACGTGAGTAGATATGCAAGAGGAATAATTATATCGCGCATTTCATGTTTTACTCTAAAAATATTATATATTTATGCTTTCATACACGATTTTAATCTTGGAAGAATAAAAAATGTAAACTAAGCACATAAAACAGTCAGTGAGAAACACTGACCAAATGGTACTTACAATCTTGTGATACTTTATCGTTCAGGTGAAACTATTCTACATAAAACCGAATGAAAAGCTTTCTTCTTGCTCGACACTCTCGTATAAGTAGGCGATTCAAATGCCGCTCTGTGCAGAGAGCTACGAAATGTGAAACAGAGCACAAAAAGAACAATCCACGAGGTGGATGAGAAGGGCACGTAAGGAAGTCGAGTTTACGAGATGATTGTCCTACGGACCCTATTTATTCGACATGAAATCTCCAGGTGGATCTCTATTGTAGATTATTGCGCCATTGTCCATTGTCGCAATCCACAACTGATCTTTTTAGATCTTTTGACATAAGTGAAAAAAGTTCAGCAAAGATGAGAGAGAGAGAGAGAGAGAGAGAAAGAGATGATAGCGTTAGATTAAGATGTTTAAAGTAATCAAGATTAGGAAGACACAAAATACTTTTTTTCATTAATTCAATAATATATAATTTAATGTCTTATTATTTAAAATTCAAATTTTTTTAATGCTTATTATAGTTCAGTATTTAACAAAATTAAACAAATTATTTTGAATATAAATTTAAATATGTTAACTTTATTTTCTTATTTATCCGAATCATAGTGACTGTTTTATATATATATATATATATTGCAACAAAAAATATCATAAATTCGTAAATCAATATTATTCAACATTTATGTGAAAAATTCTTAATCGTGTCTTAATTCCAATTACTTTCCAATTTAAGAGCAAAGTCGACAGGGATGTTAAAATTAACAGTAATTAGCAATAATTAGTAGTACCGTGGATCCCGCATTAGGCGTTTAAGAGAAGAAAGCAGCTTGCATGCCACGCAAGCGCGAGCAAGAAGGTTTTACATCCTGCGGGACAAACATCGATGGAAATCGAATGATGCGGAACAGGCACCTGCGTGGGTACAGGCAATTACGTATGAATAACTTCGACGAAAAAGTAGCCGATGCGATCGCACACCAACTCTGATCTTATCGATCTTGGTGTCGCGCATTGCCGAAGGTCCTAAGCCCAGTATGACGGTGCAATTATCAATAATTGAGAAATTTTTTTTCAAGTGTAATTCAATATAACGAGCTGATGCACATTAATTTAATATTATAAGCACTGTCTCAGAACATTCCCGTTATTATATTGCGGTAAGATCACATTAACCTCTTTTCGTGATACGCAATTTATGTTTTTTCTTCTTTTTTTTTTCTTCAATTGAAATACTCCGTAAATTTCGAAGACAAATGTAATTTGGGTCATATGCTTTAAGATAATACTCGAGTTATTTATTCGAAGCGCATAAATCATCAGATATGCAATCTCACTTTACTCAAATTAATTAAGAAAAGATCAATATATATCTATATATAAAGATTATTAAAAGTAACATATGCTTGTATGTCATCAGATTAAAGTAATTACATATGAACATCAAAAGTCTTGTAGAGTTACTTAGAGTTTACTAACGAAAGCCAAAGCCATGATAAGATTTATCATTTTTAATTAAATGTAAATATCTTAAAAATCATTTAAAATTATAAATATATACAAGTAAAAAGAATATTTATATGTAATTTTAATTTTTAAAATCCTTTTTCTTTTGTTAATAGTAGATTACTAATATTTATGTATATATGATAAAATTACTAATAATATATTAATACTATTTTTATTTCAGATTTTAATTTGAATGAAATTTTCCAATAATTTGAATTAATCATAATATTAACCCTTGTTCTTGTTTTAAAAAAAAGAGAAGTAACAATAGTAATAAAATAAAAATTAATCTTACTTAATAATTTATGGTCCTCTTATTTTTATAAAAAACAAATTAGCATCCCTGCTATCACATAAATAATTAAATTATTAGAAAATTTTCTTGTTTTAAATCTTTAATTTCAAGTATCTGCACTGAGAAAAAAATATAGTTAAGTTTAATAAATATTATTTCAATACTGCCAACTAAACCTTTACTTACAGTAAATAAATATTTGTTCAATAAAGAAAAATTGTTAAATCAAATTAACATTTCTTGTATCAAATAAATATATCTTTATATTTAATAAATATTTAGTTGACAGTATTCATTTATTAAAATTAACTATATTTTTTTCAGTGTGACAACTAAATATCTTTTCAATAAATAAAAGTCGATTATTATAATTAGTTTTAAAATACTACTCTATATATATATATATAAACCCTCAATTGTAGCAATGGGTCATTTGAACCCAAAGCAAAAATTTTTGGACAATTATACAATCTGTACGATCGGTACTATGAAGTTCTAAATATTTAGAAAGTTTTGAATTTTCATCTATCAATCATCGTAAGGAGAAGATTTATTTGTATTATGTATTTCAAACAAGACATTTTAGAATTTAAGTATAATTTCCAAAGCTATAGTTGAGGCTAAGCTATCAATTATATCAAAAACTAGTATATCAAAAGCTATTAAAAAAGCTATTATATCAAAAGCTAGTAGTTAATAGAAATCAGTAAAAACATAAATAAAAAAGAACATAATGATATAATGCGCATGTTTCACTCACATTGCATAGACATACATCCACGGTAATATGAGAAACATAACTCAAGTCTTGACGAACCACATAAGTTTTTCGCGGTATATACTGCCGTGACGCGACGCGACGTGTCGACTTCCCTTTTGCTATTTTAGTTGTCTTTTTCTTCCTCGTTCATTCTCTTGACTCGTCAACTCTATACAGTCACCTATGTCTTTCTTTATTGAATATACGCGATGACTTTTCCCTGTCACGCGCATGTTACCACCTTTCAACCACCGTGTGAAATTATACCTTTACAAGGAGATTGTCTGCGACAAGTGTTGCGGTACTTGAATTTCAAAATATTCAGTTTCTTCATGACACAATTAATAATTTACAATAACGCGATCAATAATTACATATCCAGTACTTAATTTATTAGAAAATTTTATTTGCAAGAAACTATAAACAGGAACTGTTAATGAACTTGAAATGAGATCTGCGCATTCAAAGAAGTTAATAACCCACAAATTATTAGAATTTATGTTATATCTCTGGAATATTTTTTTATATTATATTATTTTTATTAATATTATGGCCTACGTCAGAATAATTCAATAGAGAGAAACTGTATTGAAATCAAAAACTTAAAATTGGTCACAGAAATTTTTATTTGTAATCATTCGAGTTTAATTCGCGTTATTTTAAATATTATTAAGCTTTTCTCTATATTAATAGAGAAATTACGAAACAATGAACAATCTCATAAAAGTAACAAAAATTTTGTTTTGCTAATTAAAAACGATCCGAAATCAAAAGAATTAGAAGTAGATCAAGAGAATTACATTTCGAATGTATAATCAGAAAAATATATGAAAAAAATATATGATATACACACTTACCTTATCAAGCCGGTCTCCTTTTGCTTGCCAATGAGGAACGTCAGTACACCATCAGTCATCTGATTCGCCCATGGTGGTTTTACCCAAATCAGGTTCTTAAAATGACCCGCATACGCTGCAGGCAGAATCCAATTTTCGATGCTAATCTCACTGAAAAAACAAAATGCTTATTATAGATAATTTTTCGTTTATAAAATTTGTTCAGATTAAAAAGTTATTATGTATCTTCATATGTTCTTTTCTTTTCTTTTTTTGCGCTCATTGTACTTGAGAAATAATACAATATGTAATGTTTAGTATGGACAAATCAAAAAATAGGATGTTTTATACATTTGCACTATAATTAAATATTAATTTAATATTATAATAATTAAATTACTTCTGATATCCTCTGTTTCTCTCTCTAATATTTAGATTAATTCAGACAAATTCTATCTCAGAAATGATAAAACAATCAATAAAAATAACAAAAACAATCATTCACAATAAAATAAGATAGATTAGAAAAAACTTAATTTCGACAAGTTTCAATAACGATGAGACAAAAGTATTTAAAATAATAAAATAAGAGAATTACTTGCTCTTGCATCTGTATCTATACAATTTTATAGATAACCAAACAGAATAATTTTCACGATAATGTTAAAATGACATTAAAATGAAATCGGAAATGATTGAAAAATGACTTTTAATGATAATTTTGAACATTGTCATTTTGACATTATAATGATATCATAATGATGTCTTGTTATTCTGCTATCAATTAAATTTAATGAGATTGTAATACAATTTTAACTTTTTAATTTCTAAAACTTTATTTTCATTTATACGCATGAAATAAACAATATGCGTAAGGATTTTTTCAAATTCTGTGTTATTTCAATGATATAAGTACCCGTTATATTTTTATAAAATTTTTGATATAGGTAAATTTTATAAATAATAATTTTATAATACAATAATAATTTTATGTTGTTATATTTATTTAATTATTATAATAATTGTCACAAAATTTCCAACTGTTGTAAAAAATACATTGAAACTGATGTTTGATAATAAAACTTGTATTATTGCAAAGAAATGAAAAGTACAATTCAAGTGTTGGATTGAATGTGAACTCCTCGAAATTAAGCTGATAGCCATCTTTGATAATTTTATATCTCGAATATCGATGCATTATATTTAATTCGTAAGAATTCGATTCAAGTTTCTTCGCACGCCAAAGAAAGATTATATTCGATATCCTTCACTGAAGAACAAATATAATATCATACAAAATCTACATATATGATTGTTACATATATCTATACACGTACCTGAACAATTGATTCTTATCCCACACTCTATCAGCCAGCATCTCCTTCGGTATCAGCATATCGGGATGTGAATCCAGATGTACGAAGGTATTACCTTCGAAGGGCAGATGTTTCGATCCCATACACCGATATATAAACGGTAAAACCTGTAAAAATATCATAAACATAGCGCGTTTATTAAATGTATTTGTTTAAAAATTGAATCTCGCGCAAGTTCGCGATTATTATCGACGCGCAAACTGGCATTGAGATCTTGAACTTTAAACTCTTGAAATTGATAATTTGAAGTTAGATCAGATAATCACAGACTAATCTCCTCACTCTAACTTCAAGACAATCAAAAAGTATATTCGAATTCAATTAATTTCGTTACAAAGTTGTAATATGTATTTAAAGTATTTAAATTTACAATAAATATTTATTTATATAAATAAATTTATATAAATACAAATAAATTTTAAAATCCTCGGGATTTATATATTATATATAGATATTATAAAATATTGAATAATTATTATTTTATTCTTAGCAAAATCCTGATTGTCTTCCTTTGAAAACATTTAAAAGTTCACCATCTCTACAGCACAAAAGTTGCAGCAACAATGCAGTAATATTGCAGCGATATTGCTGCAAATTCTGTGTAAATTCTGCTGTATGAGCAAATTCTAATGCACACTAGTGCGAATTGGTGCAAATTAAAGCTTCTAAAGCTTTAGAAGCTTTAATTTGCACCAATTAAGCTGCTAAAGCTGCTAAAGTTGTACATAATGTAGTTGATTTAATGTAAGTGTAAAAGTGAAATAAAAATATTTTAAATTATAAAATACATATTTTATCTAACAATAAAGTGTATTAAAGATTTCACGATTTACAACTACTTCTATATTTGTATTAAGCATGCATTTTTACGTCATTTTGTGTATGACTTTAATATATTATATACCGATGCACACTTAGGCCCTGCGCACAATGGAAAAAATATTAGGAATTGGAATAAATATTAAGATTTCAACCTACCAGAAACTGCGTATTCCGACTGGAATCTGATAAAAACTGGTATCTGATAGGTTGAAATAATTAATATTTATTCCTAGTATTTGTTCTATTGTGCGCAGGCCCTTATAGTAAATGAGAATGGATTAAAATGGATTAGAATTTCAATTCTAATCCATTTAAATCTATCTGAATGCCGTACTTCAACAATAACACTTATATTTGAGGTATTCCACGTCAACCAGACACCTTTGAAACATCGTTTTATCTCTTTTTTAAATTTGCGTATTCTACAGATAAAAATATGAGAAATGTGTTTCGCGAAAAAAATTTAAGATTTTTTTAATTCACGCTTGTAAGTTGCAGAAATTCATAAAAAATGTCGTTCATTCAAATTATTATATCGTTGAAATTAGCCGTACAAAAAAATGCAAGAGACCGATTTTAATGATTTTAAATTGTTCTACGAATAAATTATTTTTACTTCATAATTGTTATATTGTATAAATAAATCATTTTCCATTTGTTTACAATTTTTGTTAACATTTTTTATCATCAACTCACTAATTTAAAAATTTTGTATAAATATCATCATATTAAATAAAAATAATCTTATAATGGCTCAATAATAATAAACAATAAATAACAAGAAGAAGCTATAAGCCAGATTTTTATGTATTTTAAATTCTTAGAACATACGTTTCGATCTTATTATTAAATCATCCTCAGTGTAAAGAAATAATATAAGATAATACAATACAGAATAATACAATACAAGCAATTTGACTGAAATAGTTTCAATTTTTATCTCTGATCGCATTTGCTTCCTGCAAATTAAATTGACTCATTGTTTCATTACTGATTATATCGTGGTTTATCAATCACAGTTGAGAATGTGTATTTTTTTATTTAATGACTCATCATTCAATATTTTTATCATTATGGACTTATTGCGACTGTTATAATATAACCAATAATATTACCAGAACGAAAAGCATTGCATTATTGCAGAAGATAGATATGAAGAAATACTACAACTTTTTGCGTAACTATAAATTATATGTATAATTTGTATTTAATCGTTTTATTAATTTTGTCAAATTTAATTTCTTTACACTAAGGATAACTTAATAATAAGATCAAAATGTATGTTCTAAGAATTTGAAATACATAAAAATCTGTAGACCCTTATTATTATTTATTGTTTATCATCATATTAATTCCCATTTCAATTATAAAGTAACTCCTGAAAATTTCAAAATGAAATTTTTCGAATAGTACAGTTCAAAAATTCTATTTTGCGACGGCGATTCTGCATACCATATACACACAACAGAATTTTTAAACTATATAGTCCGTTCGAGTTCCATTTTGAAATTTTCAGGGTTACTTTATAATTGAAATAATAATTAATATGAGGATATTTTTACAAAATTTTTTAATTAATGAGTTGGTGATAAAAAAAATTTTAATAAAAATAATAAATAAATAGAAAATAATTTATACGATATAAAAATTAATATAAAGTAAAAATAATCTATCCATAGAATTAAAAATTTTTTAAATCGGTTTTGCATTTTTTTGTACGACTGGTTTCGATATAATAATTTGAATGTTCGCCTGAACATTTTTTATGAATTTCTGCAATTTACAATAATTTGTGAATTTTTTTAAAATCTCAAATTTTTTTTGCGAAACACATGTCTCATATTTTTATCTATAGAATATTAGCAAATTAAAAAAATAATGTTTAATAAAAATGACGATGTTTCAAAGATTCTCGGTTATTTGACGTGTCTCATGATCCATTTTTACTTTTTTTAAGGTTCAATTAGATGGAAAAACTTTTTTTAGATTCAATTGGATAGAAAAATTCCATTTCCCATTCAAAATTTTAAATTGATGCATCCACATGATGCACTTGAAGAACTGAAATTTTTTTTTTAGGTTGAAAAGCACAGACATATATGTTTTATGCAATTCTTATAAATGAATAAAAATGCATTAAGATTTAAAAGGACTCATTTCAACGTTCTCAAATACGAAATTTCTGAATCTATTCCATTCTCATTTACTGGGCATTGAGTGCATCCAATTGAATTCATTAATAAATAAATACCTATAAATTATAAAATTAATATTGATAAATTTGTTCGTATTGCTGCTATTTTTACACTAAGCATCTTCGCTTTCTTTTTCTTTAACGCTCAAATGTATTTATTTCCTTTCAAAAATTTTTAGTATCTGTTTGCGACGCAAACAATACATATATTTATATATTACAATATATAACAATATTTGAAGAATAAATTAGACTTGGTTCCACTAATGTAAGATTAATCTCAATCTCTCAATTTGAATTAATCTTTGAATTTATCTTTTTCTAATTCTTAGAAATAAGTTAATACATTGATGATAGGCCCTTCTCATACAGCATTTTATCCCAGAAAACATTCTTAACATTGGACATTCTCAAAACATCCCTTAAAAATCTGTGCTATATATGCCTCAGCAAACAAAATGGATTGAAATGGATTGAAAATTTTCAATCCATCCGAATCCATATTTTAAATCCATAAAAATGGATTGGATTCCATAAAAAAATTACGTTTAAAAATTTAAATAAATTAAAATAGTAATTAATTAAAATGGTAATTAAATTTTTATAGTTATTATTTTAAAACTTTTATACACAAAATATATGCTAGCTGTATAATGAAGAAAACATATTAATATGAAAACATATTAATATATACAAAAGCAATTAACTTATTAATTAAAAATAAGTAATTTATATATGTAACATTTATTATACATATTTATGTACATAGGACTTTTTATTTTTTTCTTTTAACTGTGTTTATTAAATATTTATTAAATAAAGTAGAATTCGATATATTTTTATGGTACAACTTTATTTCAATTCAGTTGAATTAAAACAAAAAATTTCTTATTCTTAATTCTGAATAAAATAGTATTTATGATGCATTTTAAAATAAAATTTTTTACTCACAATTTTGAATTGAATAGCATTCATGACCCATTTAAAAGAAAAACATTTTTTTATTTAGATTGAAAAACTACATTTCCTATTTAACATTTTGAATTGAACAGTATTCACGACGCACACAAAATATTATAATATTATTTTTAGATTGAAAAGCATAGAAATGTATTCCATGCCATTCCTATAAATGAATAAAAATGCATTCAAGACTGAAAAAGAATGTACATTTGCTTCACGCAATTCCTATAAATGAATAAAAATGCATTCAGAATTGAAAAGGATTTTAACATTCATGAATCCGTATTTCTGAAAATCTGAATTTTAATCCATTCTCGTTTGCTGAATGGTTAAGGATTATTTATATTAGCCATAAATTGTTAATTTATATATGTTGTAAACTATAAACTGTAAGAAATTAACTAATCACAGTCGAATGTGAAGGGAATAAAATCGATTATTCTTCTCACATTTGACAGTGAATGGTCAATTTCTTACCTGTAATCGAGAATGGATTAAAATAGATTGAAATAAATTCAAATTTTCAGAAATATACATTTGTAAACGTTGAAATGAATTCTTTTCAATCCGGAATACATTTCTATTCATTTACAGGAATTGCATGAAGCACATTTCTATGCCTTTCGATCTATCTAAAAATAACATCAGCTTTTTTTATGCATTGTGAATATTGCTCAATTTAAAATTTTTAGTAAGAAATGTGCAGTTCTTCAATCCAATTGCATCTAATTGAATCTAATTGAATCCAATTAAATTTAAAAAAATGTTTTTGCTCTTAAAAGTATTCGGATAAAAGTTCAACCTACTTTAATCCATTCTCATTTACTGAATATAAACTTATGATAATATAAACTTAAGTTAACATGAGCTAGTTTCGCAATAATGTATGTTATTATAATTGAATTCACGTGAATCAGATATGATGAATATCAGCAAACGAAAATGGATTGAAATGAATTGAAATGGATTCAGATTTTCAGAAATATCGATTCACGAATGAATGCTTTTCAATCCTGAATGCATTTTTATTCATTTATAGGAATTGTATGGAGCATATCTCTATGCTTTTCAATTTAAAAATAATATTAGCTTTTTCTGTTCATAACGCACACATTGTGAATATTGTTCAATTCAAAATTTTGAATAGGAAATGCAGTTTTTCAATCCAATTGAATCCAATGAAATCCAAAAAAAATATTCGCTATTTAAAATATGCATTCAGATAGAAAAAAATTTCAATCCATTTTAATCCATTTACATTTAAAGTCACGTATGTTATCCTTTTCTTAATTATAGAAAAAAATAACGTGACTTTTTTTAGCGTTCATCTGTGTATCTAAATATAAAACGGTATTGCAAAAACTCTCTAGTGTATAATAAATGATTATTTACTGTATTAGAAGATAATTTTTGAGGCGTACTTTACAATACAGAAATATACAACCTATGTATAGTTATATAAAAATATATATACATAATATATATACATAATATCGTTAAAGAAAGAGGATATACTTATAATCTTTTATTTTAATTTGATGTAGTATATATGATCTACATAGTTTTGATATTTAGAACAGATAGACTGTGATCAAAGTCTCCCTATAATTAAATACTTAGAAACGTTTGATGGATCAAGTAAAAGAAAGAATTTTATAAACTGACTAATTAAAAAACGCTTCAAAGCATTGCGTTGATTGTACTTTGTATATACAGACACACATAGGTATTATTAAGGGTGCTTATTTCCATTTGATGACACAAATGTTCTACCTTTTCGTCTGTTTCTGTTCTTGCACTAGACTGTACTAACACTCTCTTTCTCATTTTCAACAAATATCAAACATATACGTATCTCACTTCAAGTTCTAAAAGTGTACACTACCCAGTAAACGAGAATGGATTGAAATGAATTCAGAAATATTGATTCACGAATGTTAAAATGAATGCTTTTCAATACATTTTATTCATTTATAGGAATTGCATGGAGCATATCTCTATGCCTTTCAACCTAAAAATAATATTAGCTTTTTCTGTGCACACAATTGTGAATACGGTTCAATTCAAAATTTTGAATGAGAAATGCAGTTTTTCAATTCAATTGAATCTAATTGAATCCAAAAAAAAGTATTCGCTATTTAAAATACGCATTCGGATAGAAAAAAATTGCAATCCATTTTAATCCATTCTATTTTCCTAAATAATTCAACTACAAAAAAAACAGACCTTTTGTCACTCTCTGAATTCTCTCCTCTCAAGAAGGATAGAACGACGCTTATGTTAATTTGTATCGACTTGTGTCAAGTGGAAAGCCAAATTATTAATTTCGTATAGCATACTTCAATAAAGGTAACGGATAACGAACGGTTTCAGTTTCGGAATCGGATTATATTTTATCGGAGCGCGCGCTGCGCCACAAACGCCGCGACATCTAGCGACGCAATCGCATAATAATAATACACGGTTGATGGCAGAACATCCGCGGCGTAACGACATTAACGACGCAAGAACGGCGTTCGAATACACTCACCTCATCGTGGTCTTCCACGACATAGACCGGCGTCTTCTTGAAGTACTTACGTATATACGACATATCTCGCGATCCTGGGATATGCGGACCTGACTACCGATTGTCGACGAAAATACGACGATCGCTGGACCGACGGAACGCGCGAGTTAAACGATCGATTTTCCAATTAACACCACGACAACGAAATGTACGCGGACACTGGGAATCGCGGGCACGCGACGCACTGCTTCGCGCGGAAGCACGTGGTCATCGACTGAAGTTTCATGCTCTTAGGCGCGCACCTCAAACACAATCATTTCGCGAATAAAGGGACAGGGGCACCAGACAAGGGTTTACTCCGAATTTCTCACGAGACGAGTTTCGTGAGGTGGTTCCCCTTTTTTCTCTTGCTCTAGGAGCCCGGACTTCCCCCCATCCCCCCAGCCTCCCTCCCCCCTAAGGATGAGGACGCCTTAGAAACCCGATCCTTCTAACATAGCCGACAGTGACGAACCCGAATGTCGTAGAATATTATTTGACAACTTAGCATGAATAAATTTATTCAGACAGATTGGATAGTTTTTAACGAGTCACTGTCGAATAGATCTCTACAGGTTTTCAACGTTAGAATGCGTTAGAATAAACGTTATATACCTCTATTAATGTTTTTATACTCTTATGTTAATTTCTACTAAAAAATAGATAGATTCTTAATTTACTCTTTATGCAAAAGCTATGCATTTCGATTATCTCTATGTCCAAATTCATTACTAGAATATCAACGTTTTGTAAACATTGCAGTTCATTTCATCAGGATTAGGAGCAATCTGATGCTATCACTTACTCTTTGTCCTTTTCTAATGCTTAAAATTAGAAAAAGATAAAAAGTTAATCTACTTTGATAGAAACGGTCATTAATCAAATTTACATATTTCTTTCTGAATTTTATTTTATTCGTTATTTTCATTTAAAAATGCGAGTGTTGTTAAATCGGATTTTTAACTAAAAGTCTGATATTACCATTATAAAACATATTTACAGATAAAAAAAATACTTATATACAGAAAAAAAAAAATTGTTCTTATTGATCGCTCAACATGTAAATCATGATTTGTAAATTATCAAACAAGTGCATGATATTTACATGAGTAATAGACATTAATTTTTATAAAAAGAAAATGATAGTACATGATAAAGTATCCTTATTGCTGACAACCGACAATATATATATTCGATAAGATTCTACAAGACTCGATCGCGAAAGATCAACCCAATTGCATAACCGCAGATAGCGTCGAAACGGTAAGAAAAGGTTACCTCCGGCACACAGTTCAAGTCTCGTCGATGCGTGTTAAGTACCTGCGATGCGTGACCTTTCGCTATCGATTCACATGTTATTCTTTGCCGCCGCTTGATCATAATAAACACATCGTGAGAAAGAATTTGACGAAAATGCGCTCGCGGTACAATTTGAACGTCCCTCGCATAACTGAACAAACAAGATACTCTGTGTTTCGCTTATTAATTTAATTACGCATGATCATTAATCGTACTTACTTAGTCTAATTTTCCAACATTTGAGATTTGTAGATTTCCAGATGCAATTGATCAGTTTGCATTCTCAACGACGATAAAAATCTGTCGATATCAGTTTCACATGAATAAACATTGTTTACTAAATCACCTGATTTGTGAGCTTTTAAATTTGTATAATTATCATTAGTCTTCTGTCTCGAGTATCGTGGTATGCGATTAGATCGTAATGATTGAACGTGTGGATATATACGAAAAGAACATACAGGTACACGTTCGTTCCAATAATCGCGATAAATTTGATTTGACAAATAAACTTCATCTTCTGCACCTAAATCGTAACATAAATTAGAATCTGGGATTCGTGGATAAAAACTTTGCACTGGATTCAACGAAGGAACTTTCTTAGCATTCTTACTTGTAGATGAATTTAATGTCCTTGAATATCTTGCGGAGGCGATCGAATTACTTATATCTATGCTATCCTTTGGATCACATTTATGAGACTTTATATGTTTGCCAAACACATCCACATTATTGTAAACAACATTATTTGTTTGTACAGGTGTATATCTAGTTTGTATGTTTTTAACTTTATTATGTTGAACATTTTTCTTGTCAGATTCTTTTTTATTGCTATTAGAGAGCGATATTTTCTGTCGATTGTTCAAAGTAACTTTATCACTACTTGAATACATAACATCCTTCTCAAATGACGTAAATGAGATATTCTCGCTTGAGGTATGAATTTCATCGTTTTCATCATTTATTTGCAAAATTTCTACCTTTTCATTCTCCAATCTTTGATCAGAGATCGCATTAATGGAAATGTCATATTTCGTATTTTGTACATTATGTTTATCTTCATTGGCAACTATAACTTGATTGGAACGAATTTTTTGCATTCTCTTTGTCTTCGAATCTTTTTCCTTTATTATATTTGTTGGAGCATCTACTTCAACAGTCTTATGCAATATAATTTCATCTTGACTTTCCAAAAGTGGCAGCTCTTCACACATTTGTGAATATTCCGTCAATTTATCACTTTTCGAAGAATTTTCAGACAGTTGTAAATCTTCCGTTAATTTATCATCTTTTGTATTCCTTTCTGCTGTTTCTTTAAGAAGCGCTTTCATATCCGAGAACGATAAATTTTGTTCTTTTATTTTCTGAATCAAATCACATGTTTCAGTTTCATTTAAACATGCTGTGTAATCTATTATTTCAAATATTTTTTCATTTGGATTTTGATAAGTTCTAAAATATTGTAATGCCTTGCGATATTTTTCAATCTCAGAGTTTGACATCATTAAATTCGGCATATGTTCATCAATATTTATAGGATAAGGGAAAAATGCGTTAAATTTAGTTCCTAATATATAGAAACGGCTCTTGAAATCTTCTATTTCTTCATACATATCTAATAAATTATTATCTGCATTAGATGCTGAATATGTATAAGTATCTTGCACCTCTTTATCACTACGGAGCTGTGGAAAAACACACAAGAAAGCCCGTTTCTGTATATTAAGAAAAGTTTTAAGAGCTGAAAAATGTTCTTTATATATTAATTTATAAAAAGAATCAGTCATGCCTTTATATTTATTATTTAATAAATTAATTTCAAACTCGAGTAACTCTTTCCATTTGGAAGCTACTCTCAACAAAGATTCTTCATCGTTACAAATGTTATTGTCACTGTTGATAACTTTTGTAGCATATATTAATAAATAATTGTTTATTATTGCCCGTATGTGATCATTCTCACTATTATCCAATTCGTTTATAGGTAAACTATTCATAAAATCAGGATTTTTTGTAGAAAAAGTATCCTGAGAAGTTTGTATAGACATTTTTTCATCGTTATACTCTTTATCGTGGTTAGACACTGATGCATCATTTTCTTCTTTTTCATTTTCTTCTTTATTTTCTTCTTTATTAATTAGAGAATCTTTCATATACCGAATAACGTTTTCAATATCTGCATCTGATAATTTGCAATTCTCTGTATCTGATAGAGCTACTTCAAATGTGACGTCTTTATTCAATTCTTCCAAAGCAGAAGGAGCATTGGAGTTAGGTGTTATTGTAAATTGATATAGATTTCTTGATCTGGATGAGTTTAAAATTGATACTTTACTTTCTTCAGAATTTTCAACTACAGGCTCTATAGTTGATATTTCTTTACATTCTTTAAAAGTATTAACTGCAGAATTAGCTTTGCTTTGAACATAATGTTGAAATAATGAACTAATTTTTATCTTTTCATCTAAATTAGATTTTGATTTTACACATATATTATTAGAAACAATTTTATGGTCTTTTCTATTTTTTGATGATTTACATTTTTTAGTAGTATTTTCAACATTCTTTGACATATTGATCGTTATTTGTTTCGGTGAAACATTTTCACATTCTATAAGAGTGACATTACTTTCCGTTGACAAAATGTTACTGCTTGCTGTGTTGTTGGGTGAAACATTGTTATATTCTTCATGTTTCACAATAGAAGTATTTGCATTATTTTCTGATGTGTCATCAATTACTGAAGAAAACATATGTTCTGACATAGATATTGTTATAGGAACACCATTTTCAGATTCAAGAACAGTTTTATCAATGGCTGGCAATTTTGTGAGAGATTTTGATCTAGATTCTGATGAGACTTCAGATTCCAAATAAATTTTTTCAAATACTGAAGTATCATCAGTCCAAACATCTTCTGTATAATCAGAACTGAGCTTGAATAAGTAAAAATTCACTCCACTAATCGAAGTTAATAATTTTCTGAACGATGAAAGCTCATTTTCGGTAACAATTGTAACAGAAATTCCATAAGATCCATAGCGACCAGCTCTGCCAATTCTATGTAAATATGTTGCCGGATCCGTAGGTATATCCAAATTTATGACCATATTAACATTTTCTATATCTATACCCCTTGCAGTTAAATCCGTGGTTAACATAATTCTATATTCCAAATTTCTTAAGTTTTCAATCGCTTCCAATCTTTTAGTCATATCTTGATTTCCAGTAATATATGAAGATGAAAATCCTAATGAATTAATTTTATTACTTACTGATTGAGCCCTGCAATAACAGAAATAGAAATATTAAATTAATTAAATATTAAACATTAAATAATAATTAAGAAATAATTAAAAAACATACCGTGATTGATAATTTGAAAAAACTAGGCTTTGTTTAAATGGAATCTTGGTAAAAATTTTTATCAACTCATCAATTTTTGTTTGTACCTAAAAATATGAATAGATAAATTATATACAATGTTTATTAATAAAATTAATTTTTATCAGTTCATAAATAAAAACCTGTTTCATCATATTAGGATGTGTCGGAACCACAGCCACAAATTGTTTGATTCCAATCAAAACTGGTCCATCAATATTTGGTGATGTTAATACTGGAGAGGACATATAAGTTTGTAGAAATGTTTCTAAATCCCCAGGATAAGTAGCACTTGAAGCTATAATTTGCTTGCTGACTGGTAGTTTAGAAAATATATAACTATAGAAAAACATTAATATAACTTTAGTAATTTACAAGACAAGTTAGTAATAATAAATTTGATTGGATACAATGTACACATACAGTACAAATTAAAGTCTATTAAATATTAATCTAAAAAGCTTAAACATTTTTGAATGATAGATCAACACACATCCATAAAATAAATAACAGGTCAATTCTAAACAGAATCATAAGACTAACATGATCTTGTAAGATTAAAAACTTATAAGTTCTTATAATTTTATGAAATATCTTTATACAACTTCTTGCTAGCTGTAACATTTACGAGAAAGCAATATTGACAAATGACTGAACATCTTACAATATGTACGTATGCGTAGAATTATAATATCAGTCATATTAATGTCTTATAAGTTTTACAAGAACAAATTATAACCTAATCAGTCTGTTTAGAATTATATTTAGCCATAAATTATATTTAGCTTACAGGTTCAATTAACTTTTGTATATATATATATATATATATTATTGGGTCGTCCGAAAAGTTTGTGCCACAAAAAATTTAAATATAATAAAAATTAAATATAATAAATATAATAAATGAAATCTAAAATTTAAATCTTCTGCGTTTCAATTTTCCTTCAAAATCGGCACGAACTTTCCGGACAACCCAATATTATATATATATATATATATATATATATATATGTATGCATGTTTTTTGTATACAGCAGTTTTTAATATATATTACTATATTATATGTACATGTATATACATCTATAATTTATTTAATATTTAATTCTTAAACTCAATACAAAATTGATATCTTTTTGAAAATTAATCTCCATTAATTTGTCTGCCTCATCAAGAACAAATAATTTGATTTTTGAAACTTGAAGAAATCCCTTTTCAATTAAATGTTTTACTCTGCCAGGTGCACCAACAGCTATATGACATTTGCTTAGCTTTTTTTTATCTTCTTCTATCGACATTCCTCCCACAAAATATTCAACTCTTAATCCTAAAATGATAAAAATAATTGACAAAGAGATAAAGACAACTTTTCCAGGAAAAGTATATATAATAATATATAGTAATATATAGTAATATATAGTATATATAGTAATATTTGAAATTATTATATACCTTCTATTTTTGAACCTATTGCTTTAATAACATAGGTTATTTGAATTGCAATTTCCCTTGTAGGTGCTACTATTAAAACTTGTGGTGATCCTATCAAAATATCTAAAATATCAAGAGCTATTACACTAAATACTATGGTTTTTCCAGTTCCTGATTTTGCTCGTACTATCAAATCTGTAAATTATCAACTTTTAATATAGATATCATAATTATTTTTTAATATCATATATGTAATTATAAATTAAATTACCAAATCCATAACGACCTAATGGAATGGCTTTTAACTGGATAGGAGATGGTTTTTGAAATCCAGCAGACATTAATCCATCCAGAATATCTCGTGGAAGTTTCATTTGAAAAAATGTAATATCTTTTTCTATTTTTATATCACTCGTTCTCTGTTTCTTATTTATGTCATGTGCAATATATTGAGCCATCTTCCTAATAATATATATAAATACATGCAACAAAAATATCAATTAAAATATAAATTGAATAAGTAGAAAAAACATCTTTCTTTTATGTAACATTATTTCTACTACATCAATTATAACTTCAAAGAAATTCTATCAAACAATAAATATTTTTCCTTCTTTATTCAAATTCCTTCACAAAATGTATTAAAAAAGATACAATATAGTTATAGTATTTAACAATATTTGTTATACACACTTAATATTCAATTTAACACACTTAATATTCAATATGTAAATATATGTAATAATATAATTTATATATAGTTATACAAACTTTTATAACCTGGATTATTTCTTGGAACACCATAAAGGAATGCTCTCACGCAATTGTTCAGAAAAGATAACACAAGATCCACAAGATGCATTCAGAAAAAACGACAATTATCACCTTTTGGATCTAAAAGCATATATCAATCAAAAATGTTTCTTGATCATTCGGCTCGGCCGTGATTATTTTATGAACGCAATTGTAAATACAATTTCTATTAGGCCTTGTGCACCATAATAGGAATAAGGAATTAGAAATTAAGATTTTAACCTATCAGAAATCGGATACATCGGAATACACGATTTCTGATAAGTTGAAATCGTTTATTCTTTATTCTTAAGTCCTAATTTCTTCTATTGTGCGCAGGGTTTTAGATTAGGCTTCGCCATATAAGTTTATGGACTTCACACAATAAAAAGTATAAGGAACGGAGAACAGGAAATAAGAATTTCAACCTATCAGGTGGTCAATCATGTATTTTCACGTGAAACTTTCCACATTTTATTTTTCACTTTTCATTTTTCATTCATCGAAATTTCACGTGAAACTTTTCATGTATAGCGATTACATATGCGATATTGCATGGATGACTAAGCAATCTATATAACCTGTAACCTAAAACAAGAATAGAAAGAAAAATAATAATGAATGTGACTGTGAAACAAAAAGAAATGTTATTAAATTATTTAAAACACATTTCATCCCGAATTAATGAGAATAGACAGAAAAAACGAGAGTCGATTAAAATTGGTCGATTAAAATTAAATTTAAAGTATTTTATTATATAATGTATTATAATAATTGCTAAGAAATAAATAATTATTTGACAAAATAACATTTTTAGTCATTCTTAAATCATTAATTTTACGTATGTATGTATGTATGTATGTATGTATGTATGTATGTATGTAT
>NW_017259183.1:5003572-5017214 GCF_001594045.1 Atta colombica | reverse complement strand
ATATATATATAAAATATAACATTATATTATTATACAGGATGTTTCTGAAATAACGCCTACTAATCATATAGTGCTATTCCTAACAAAAAACTAAATTGAAAAGTCCTGTACCATTTTGTAATTTTCGTAATAGTTAACGAGATATTAATTTCTATAGATTGCTAAATAAACAGATAAAATCGATGTATTGTATAAGACAATTTTAAGATATTTTTCAATGTTTTTTGTGAAACATTTTGAAGATGTTTCTTAAAGAACTCTTAAAGATATGTTAAAAGTTGTCTTATGTGTCGATTTTAGATATTATGCTCAGTGGTAAAGAAAAAATTGTAAAAATTTAAAAATGAAGACTTTTCGATTCAGTTTTTTATTAAGAATAGCACTATATAATTAGTGGGCGTTATTTCAGAAACACCCTGTATAATTCTAATTTAAATAATTCTAATTTAACTCGCTATAAACAATTTTCATGACACGATCAGATGTCTTTTTTTTTTAGAAAATTCATTCTGTAGCTTTATAAAATTAAAATTTATAAGCGCCTTTTCAACCCACTACATGGCGGCGAGTGACCTAGGACCCATCAAAGATGCCAATGCTCAATGTCCATACTGGGATGCGTTCAGAAATTACGCCTAGATATCTCTAGTGTACGCCTCAGATGTTCAGAAACTTCAGGTATAATTTACCCAAAGCGTTCAGAAAATTCAGATCACTCTAAGGTCACTCTATCGTCAACCTACTTTTCAATTGGATAAAAGCACTCCGCATGCGCAATGTGCATTTCGCGCTATAAAATCACGTACCTGATGAAAGTAAGATTAAGTTATATAATTATTGAAAGGTTTTTAGGTCACTACGTTCAATATACAATTGACTTCTAGAACAAATACGATTTCTTTTTCGTGATTATAACAGCAATTAATCTTACTTTCACTTTTTCTCAATCTTCACCGATGTTTACTAGTCACCCAATTGCATCACCCAAGGCGTTCAGAAACTCTTTCGTCTAGATCTCTGGGGTGCATTCAGAGTTTACTTTACCCTCTCAATATCCAGATTTCCTGAACGCACACCTACTTACAGTATACTTATACTGTGACTTGATTCTTATTGAAGGGAAGTATGTTTTTGATGAAGCGACTCGTAGTGGTACATTTCGTAACTGCCTGTAATTTTTCTGTAGGATAAAACAGGATAAGACTAATTCGTCTACTAGTTTTCCAATCAAAGTCATGTCTTCGATCTATAAAGTATGTGGAGTATTGGACGCCCTGTTTTCTTTGAGTCAACATAAATAAAGTTGAAATTTTATAAAAGTTGATTGAACGTGTTGTTATTCTGACTGTTAGAAAAAATTTTAAAAAATTCTGTGAAAAATGGGACGCCGTTCGATCAATACCACAAAAAGTGGGAAGTACATGAATCCCACTGATCAAGCACGTTAGTAATCGAGAACATAACCACATAAAAAAACATCTTTAAAGAAATCTTTAATTGAATAATCTTTAATTGAATGACTGTTGAGTATTTAATTATCTTTTCTTTTATAGGAAAGGAAGCGCGTAAAAAAGAATTAAAAAAGAATAAGAAGCAACGACAATTAGTAAGAGCGGCTGTTTTGAAAGGCAAAGATCCAGCGCAAATTATCGAAGAAATGGAGAAGATTGATCAGATGGGTTAGAGATTGTATTTTTAATTCTTAGAACATACATGTAAAATGTATTTTTATATTTTTTTTTATTTTTAGAGTATAATGTAATGCAACCACCTCCTTTGAATGAAAAAGTATTGAAGGACAAACGAAAGAAACTTAAGGAAACTTTAGACCGTGTGTTAAAAATGTATGTAAGTATGTAAATAGTGTAATAATAAATTTTCTTCACTAAAATATTGGTAAGCTTATGATGACATTAAAAATTGGATTTTACTATGGAATAAACAGTATATTGTTTCTCTTTTAGGCAAAGGATGATCAAGAAAAATGGGCTGAACTAAAAGAACAATTAATACAGTATGAACGTAGACGAATAGACTTAGTTTCCTATTTTGAAGCTGTGCGACATGCACAGCAAGTGCAAGTTGATGAAATTCCATTACCATCAGCTGCCAATGACATATTCAGAATATACCCAGGTAAGTATATTCAAATATTAATTGAAAAAACTCTGAAGAACAATTATGCAACTAATAGAAATTTTTATATCTAAAATGAATCTGATAAAAATTCCACTACTTTTTTTTGAACTGTTAGATAGGAGGAAATACTTATTATCAAATTTATACAATAAGTTGGAGAATATATTTTGATGGCCTTGAATATTTTTCATTTTTTATTAAAATTAATAAAAATTAAAAAAAATTAATAAAAGAAAATTTTATTTATGGAAGGAGTAGTTTGTTTTCCTCTTGTGTCTCTCTAACTTTTTTCAAAGAAATGTGAAATTTTTATCAAATGCATTCTGTATATTTTTATACATATAGGCATTTTCAATAATTTTTGACTCAAATACTATCACTTTACAGAAAAATTGCAAGAGACAGAAATTATTTATTTTCTTTTCACAGAACTTTAAGAATTTTTTCAGAATTTTTTTAGTACTGAACTTTTTAGTATGCATTTTTTTATTTTTACCACCATGAGAAAATACGATATTAGAAAATTCTGAAAAAAATTCTCAGAACTTTATAAGAAAAAAATAAACAATTTTTATCTCTTGCTATTTTTCTGTAAAGGTGATAATATTTGAGTAAAAAATTATTGAAAATCAATATTTTGCAATTTTTAGTAATTAATATTTCGTTAATCATTATAAAAATCGCAAAATGGTAGAAGATTTTTCGATTCAGTTTAGCCCGCTCTACTTGCTCAGGATGGATAATGTCGAAATTTAAGGACATCCTGTATATTCTGTATTTAGAATAATAATTTTATAATACATTTTTGCTTCTAGTACAAATAATATAAAACCTCTTTACAGGTTCCTTAACATCACAGATTCCATTACCAGATATGCCACAGCCGCCTGCGCACATGTATCCACCTCATCCTCATTATATATCACAACATCATACTATAATGAATATTCCTGTACCACCAAGTATTTTAAAAAAGACCAGTGCATATGCAACTTCTCCAGCTATGCCTACATTGGCACCCAATAAAGAGCCGCCTGGTGTGCCACCTTTTCCACCTCCGGAATTATCAAGTGACGATGAAGATACAGTTGAAAATGTGAGTGAATTGATAAGTCTCTGTTTTATTATAAAAGGAAAATTTTACACAATAAGTAATTAAAAAGCGTTATCCAAGCGATCCAAGTTGAATCTTAATGCTTAATAATATTTCGGTGTAAATTTGTATATTCATCTCTATAACTGTACACTAAAATCATTTCCAATTTTAAATGCAATCTCAAACCGAATTAGAATAATAATATCACAAATTAAATTGCTAAGCATTAATTTAACAATGATGCTAATGATTTGGTGCTGATTGAGACTAAATAAACATTCTAAAGAGCTATAAATAGTTTATTGTGATAAATAATTTCAATATTTATAAAATTAATAGGTAAAAGAGCCACCAACAAAATCAAGAACGATACGATTTGCCGATGATAAGGAAGACAAACAAGAGTCAGATAATAAGGAGAAAGACACAGAAAAGGAAAAAGAGAAAGATAGAGACATGGCGAAAGTCAAACCGACCACGTTGCAGCAAAAAATGTTGGCAATGGCAGGACAAGATATCGATCAGTTTATGCGAGAAATGGAAGTCGTCCATAAGAAGAGAGAGACCGAGCGCGCTCAAGATCTAAACGCGCGATTATCGCTGCTTGAGACAGAAAACGAACCCAATACTAAATCTAGCAATAATAAATCTAATAAAGGAGAATCCAAAGAAATAGAACCACCTGGAGCAACAGAACATCTCTCTGGGCACGGGCAACACACATCTCATTCTCACGCTCAGCATACACAGCAACATGGTACAATGCCACCAATGGGCATGCCACCTCCACCTCTACTTTACAGACCACCTCCACCGCCATTGCATCTTAGAATGCCACCACCACCGCCACCTCGTATCGGACTCCGATTACCACCTGGTGACATTAAAATATTTTTTATTGCGTTATACTTAAATTTTTTTATTTTGGAGTCTATAACTTTCAATATAAATTTAAATTATAAATTTAAATTCTATTTACAATGTATTTGTACATATATAAGAAAAATAATATAAGGATATGAATAATCATTTTAGGTCCACCACCTGGAATGCCGAGAATATTGAGACCTGGACCTCCAAGTATACCTAGAATGCCACCGCCGCAAATGCAAATGTCGAATATGTCAAATATAACAAATCCTCAGATACAAACGCAATCTGGAACTACCGCACAACCAAAAACACCCAATGTTCTTTCTGCTGCACCACAATTAATTAACAGAAAGGACAAAGATGGAAAAAGTACCACTACTATCGAGGCAAAACCACAAATCAGGAATCTGGCTGCTGACGTTACTAGATTTTTACCGACATCTTTGCGCGTGAAAAGAGATGATAAGAAGAAATCCAGCAATATTTCCAGAATTACAGAAAGGATACCAGAAGCGCAGCCACTTAGAACAATGCAACCTAAGACAAAAGATGATGCATATATGCAATTTATGCAAGAAATGGAAGGATTACTCTGAATTTGGAAAAAATGCTTTGCTTAATTGGAATCATATAAATTTTGTACAATATATAATGTACATGATATTTCTGTTATTTAGTATCATTTAAATAATATCTATATTTTTTTTAAATATGTAATGAAAATAAGACACTCATACTAAATTCTAATTAAAGAGCATGGAGAAACAATATATTAATAAACTATTAGAATTATTAAACGATTAATATTAATACATTAATATTTCATTAATGTTTGTATTATATTAACAATTAATATTTTATATTTTATTTGACTTTTTAAAATTTGTTTTTAAATGCAAAAATCTTTATAATTCATATATACTTGTAATAAATGTATACTTAGTAATTTTTTTTATTTCAAGTTTTTTCATATTGAAGAAAAATATAACAAAAATTTTTAATATGCACCTTTTTTGTTATTTATATGTGACAGGAAATCTAAATTATAATAAATTGAATATTAACGAAAGTCCCCACAAACAATATTTTTGACCCTGTATTTGTGAAATATTATTTATGGTCAAAATTGATCATATGATTTAGGAATGGAAAGACTAGATTCAGGATGCAACTGGTGAGCATGAAGACTTGTATATGAAACGTTTGAAGAAATTTGTAATGATTGGAATTAGCGTTTGATATTAAATTAAATCTAAATATCAAATGATAATTTTCTTTCTTTTATTCTGACATTATTAAATATTAAAAGACTTCCTTCTTTTATTATTAAATAAAATTAAGTAATGCAATGCTTCATATACAAGCTAAAATCCTCTCTCCCCCTTCTCTTTCTTCCTCCCTCCCCCATCTCTCTCTCTCTCTCTAAACACAAAATTTAATATCAGAAATACCACTTCAAGTAATATCATTAATTATGAAATAATTTTTTTCAGTGAATAATATTCATTTCAGTTTTAATATTAGACAAAGAATTACAATACAAAGACAGAAACTATTTTTTGAGTGCATTCATTTTTTTTGTTCACACATTGTAATAAACATCAAGTGCATTCTATTTGATTTATAAGCATCATTTGTTCTTGTTTAACATTTTGATAAACAACAAAGATAAAATAATTTCAAAGTGCTGTCAGCAATGAAATACAGCTATCATATTTTCCTTGTCTATCAAATATTAAACAAGGATAAATGATGATTACAATTAATGTTATGAATTACACACTATTAAATTTATCCAACAGTGCAACCGTTCTATGTAACAACAATCGATGACCTTTAAATCCACTTTTTACGACTTTTATATTACAGCCACATTTGTTACGGTCACACTGTCTGCTCCATATATTTAGTAAGTTTATTTTTTCATTGATTTCAGATATAAATTTCATTTTGATATATAAGTCTCAATTGAGGACTTAGCCAGGATAAGCGTGTTTTGTTTCGGTATGTTGCATCATTTAATTTTTTTAAATTTCTGACGAAATCTGCCAAGTGTTTTGCATATTCATGCCGTGACTTCACATTAGTATTTTTAATAATTTTAATTCTCTGCAGCTGCATTCTGTCATCCACTAATCAGTGGATTTGAGTAATTAAAAATTTATATTTTATGTTTCGGTATATTCTACAAACTTTTAATATATACTCACAGTGAATAAAGCTAACATTATATACAAATTTTCAAGCATGTAATCGTAAGACAAAAAGATTCTCGGATCTCTCTATTCTATAACCAATCAATAGACTTGAAAAACGTATGACAAAAATAGATAAATGTAATATTAGCCTTAAGATACATTTTCACGAACCGTTCAAACTGAGTTGTGTTCCAAAATTCAACTTCGTCAACTCGAGTATTTTATCCTTGTTAGTAATTAAATGTTGAATAAAGATAAAGGATACTCGGAGTTGATAGAGTCAAGTTTTGGAATGCACCCAATAATTTCAGCATCAAAAAGGAAAAGGACACCTAAATTGATTGTTATTCGTTCATTTTGCTCACGTGATCCTTTTTGTCACTAAAATGATTAAAATGGCTGAAAATGTATTTTAATGAAACAACTGGTTCTATGAGATCAGTGATCTCATTTACCAATCAAAATAAAAAAATTCATTTTAACATGACTTCATTGGATTCTATTGTAGACACATTGACATAGAACGGACCATCAATGGCAGTGGTAAGGGTAAAAACAGAGTAGAGTGAGAGACAGATAAATAGACGTGTTTCTCAGTTTACTAAAGTCTGATTGGTTGCTGTTGATCCAGCAATGTTCCAATCAATTGGAGCAGTATGGCCACGCTTTACCCCGGATCTACAATAGAGTTCTAAGTCTTAAGCCATAAAAAATAGACGAATCATAATCGATTATTCTTCTCGAATTTGATTGTAATTGATCAATTTCTTACGACTTAAGGCTTAAAGCATCTTACTTAGCCAGGAATCGAGACAAGCAGGGACGCCGACTGATGATCTACAATAGAATTTTAAGCCTTAAGCGATAAGAAATGGACAAATCACAATTGAATATATTGTTAAGGAGAGTAATTTTAACCAGAGCTAAAACATTTCAAATAATTATTTACGTAAAAAAATTAGGCAACATTTTCGGATTAATCCTACATTACTCGTGTGGGATGTTTCTAACATCCCAATATTGTATTTTAATTTTCATTATTCTCTTTGATGATTCACGATTAAATAAAGATCGATAATATTCTGTACGTTCTCTAGATAACAATAAATGAAACATTTTTTTGTAAATTGTGAAACAATTTGAACTAAATATAATACTATGTATGTATAAATAGCATTCATACATTTAACGAATTTAAGAGGGGGGAATTTATAAACCATTATTTTCTTGAATTCCAAGTAATGAAAGATTAATATAAATATAAAATATTACATTATACGTATTTCTCTGTGAAAGATATTTTTATATACATACAAGTATTTTAAAAACTGGATCATCGTGTAAATCTAAAATAGAGAGATAGAATGGCAACTCATTCTTTTCGCATTCGGTTGTAATTGATCAATTTCTTACGGCTTAAGGCTTAAATCATCTACTGTAAATCCATACTTACTGCAACAAATGCATTGGAGCTATGGAAGTATGTTCGAACATGTTCGAGCATGAGACGCAATCACAGTCGATTATTTTTCTTACATTCAACTGTGATTGGTCAATTTGTTCTCTTACAACCTTATCCACTACTGCCATTGTAGACCACGCATAAACCTCAGTCCGGATCTACAATAGGTATTTTAATGGCATCAATTGCAGTTGTGGAACGCTTGTGATTGATTTGCTCTTGTTCCGCATTACGCTATTTCACTGCATGCGTAGGCACCTTAAAGGTGAAATCACGATGAAAAAGACTGCAGAATAGAAAATACATCATAGAAGCAATCAATCAGTGTTAGTCTGTGTTATTTCGAACAGTGCTAATCGATTGTTTCCATAACGCATTCTCTATTGCACAGTCCTTTTCTGCACTATGTGATTTTACCCTAAGGTCTGATGTCCTATGAGCGGAAATTTACAGAGGAACAAAAATAACGACAAATCATAACTTTACAATCATTGGCAGTCATTACTCTGTTTTCTTTTCTGAATTATGATTGATCTCGCTGTTCCCTTTCGTTGTAAATTTCCACTTATAGGACGCCAGTATTATGCTTATACTGGACGCGTGAGTGACGAGCGATATCCAATGAGAGCTTTGCTTTGCGTCGTCACGTGAGAAAAAGTAGAAATTTCATTGAATATTGCTTATCATTCCAAAGCTTCTATTCTTGAAAAGTATCGCATACGAATTAGGGAAATGCTGTAATATATCTAATGCATATTATAGTATTTCTTTAGTTTTTCACATACGATATTTTTCAAGAATAGGGACTCTAGGTATCGATCGTGTAACTTTTTCTCTAGAGAGAAAATGTGAAAAATAAAAATTTTTTTGTATTAGCGTTTTCGACACAGGGCAATTGTCAATATCGTTGCGCAGATATTTTATATGGCAAAAAAGTTGCGCAATGACACCGACAATTGTCGGTAGGTGTGTAAAACAGTTACAAAATAGAACCTTCGACCGGGTTTGCAACTCGGTCGGATCGAAAACGCTATATGTATGCCTTGTGCATATACACATATCATAAAAAAAATTTTCACTTTTCACATTTTTACTCTAGGGAAAAAAGATACATAATTATATTTCAAAATTTATTGCCAATGCTGAAAATATACGTAACGTAAACTATAAATTTTTAACGCATTCAGTTAATGAATTTTGGAACACAGCCATAATTGATACCCAGTAGTCATTAAGGTGCCTTTTCATATTGACTCTCGACGGTCATTTTTAGCGTCAAAATAGATCACGTAATAAAAATTGATGTATATTAAGTCAATTTTGATTATTATTTTGCTGCTAAAGGGAGCGTGTATATTGGCCGTAACTGCATGCCGTAATCTGTAAGAATTGACTAATCACAATCAAGTATTCCTTTCTCATTCGACAGTAAGAAAGGAATACTAGAAGGTGATTGGTCAATTTTTACAGATACGGCAGCATACCGCATACTTGTATTTTACAATAGATTTTTAAGCCTTAAGCCGTAAGGAATGGATGAATCACTTATTCTCTTTGCATTTGACTGTAGTTGGTCAATTTCTTACGGATTAGGGTATATCCACACAGACTTGCATAATCGCATAAACGTATGCATAAAGAAAATTATCCAATCACATTTTACGTGCGTTTTTAGAGAAGAAATGCGATTAGATAATTTTCTTTATGCAGCTATGCAAGTTTATGTGAGGAGAAGGATGTAGTCTTAAAACTTAAAATATCTATTGTAGATTTAAACTTACAATCAATATAAGAGCTGCTGCAGACAAAATTTCTGTAAGATCAAAATTAGATTATGCATTGAAGAATAAGATCAAAGATAGAAAGATTGAAGTTTGATCAATCAGAACAAACAAAGGAGCCAAAACTTCTTTGTTCTTATTAGTGAAATTTTAATCTTTATCTTCAATCTTACTCTTCACTGCATAGTCTGATTCCGACACATACAGTAATCTTAAGACAGAAACTTATGCCCGTATTCATCAGACCTTGAGGCTTCCTTAAATTTATCTTTAGATGCTCAGCAACCAATGAAATAATTCATAGAGTATCTAAAAATAAATTTAAAAAAGCCTTAAATATAAGGCCTGAGTATAAAGCTGATGAGTCAATCAGGATACTGCTTTAGATATATTCTAACGGAAATAGAAATAGTAAGTAGTAAACTTATCGACGTAAACTACAGTTACAATTAGTTGAAATTCGCCTTATTGTGAGGTTATGAATAAGTTTATTGTTATTTCCATTTCCGTTAGATTATGTAGGCCTAAAGCAATATTCTGATTGGCTCATCAATTTAAATTTACGTTTTACGTCACTGTTGCGGAATTCTGTATGCGGCAACTCTAAACATTCCCAAAAATGCTGGACTCACACTGGATCCATCTTATGATGTTCTGCAATTAATCAGAAAACAGAATTTTATTTATTGATGGCCTAGTTTCCATCGAAAGTTTAAACCGGATTAGAATGTAAGAACCAACCAATTACAATCTAGCATTCCCCTGTCGTTGACTGTAACAGGGGAATACTGGTAATAGTTGTAGTAGATTTGTTCTTACATTAATCTGATTTAAATCTTTCGTGGAAACTAGACCATCAATAAATAAAATTCTGTTTTCTGATGGAAATTAGGCCGATGATACGAAGCAAAATCCTATTTTCTAATTGGTTGTAGAGCGTTGTACGATGCACATCGGATCTAGAGTCCTAGATATAACAGAGAAGTGTAACCGAGCATATTTAAAGGTTATAATTAATCGTCTGAAGAAAAAATGGTGACCTGCGTTTATATCTGTCCGTTTACATCTTTCCGCAAATGCGATTCCTATAAAGGTATCTTTTCATGCTGACACTCGACGTTAATTTTCGGCCTTAAAATAAATCACGTAATAGAATTTGACGAATATCAAGCATCAATTTTGTCACGTTATCCTTTGATGCTGAAAATGAGTCTTGAGCATCAGCATGAAAAGGTATCTTAACAGTAGTGTTTCTACTGACTACTACTAAAGAAATATTGATTCTCTTTGGAAACTTACAGTATACTACATATCAAGATTTAAAAACCATGATATTTACCGAAATTAGAATCCTAGAAGACTATCCGTAGAAAAAAATGGCAGAACCAATCAGAAATCGGTTGCGCTTCTCTTATATCTAGAACCCTAATCGGATCGAAGTGAATCCAGCAAATGAACATCGAGCGTCAACATGAAAAGACACCTTTACTTCCGATATTCCAAAAAACCAACGTCATTTCCCCTTCCTACATGACACGGTAGCAAAAGCCAACTACGGCAGTGCGACGTTGATTAGTATGAAGTGAAAACTGTTGGAATATCTCGTATATAAGAACAAAGTCATTGGACGGCTGGCTGTACGAAATAAACATACAGATTCATAACCCGTTTTCTTTATACCAATTTTATTTTTTCACATCGCCAATTAAACGAAGTTTTAATCGAGGGTGATCCTAGTTGATCTGCGTAGCGTTTATCGCTCCCAACATGTACACACGAAGCAGACAAAGCCAGAACTACGGTAACGGTATGATTTTTCCAATAAAATATAAATTTCGGTCTATAGATCATCGCATGTCGCATCGTGTCGACGAAACGCAATAAGCGAAAGTGATTCCTTGCAAAGGGAAAAAAATCAATACTGCATACGTTGCCGGTTAGTACGAAGATGGCGGTCTTCCGTGAGCTTTCTTGTTAGCGCTTGTTGAGAACATGGCGCGACATCATGATCCACCGAATATATGCTTGATGATCGTGAAGGGCCGTGCAATTTTTAAGTGCGCTTGGTTAATACAAATATTCGAGCATGAAAAATGTTTCTTTTTTTTTTATTGAGAATTTATTGAATGAAATTCTTGTGATTCGAAGTATTCTTATACTTTTATAATTTGGTATTAACAAGTAATTTGGTATTGCAGGACGAAATACGAATAATCCTCAAGGTCAGGGAGGTCAAGGAAACCAAGGAAGCCAAGGATCTTACACAATGCCTGTAAGTTTTCTTTTTTTATCTCTCTATTCTCATCTTAAAATAATATAATTTTCATGACGATATTCACATATAATTATAGGATGCAATCTACTTTTATGTTGCAAATGCTTTGAAGCATTCTTTGATCGGTTAATTCATAAAATTCTTTTTTCTGGTTGGTCTACAAAGCATTTACAGCATTAAGTGGATCATATATCCATAGCAATACAAGATTTGTTCGTGTTGTATGTGCAACATGCTCTTATCATAGCTTCTATGTATTCAAATGTTCATTAAAATGAGATGAAGCATATGACATAAACAAATCTGTAGATAAGTAAGTTAGTGCTTAGTACACATAATTGGATCCACATTTGCGTCCTATATTTCTATAAAAAATCAGAAGCAAGTAATTATAACATTTATATACAATATTTTTAAATATATAACCTTACAGATGATTTCTAAAGATGTTAAAGAATATCAAGAATTACCAATGTCTAGTTCCACCAATGTAGATTAACTTTAATACCCTCTTTAATTCTTAGACTAGAAAAAGATAAAAAAAAACCTAGTTAATTAAAATCAATCTATATTAGTAGAAGTGAGCATAAATAATTTTTTTATATTTGTTAAAATAATGAAAATTAATTTGGGAAACAAACAACCCCCATCGTGTGTAGTAAAACCAACCAAAATCATTGTGCGAACTAAGAATTAAGCAAAATGCACAAGCTAAATGCTATAATTCTGATTTAAAATTATTTTACTATTGTAAATAGCCATTGTTTTTGAAAAAAAAAAATAGGGATATAGATATTACCATTTTTATAAAATTATTTCTCATTGCATATTGAGATAAAATCTTGGATGCTTTGGAAACTCTCAAAAAGATATGGAAAGAAATCCTTATAGGTATAAATATATCTACTAATGCAGGAAATATATACATTTTATATTTCTTCAAATATTTTCGTCTTATAATCTCAATAGATTCAAATTTCCCCTCAATATATATTTATTATATATATACCTCCGGTATATTTATTTTATCATTATGTATATATGATAATGTATATAGTAATATTTAGAGCATATTAAGTCCAGATTATCGAGCCAAACTTTTTTGTGAGCCGAGCATACATCTATGTCTAGTCGAAGCCTAAAACTGCCTAGTCAATCACAGCATGGACTGAATAATGGATGAATTTTACCATTTAATGGTATTCATTATGATGCGTATATATTTAATTATATAAAACATACAATTAAGAATAGATCGCAGATATATGCTCAGATGCTCAAAGCTTTTTTTTTATAGGTTTATCTCTAAGTTCGGCTCGATAACCTGAATCCACTTTTATAACATACATAATACATTAAAGTTAAACAAATCGATGAATTGCTCTCACATTTTTCTTATGTAAAAAATGATTATATTCAAGAGCATATTAAAATATGATAATATGATTAGTAATGTTTTTCTCACAAAAATCAGATAATCTATATTTAAGAGTTAAATTACTCAATTTTTTATGCAATGTGACCAAAGTCATTTTTCCATATGAAACATGCGAGGTCCTTTTATCTGAGAACAGATCTTATTATAATTTTTTTATAATTAAAAGTGATTTAATAATTCTTATAAGCTCTTATAAAAGCCCAAATTACTCATCAGTTGAAATTTAGATATTTTATTGATATATGTGTATAATTGATTGTATTAGGAGACACTGTAGTGTCTCAGCACTAAGGCACAGCGACGAGATCAAATATACTTCTTAATCTGTAGAAACAAAAAATGTTCCGTATTTCAATTTTATACAAATGTGAAAAACAAAT
>NW_017259183.1:4982431-5003472 GCF_001594045.1 Atta colombica | reverse complement strand
GTTATAAATCTGTCTATGTAAAAATAAATATTTATATTTAATCTATTAATTATTATTTAAATTTTAATCTATTAAAAAAAATAAAAAGTATTAAATATGTTATGCCAAATAGTTTATATATTTGAATTTAGTATATTATACAAATAACAAGCATTTTTGAGTATTAATTTAAAATATTGATTGCGAGTGAGATTGAAAAGTACAATAACATGCTTGTTTCTATACATAATTCAAATTCCATATGCTGTCGATAAGATTTCCAATTGCATGTACTAATTAGTGGTCCCTACTGTCCCTTTCCCTGCAACGCAGGTACTAGTAGCTATACAACAATACCGAGGAGGTGCATTCGACCAAAGACTAGGTCGTCAGTTACCCACATAGCATACCCTACCGTAGGCCGTTTTCTTGGTAGTTCGTGCTGAACTCGTGCCTAAGCAAATTTCATTCTCATAAAAATGCTGCATTATTATAAACATTTTACTTGCTGCATTAAATGCTTGATTCCTAGACATTTTGTTTAAATTGAATAAGAGATCACATGGATCTTTTAATTTACAATATTTACATTAAGATCCATAACATAATTTCATGATATAATAATATTTTGTTGATCTCTTTTTACTTTTTAACATGTATTCTAAATTGACAATGGAAAGCATAATTTCCTTTTTTCTTTTCTATAAATATCTGCTATATAATAAAATGCTGTTCATCTTTAATTCCACGAACTTAGCTCAGTCATGAGTAAAGAGACGTTGGCCACAGAGAGTGAAGGTAATGGTTGGTATGAGCTATAGGGGTAGCATTTAAATTATTTTAACATACGATACTAGACCTTGGTGGGGTAGCACAACCGTAGAGGTTCCTTGTGTAGCGGCGGCCCACCCTATGTTTTACAGTATAATACACAAGGAAGTTACCAATCATCGCAATCTACGTCCATTCAACAAAGCAATTATAAACAAGACAACGTACAAAACTCACAAGGATTCAAATCACAGCAGCAACAGCAACAGCAACAACAACCAACGCAAATGGCAGCAGCTGCATCAACACGGCCTGTACCAACTATAGCACCTACACAACAACTAAAACAACTTCAAAAGCCCCCACCACAATTACAACAGCAACAAGGACAGCAGCAAAAGTTACAAATGCAACAGCAGCAGCAACAGCAGCAGCAGCAGCAGAAATTGCAGCAGCAGCAGCAACAACAAGCACCACCTCAGCAAATAGTTATGCAACAGCAATCACAACAGCAACAACAAGCGCCGAATCCACTTCCATTGCCGCAACGATTGAAACCGATTTTAAAACATACAACAGTAGGTGCACAATCCACTGTTGGACAAACTGCTGCTCCTCAGCCTTTGATTGCTCCAAACGCATCTAATAATAATTCTGAGACGGATGACAAGCCTGAGAACATGGATGTTGACATGCAAGATGCTCAACCAAGATGGCGAAGAAAGATACCTGGATGTAAGTACTTACAAATAAGACAGAAATGCATTATTTTATACATCGCTGTAATCTCTTTAAAATTTGAATATTTAGAACAATAATATAAAAGTATATAACAAAGCGTATAATCCTTTTATAATGTTCTAATACAAGTAATTTACACACATAAAGTCTTAACAGATTTTGATAACTTTTTATGATACATTATTATATGTAAATGTTTAATTGTAAAGTTATGTAACATTGTAAAAAATCTTATGAAGCGTAACTATAATGCTAGTTCTCTACATTAGTCGCATCATAGCGTTGCAAGCGATCCAATGTCAAGCTAGCTCGACTTTGGATTACAATGCTTGCGATATACAAATAATGTACAACCAGCTTTAGAATAAATAAGTCAAGGAATTTGTTTATTGATTAAAAGAATAAGAATTGCAGCAATATTCATAATAAAGTAGAGCAGGGTTTTTTCTCGCGTTTATTTCTGGACAGTACATGTGTTATTTAAAGGTTGTACTCTCAAGGAGCAATCATGATTGTGTAATGTAATTATAGGCCCAGCGCACAATAGAAAGAATAAGGAATGAGGAATAAACAATAAACGATTTCAACCTATCAGAAACCGTGTATTCCGATTTCTAGATAGATTAAAATCATTTATTCTTTATTCTTAATTCCTTATTCCTTCTATTATGCGCAGGACCATAAGCACGTTACATCAAAAATATATTATTTGCTATCGTAAATTTTCGAATTACTTTAAAGTCGAAATTGATGGAAAAGCTTTATTCTGTGCAATTAAATATTGATGATGACATTTCACTGCGCAAATTTGAAGATTTGGGAGCATTGAATGATCTTAATTCAATTATTACTTGAGCGTACTTGAGACTCCTGTAATCAATGTGAAGTTGTTTACTGAAACGTAAATTTTAATTATTCATATTATATTATATGTACATATATTACTAATGTAACAATTTTTATAGTTAAAGTAAATAAAAAATTAAAACGTCTTCGTATGAACCAACGTCTAAGGAAAACTCTACAACCCAAAAATGCAATCATGGTATTAAACGAAATGAAAGCTGGAGTCCAATTTACATTCCCTGAAACACAAGGACCCATGCCGAACTCGCTTTATCTTGTTCATGCTGAGGTAATTATTTTACTTTAATTACTTACATTTTCTTTCCGATTCTTATAAAAGAGAGATGTTACTTAACATATAATATGATGCTTAATATGTAATACGATATAAATCTCATCTTTAAAATGCTTTAATAATATTTATTTATAGCTTGATGGTAAAACTTATGTTGGGCAAGGATTATCTAAACCACTTGCTCGCCAAAATGCAGCTGAAAATGCATTAAAAGCTTTATTACTTGAAAAAATGACAGCAGCATCTATGAAAGCACGTCTAGATGCTGAATCAGATGGACAAACTACTAACACATCTATGGATGAAATAAAAGAAGAAAATAATGATGATAGCATCACTATGGATACAAATTCTGAAGATGAGATTCCATGGAGTTCATTGGCCAGTTTTGCTCTTTATAAACTCTTTCTTGAGTGGCATAATCAAGGAACATCAGTTCCAGTCCCACGACCTGGTTTACCAAATGCAAAAGGAATTAAGAAAGAAAGTCCTAATCCTAAAACTTCTACTCAAAAGGAACTTCCACCCAATCCTACTAATATACATCCAGTTATGTTACTGAATCAAATGAGACCTGGACTAACATATACAGAGCTCAGCCGTGTTGGTAACCCACCGAATACGATGTTTACTCTGGCTGTTGAAATTTGTGGAATCGAATATTCAGGAACAGGTATGTACATTCTGCGAATTATGTTGCTATCATTAATACATAAATAATAATTTTTATATTTATTCCAGCTAAAAACAAAAAGGATGCGAAGAAAGCAGCAGCTAAAGCAGCATTACTGGCATTATATAACTTAACTTATCCAGAAGATGTTAGTAAGCAGGATTTAATGGCAATTGGTTAAAGTAAATATTTTACATTTCAATATACTTTTCAAAATGTAATGTATGTTATACACAGGTTTTTTTATTTGATCTTTATCATAAAATATTAATAATTATTTAGTGATTTGATGACACTGCTACTTGTATTATTTACCCATACTGACAATCTTGAATTTTTTGGCGTAATACTTTGCAATTTACCTTCCTAAATATAATAAATGTAATGAAAGTTATTACATGGTTTTTGTCATCTATCAAAATATAAATATACATATTGAGCCACATGATTAAAAGACTTAATTAAATTCACACCTAATTTCTTGCGATATTATTTTCTCTGTGTACCTACAATTTAGTTTTCAGGAAAATACTATGTAAATGATTTATATATAATTAAATATTTATACATAAAAATGATTAAATCTTTAATAAAATTATGCATGAATTTAGACAAAAAGGGCCATTATCGTGGAAATTATATAATATATGGCAAAATACCACAGAGCTAACTTGATTTCTCTTGACAACACTTACGAAAGGTCCTACGCGTCGAATTATAATCACTGTTATCGAGAAAAATAGCCCAACATTTAGATCTATGCGAAATTTTTTTTTTTTTTAAGAATATATATATATTTTTTTTTTCATAAACAATTAAATATACAATTATATAATACACAATTCAGATCTGTTCAAAATTTGGCTCATGAGAACTCAATGCTTCTCCCTTTTTATCATTTCCGTCGAGCAAGACGGATAGAAGTTAAAAAAAAATACGCTGGATGAGATAGTCATTGGACAGAGCTCTAGCGTCTAGTTCAATTTTTTTTTTAACTCGAGACGATATAGAAGAGGCTCGCAAACTAAGTTTTAAATAGATCTGAATTATATACAATTAATTGTATAATTATTTATACTATATTATTTATTAATTATATATACATAATTAATATGATTATTCAAAAAAATTTACATTTGATGCGTTACTAAATAATATTCGGAATGTTTACGGAAAAAATAATATTATAAGAAGTTAGACATTAAATGATTTAACATCAGTTATACAAATATGATAGTATGTGTTGGTACAATGGGTAATAAAATACACATTAGAATTATTTATAGCTCATATTTAAAGTATTCTTTACATATTAAACATATCTTTACATAATTTCATTTAGAATTTTAAAGAAAAATTTTACTGCAAGTAATTTACATCACAATAGCAAAGTGTACTTCACAATTTAATAAGCAAATAACTATAATCAAATTACAATTTTTATTATAATCATGTGTTAATTATTGCAATAATAATGGTTACATAATCCATGGCTGCATTACATAGTGTTAAATATACTGTTAAGAAAACAGTATTGTAACGAATGTATTAAACATTTAATGTATTCAATAAAACATCATAACTTTACAAATGGCATATATTCATTTTTTACATGATTTATGTATAATTACACTTTTTGGAATATTTAATTATGTTAATTATGTTGAAGTAAATACTATATTTGCAAGACGTTATAAATAAATTACATATAATGTAAGAAACAATTCGCATTTGTCTTCAATAATTTGTTATAAATATATATACATGATGTAAAGAAACACATTAGTTGCTTTAAAAAATACAGACAAAATAAATAATTTTTAAAAATAAACATATATATATATATATATGAACTTATGACTTTTTTACATAAATTATTTTTGCCATACATTTAATGCATTTTGTACGATATATTATAATTTCAATTCAAATCATGTAATATGTCTTCATTGCTTTCTTGATAATGTTGTGTATATGTACATCTAGGCAACGGTTGTTATAGAAACAATTGCCAAACAATAATGCATTCTGTATTGTTGTACATATTCATCAGGTGCAATGGAATGTTAATATATACTTGCAATTACTATTGTCAAATAATGCACACATTAAAATTAGTAATGATAGGACCAACTGAGGTAAGATTATTCATCAATTGAATATTTGTACGTATATTTAAAAAAGATATATGAAAACGTTATATTATCAGATTTTGTCAAAATTATGCAATCTTAAATATGTATGTATATACAAGGTATCCCGTCATTATTGACAAAGCGCTCTTGTATAGAGCGGACTAAACTATTGAAATCCTCTATAATTTTGCAATTTATAATAGTTGACAAGATATTAATAAAAATCATCGAATATTGGTTTTCAATAATTTTTTATTCGAATATTATAAACTACAGAAAAATAACAAGTGATAAAAATTGTTTATTTTCTTCTCATAATGCTCTTTATTGTTTATTTTCTTATAGGGAATTTTTTCATAACTTTTTATCAACTTTTTAGTGCATTTTTTTATTGGCAATCATTTTTACCAACAGAGAAAATATGGTATTAAAAAAATTCTCAAAACAATATTCGGTGTTTTGTTTTAATTAATCTTGTTAACTATTATGAAATTAACATCTTGTTAACTATTACGAAATTAACATCTTGTTAACTCTTGCGAAAATTACAAAATGGTAGAGAACTTTTCAATTCATGCACATATATATATATTTATTTAGAGCGGAAAGACCACAATAGCGAATTTCCTGGCAGAGGCTACGGAAATTCCGTATGATTATCGTCCAACTCAAGGTATCCGAATATTAGAATTTGAAATTAACGATATTGAAGTGAATAACGAACGCATTTCGAGAGATCTCGAGCTGTGGGACTGCAGTGGAAATCACAAGTAAATAACACCATACATGCTTTTACAAAATTGAGAGAAAAACAAGAAATTGTAGAAATATTTTCAACAGATTTAAAAATTGCTGGTCAGCTATACGTAAAGATGTAGACGGCGTAATCTTGGTATACAATGCAAAAATGCAAGATTCTTCAAGAAAATTGAAAGAATATTACGATTATTTTGTTAGCGGAGCTAAATTAGAGCCAAATTGTTGTGTAATATTCTTTTTTGATCCTGATAATACTACATCAAGCGTGTCGAAAATTATTTGTAAGTATTTCAATAATAATCTAATTCTAACAAAATTTCGATTTCTAAATTTTTCTATTTTCCAAATTTAAAATAAAGAAATCCTATATAAATTAATTTTTTAATTATTGTATGTGTTTAAGCATCTAGTTTTTCTAATGTCTCTCATGTCAAGTGCAATGTGGATGATGGTGGTGACAAATTAAAGGCTGATTTTCGATTATTTCTAAGTGCCCTAATAATAAAGCTGCATGAAGATAAAGAAGAAAAACTGATAATGAGTGACAATATATTATTTGCTAAATAATATTTTTACTTTTTTTGTAACAAGTAATAAAAAAATAGTATTCTTTTGTTATTAATACCTATCTCTGTTATCAATATTTCTCTCATCAATGCGTATCAATATCCTAATTATAAATTGTATATCAGAGAATAAATAAACGTTATTTATTGAAAAGTCTGTAATTCGTTTAAATCTTGTATTAGTTCTCTCCATGCTCTTTCTACTTGTACTAAAGTTCTTTCATAACTCCACGAAGTACATATAACAACATTGGCTTCCTTAATTTGCTCCATGGTATTTGGTTGCATGTTAATTCGTAATTTTGCTGCTTCTTCAGATAATCCATTTCTATTCATAATTCGTTTTATAGCCTACAAATACATTTAACATGGATTTATAAAAAGATTTAGGTTATATAAATTATAAAAATATTTTGTACATATTTAAATATAAAATAAGAAATTTGAAATAATATAATAGCCAAATAGATTTTTATCAGTACATACATATACATAGGCAAAATATAATTTATCTGTAAGACAGAGTCTAACCTCATTTTGTGATGTAATACAAGTCCAAATTTCGCTGCATTCATTTTGCCATTCAGCTTGAATTAAAACTGCTGCTTCCAGTACAATAATATTATGCTTGTAAAAAAGATTTTTTATTTCTTTTTTAGCTTCTTGCAGAATTAAAGGCCAAATTAATTTGTTCAACTTTTCTAATTGCTCCTACATAAAGTACTTTTATGAAATAACATATGTAATAAATATTATGGAATATAAGACCAAATACCTTATTATTAAACACAATATCACCAAGCAACTTTCTATTTATAAATCCATCTGAGTCGAGAATAGAAGAACCAAAATATTCAATTATTTTATGAAAACAATCTGTCCCTGGTAAATACAAATTATGAGCTAATTTATCACAATTTACAAGACCAGCGCCGAGTTGTTGCAATTTTTCAGCAACTGAAGATTTTCCACTTGCAATACCACCCGTTAAACCAATGACATAAGGTCTTAAGATTCTAGATCTTAAGATTTTACTTTCACTCTAATAGAAAAAAATAGATTATTAAATTATATAACAAAATACAATTTAAATAAAATTATATATAGAAAATTCATATGAAAATTATTTTATAATTTTTTGTATTGTATTGTAAATATTCAGTAGAAAAAACCTACGGGATCTTTAAGCCTTGTGCCAAGTAATCGCATTCTGTGATTACTAGAACTAATTTTAGCCTCTTCATGTTTTTCATGATCCTCATCATCTGCTAACTCTACTACATGAATGTCCAATTTGTTTAAATCTTTTTGCAAACGTAATTCATTGATTTTATCACCTCCATGTTTTGTTTCTTCACTTACAACTATCATCTCTAATGTTGGATCTTCCTTAGTAGGTCCATAAATGTCATTAATAGGAACAACATTGTATGATATTGATGAATCTACATCTTCCAAAAAATCTTCAACTTTTATTATTCTTTGCGTACAGGGTTGTATAAGTTCCCACAACACTTTGCCTAAAAATATTTATTTGATTTCTAAGTATATCATCATATAATGATAATAGATGATTAAGTCATTAAGTCTTATAGTTTTCCTATCCACGAATTATTCAAAAATATTATTATAGATTATAAAACAAATCAATTTAAGCTAAATAAGAATTATGAGAATTTGTTACCAGTAATCATATTAATATCTGTCACACCAACAGTAAGTTTTTTTGTACAACGCAATGCAGCCTCACTTAATAAAATCTTATGACCATTGTGTAATCGATCAAATGTACCACCTAGTATTACATTCTTGTATGTTTTCATTTTCTGAATATCATATTCTATATTTTTATAGTTCAGACTTGCACTATATATGTAGTTAACAAAGTGGTAATTCAGCGACTTGTTTGCTAAATGATCCTGTATGAATGTATCTGCCTCTTCTTTACTGCACTTTTGATCAAAGATCACTACTTCTATAGGTTTTTTGGTATTTATAATAGATCTATCGGGATATTTCAAGTTGGTGAGCAAAACACGAACATCAAGACAAGAAGAAATTATAGAAGTATTTTTGTATATGTCAATGATCTTCTTAGAATATTCAGGATCTCTTTGTTGCAATGTTGTAGAGTTATAATTTCCTGCAAAAATATTCTTCCCTGGAAGATATTGAATGTACAATGTTTTTAAAACATGTTTCTGAATTTCGAACAATAATCCCTTCATTTTTGTAGGATTTGTTAGAACTAATAGACCAGTATTTGCCATATCGGAACAAATATATTAAAATTATTTTTTACTTCTAAAATGCACTTTTCTAATATTTCAATTCACGATTAATTCATTAATCGTAGTGAATAATGTCCAAATCACAATCAATTTTTTTCCAAACTTGACATTAGTTTCAGGAGCTTTTTTATGATATAGAAATTATTACAATTGGGAAATATAAGTCCAAGTCTAGACGTTAATTATGGCTCTAAGTGGTTTTAATAGTTTATGCGTAAATTTACGTAAGCTTTTGAAATAATTTTTATTTATCAAACAACTGAATAGAATCAGCAGGAGTAATTCTTTTAATTCTTCTCGACTTTAATTAATTCAGTTTCCGAAATGACCGGATAAACGTGGTCAATATAGCAGAAGTGACGAATTCTTCTTTTATTAATGGGTGCATTCATGTGATGTGAAAAAACAAGGTGTATCACTGGTCTAGTTTCCATTGAGAGTTTAAACCGATCAGTAATATAAGGGCCATTCCAAACAAACTTGTCGCATAAACATGTGCATAAAGAAAATTATCCAATTCGTATCGTATTTTATATTTGTCTTTTGGTCGGTATTCATAGTCTTATATTCAAGACGGTCTTAAGTATGATCTTAAGAAGTCACGAACCAATCAGAAGGCTGCATTAGCGTCTTAGACATTACTTAAAACAGTCTTGAAATAAGACTCGACTATGAATACTGGCTTTTATGATAGAAATATATAATTGGATAATTTTCTTTATACATATGATTATACATATGTGGCTTTATACATATGTGGCTATGCAAGTTTGTGAGGAATGACCCTAAGAACCAACCAACTATAGTTGAGCATTCCCCTGTCGCTTGACTGTAACAGGGAAATATTCGATTATAATTGGTTGGTTCTTATGCTGGATCTGACGTCATCAATCATATTGGCTGCGGTACTGTCAATGCCAGTATCACAGCTAATACGGTGATAATACTGCATTCACACTGGATTCAACATGCGTCGTACGACATTCTGTAATCAATCAGAAAGCAGAATTTTATTTTCTATTGATAATACGAAGCAAAAATCCTGTTTTCTTGGTTGCAGAGTGTCGTATGATGCACGTCGAATCCAGTGTGAATCTAGCATAAGGGGTGCATTCCGTTTTACACATGATGTGCATAATGCACATTATTTATTTCCTTGTTTAACATTCGGTGAACAATAAGGATAAATCATGCACATCATGTATGAAACAGAATGTATCCAAGATTCTAATCTAGCTAGAAATCCAGCAGAAAAACAAACATCGTGTGTCGCAGGCTTTAAGACTGCAGCACAGCCTTTTGTATAACGCATAGTGAATAAGCGAATCAATTAATCAGAATCTTTTTTTTCCTTCCATTCTATGGAAAAGAAGGATTTCGATTGGTTGATTCCTTTAAGTCGGTTCTACATTCGTTGCAAGCCGATCGCAAGTTTATTGCGACAAGTCAATCTGAATCTTGCATTTTGAAATCAACGCTTCATACTGGTTATCGCAACAAACTTGCGATCGGCTGGCACCTAATGTAGAACTGGCTTTATGCACTATGCATTATGCGTTAGGCAAGAGTTTGTGCTTACATTAGCCGAACTACACACATCATGGGTGCTTTCCATTTGAATGACACAAGTCGACATAAGTCGATACAAGCAGCGACGAGATACTATTAAAGACCGTCGATTCTGAGCAAATTTTCGGCGATAAAAAGAGCCCCAAGAGCCCGGTAATTGAAGAACGCTGACATTATCGACAATTGATATAAATTTGCTATTATTAATATAAATATTTGGTTCACACATTATTAAATTCGTGATTTTTTTATTACATAAATGTTTCATAAATAAATATGCATACTTATAAAGGTATAATAATTCTATATATTGCAGAAAAATTACAATTTTTCTCTGCAGTTATTATCTCTATTGATAATCAAATCTTTGATAACATTGAAATCACAATTTAAAAAAAAAATCAAATATTATTGAGTTCTAAATGCAGAAATACGTCTACTAAATTAATAAATCATAAAATTAGTACAATATTATCAGTTTTTAGCTCTTAATCATTTCAATATTCACAAGGACGCCAACTCCTGGAAGGATATAGATCTTTACTGGGCCTTTTATGGACCTTCTACAATAAGCCATTAGTCATAAATCAGAAGTCAAAAGTTAAAAATTGACCAATCATAGTCAATTTTTGACTAATATCTTATTATAAAAGGCCCATTAAACGTACATTTTTTTACGTCGATTTGTACAACGGCTTTAAAGTGAATTTAACTCTGCCAATAAAACTATAAAGTCCCAGACACAATGCGAAGGAATAGCGATAGCGATAGAAATAACATGATTTCAATCCATCAGAAATCAGATACACTGGAATATACAGTTTCTGATAGGTTGAAATCATGTTATTTCTATCACTATCGCTCTTCTTTTGCATTGTGTCTGGGGCTTAAGATGTTCATCCGGCGCATCTTATTATTGCATAAATCATGTTTCAAATATGGCGCCTTTGATTGCACCACGAGAAACATAATTGTGAATGTGTGTATAGATGAAGTGTAATTTCTTTTGAATTTACTTTGATCTTCTCTTGTAATATACGATGGTACAAAGTAGAATATTCGCACGGAATCGAGCACTTGGATATGTCAGTAATCATGTACCTCTTGTCACGAGGTATATCCTCAGAAGGAAGGAGCATTTCATCGTCACATGTGTAGGCAAGGCGTTCCACACTTACACGTGTAAACACTTTACTCTTCTGAGTGTCTCGGGTATGCATGTTGATGATATCACTTGTCTAGCTACGGACACATTTCACGTATATACAGCGAGTGCAAATAATATTTACGCATGGCGTAGAGGAACCGAGTTGAAACATACCTACAAGGGTCATGATTGTACAGTCCACATTCTGTTGCCATTCGGCGCACACTTGCTCTCTGTTGACGAGAGCAGCACCGTCAAGGTCTGGGACATCAAAGAAGAAAATCTCCTACTGGAATTGAATTTCAGCAATAATGTCTTCAGAATAACTGCACTGATGCATCCCAATACTTATATGAACAAGATTCTGCTGGGTAGTGAACAGGGTCAGCTACAGCTGTGGAATATCAAAACGACCAAGATGATCTATACATTCAAAGGATGGCAGAGTAGTGTGACTGTGTTAGAGCAAGCGCCTGCGATAGATGTGGCTGCTATAGGTTTGAATAATAGTCATATTATACTGCATAATCTCAAATATGATGAAACCATCTTTGAGCTAGTACAAGATTGGGGTCCAGTGATATCTATCAGCTTTCGTACAGATGGTCACCCTATCATGGCAACAGGCAGTCTAGGTGGACAGATTGTGTTCTGGAATTTAGAGCAGCGAATGGTGGAGAGCCAACTTTGCAATGCACATGATGCTGCTGTCACGGGTCTGAGATACATACCAAACGAACCATTATTGATTTCATCTTCGCCTGATAATTCTTTAAAGCTATGGATATTTGATATGGCTGATGGAGCTGGTAGACTCTTGAGGATTAGAGAAGGTCATGCTGAACCTCCAACAATTGTTCGATTTTATGGAAATGATGGTAATTATCTATTGACTACAGGCGGCGATTCTTCTCTCCGGTTGTTTTCCACTGTCACAGAAATACTGAACAAGAGTCTAGGTAGAGCCTCGTTTAACAGAAAAGCTTCCAGAAAAAAAGGTCATTCGGTTGATGATCCGATGTTAATGCCGCCAATAACTGTACTTGCATCTGAAATAACACGGGAAAAGGAATGGTGCAATATAGCAGCAGCTCATTCCGGTTTAGGCATGGTCACTACATGGTCATCTTACCTCCAAAAGATGGGTGACCTCAAGTTACTTCCCGAGAGATTTAAAAACAATTACAATGCTATTGCGACTAGTTTATGTTTAACAAGATGTGGAAACTTTGTTGTGATCGGTTATAACACAGGTCATGTTGATAGATTTAATATTCAATCAGGAATACACAGAGCGTCTTATGGAAATGAAAATGGCGCTCACGAAGGTCCTGTTAAGGGTGTTATGGTTGACGATTTGAATCAAACTCTTGTTACAGCCGGCAAAGATGCAAAAATTAAGTTCTGGGATTTTAAACCTAAAAAAGGTATCTGTGCCATAATTAATTATATTTCCTTCAAAATAAATGATATTTTAATGTAATTTTTATTCTTTTAGATATAATTACGGCAAGAACGATATTAACAATAGAAGAATCAATCGAATGGATACGTTGTCACAATGAGAGTTCCCTTGTGGCAATAGCTTTAGAAAATTTCGATATTATGTTAATGGATCTGGACACAAGGAAAATAGTTCGACATTTTCAAGGGCATGAGGGACGAATAACAGATGCATGTTTTAATCCTGATTCCAGGTGGTTAATCACAGCATCTATGGATTGCACTATCCGAACTTGGGACATACCATCGTCACATTTAATAGATATTTTTCAGGTAAATTTCATTTCAAAATTATAAATAAATAGATAAGTAGATGGATTCTTGCAAAATACAGTCCAATAAAAGCGTTGTCATTATTATTCGCAGCCAGTAAAAGATGCTTTTTTGACAAATTGTAGATAGAATCATTTATCTCATATTCCTTTGCTCACTTTTCAAGTATTGTTTAGATTTTTATATTATTTGGATTGGAAAATATATATTATATAATCAAAATATATTAAATCTTGTGCCTTACAGGTTCCTGAAGCTTGCATATCTTTAAATTTCTCTCCGACGGCAGAATTTCTTGCGACCGCCCATGTACGTAATGTAGGAATCTTTTTATGGTCGAATCGTGTGCTGTATTCGCATGTGTCGCTAAAGGCCATTAATAAAGACGATATGATACCTGAAGTAGGACTTCCTGGATCTTCTGTAGAAACCGAGAAAGTTAATGAAGATAATGTCGTCATCGAAGAGCCAGATTATGTGTCTCCTGATCAGCTCAATAGTGATCTTATAACTATGTCCGCCGTGGCCCAATCTAGATGGCAGAATTTGCTCGATATCGATATTATTAAAAGGAGAAATAAACCGAAACAGCTGCCTAAAGTTTCAGAGATTGCACCATTTTTCTTGCCTACAATTCCATCGTTGCAACTGCGCTTCGATTTTTCGGACGTTAAAACTAATGAAAACACTGAAACTACTCGTGTTCATCCAGCCTTACAAAATCTTACTTCGTTCAATAAGAGTCTACAATCAGTCAATACCAACGATTTTTCAGATGTAATAGAGAAATTAAAGGCAATGGGTCCCAGCAACATCGATTTAGAAATTCAATCATTGTCTTCAGACGAGAGTTCCGCTGAACTGTCAATGATGCAATTTATGCAAATGCTTCTTTATATGATAGAACAACAGACCGATTTCGAATTATCACAAGCGTATTTAGCGGTATTTTTAAAATGGCACGGTACAGCAATCTCGGAGAACGATACGTTACGAAATTATCTACGGAAAATTCAGAAGGCACAAACAAGAAATTGGCTTACATTACGAGAGAAATTATTTTATAATTTAAGTGTTGTACAAAGTTTGAAAAAAATGTAAAGTGGACAAATTATTTTTATATCATGTAAATATTTAATAATTAAATTTTTTTACAAAATAAATGTTTCATATTTTTTAAAAATTATGTCCCCTTCAAAATCTACATATATCATTCATCTGAAAAATTACTGACAATAAAAGATAATCCTTGAATTTAAAAAAAAAATGTTATCTATTTATTCACACGTGTATGTTATAAAATATGTTATTAAAATTCAAAAATAACGAAAAATGTATTTCGACTGTTTATATTTATATATAATGTAATTTTATTGTAAACTTAAATATATATTATATTGTATCATATTATATTATACACAATACAATCATATAATAAATTTAAACATCGTATATGTTAATAAAAAAATTATCTATATCCTCTTTTTACACATTTTATTTCTTCGCGTAAGTATAATAAAGTATAATAAATATAACACATGTTTAATATGTAAATGTAATTATTGAAGAAAGTAATTCTTGAATCTAATAAACCTAAAAAAAATATGTGTTTTTTGGTAGATTCAAAATCTTAATCATATAAGTACACTTTGTGACAATATCAATATTTATTATCTATTCCTTGTAATTAAGAAAGCTCTGCAATTGTTCTATTATTGGAAGTTCAAGAGACAAGTCATTAATATATGGTTCAAAGTTTGTAACAATTCTATATAGACTACGTTTTATCGCACTTCGTAAAGATATAAAAATTTCCCTAATTAATTTATCATCTGCTTGCATTTTCCTTGCAAGCATAGCTGATTTTGATAGTTTGTCTAGAGCCTGTTTCACTGACAACAGAGTGTTGATGATGACTGGCACATCTTTTTGTACAATACCATAAGAATCTTCGCTTAGCGAAAAGACGGTCAAAGATGAAATAGCTTCAGCTGCCCAAATCATTAGTTGTCCATTTTGTAAAGCATAACGAATTTTATTGTCATCTTGTTCGCCAAAGATGTAATTAATAAGTGGCTTAGATAACAAATATGCTATAAAAGCATCTTTTTTCTGCTTGATAAACTTTTGAATAAATGAACCGCTGTAAGGTGCTTCTCTTACATCTTCTGATACTGGTATTGGTGTTATATCTGGTACTAATTTCCGCATATGATATATATATTTGCTTTGCTGAACTGGTGGAACTCTTGCTGTCAAAGTGCTGTAACAGGATTGATCTTGAGATTTTGTAGATATCGCATTGAGGTCCAATGAAAACTTCTTGAGAAGGTTTGTACTCTTTTGCACTACACAGTTCCAATTGTATGGATGACCACCTGGTTGACTAAGCGTAAACAACATACTCCTTCTCATTTTGTCTTTTTGGGCTAAGGTAACCAGGTCCAAGTAACCCAAGTATTGCATTATGGGTATCTTGTCCATTGATAGTACATCAATAAGGGTAGTTTCTGAACTATCAGGAGTATATGCACCACTCAAGCCAAATTTGAATGGAGTCCATTCGGTTAGATATATTTCAAATAGCGTATTCGTGTAGTTGATAATCAACATAAATATAAACTGATAGAGCCATAATTGCCATATCAATGATAGATTTAATAATCTAGACACAGTGTCCAAAGGTTTGACCTCCACCTGCGTGGAAAATGACAACAATGCTTCATGGAAATATGATCCCATGAAATAATAAATAGCCATGAAATACAGAGTCGACCACAGGGAGGAAATCATCAACGTTGGAAACATGATATAAAATCTTCGTCTTAGTTGAAGGAATTTAGACTGCGCTATAATGGGAAATTGGAAATATTTCTCAGCAAAAGTATCAATTTTGAATGAGAAATACAATCCACTCCATAGACCGCTAAATAACAGAAAGTAATATTCTTCGATTGAATACATTCCATATACAATGCTGCAGTCTGTAGTCGAAGAGCTTTCTTTCCTCAATGACAATTGTAACCAGACCAAGATACCACCGATAGCAATATAGAATGCTCGCTGATGTAAGCTTTGAATTCTAAGAGTCATACACAGCTTGGCAAATCTGCTCTTGTAGTATAATGGAGGACGCAGATAATTCTTGCTACAGAAAAAACTCTGCAGAAAGGTCACCAGAGTAAGCATGATGATATAAGCCCACATTCGAGGAGACATTATAATGGTCCAAGTTTCCTCAAGCCAATGTGCATAGTCTGTGCTGAGATTTGTGAGCAGAACAACGCAACAGACGACAAATAATTGTAACATTATACTCGTAATGACGGCCAAGGTCATCCGATGTATCAGTAACTCCCTGCAGCCCTTGTTGTCCATCTCAATCATCGTGCTGGTCAAAACCGGTTAATCTTCGCGCGCCAATTAACCTTCAAATTTTCACCATCCGTTTGCCAAATTCCGTATAATATACTTCAAGCTTCCTCGCGGCGCTGGATGAGCAGGTGTAATGTTGCCATCACCGTTTTCGCAGGCTTCGTCGAAGATTATATCTCTGTTGCGGTTAATATTGTCAAAGAGAAACAATTAAACAAAAAAAATTTCAAGTTTAAACGATTTTAAACACCGCAACCTAGCACAACCCGCACAATTTTGCTTGCCACATGGTGGAAAGAATGGGCGAGACGAGGCTCAATAAAAGGAATAGGAAACAGAGAGAATAAGAATTTCAACCTATCAGAAATTGTATATTCCACAATACATGATTTCTGATAGTGAATATTGAGATTAAAGATTAAAAATTGAAATTTCACCAATAAGAATAAAGAAATTTTGATTCCTTTTGTTCTGATTGGTCTTTCAATCTTTCAATCTCATTCTCCAATGCGTAATCTAATTCCGGCCTTATTTTTTGTCTTTATCTAATCTTTAGAATTAAAAAAAGACGAAGAGTAAAGATAAATTTTCACGAACTGCTCAAACCGACTGTTTCAGCGACAAAAAGAATCAATACATGGTCAAAATTGACGAATATCAAATGTTTTGATTCTTTTAGTCGCCAAAACAGCCGGTTAGAGCAACTTGTAAAAATTTACCTTAAGTTAAACCGAGATTCAAGTTAATCTACATTGGGGAAATAGACATAAACAAAGATAAAAACGACGTTTTTTCGACTTGTATCATCAAATGGAAAGCATCCATAAACGCTTCCTATGCGATCTCGAGCTTTAAGTTATCATTCCGAATGCATCATAGGTGCCTTGGATAAAATTTTTGAACGCAGCTTAGAATAGTTCAAGTAAAGTTTTGGAACGCAGTTCAGATAGCACTGATCCGCTGATGGCGTTGATAATGTATATTTTAGAAATTGGAGTAAATAACCTCAATTAGAGAATAACCTTTTATTGTCAATAGTTAGCATTGAGAGTTTTGTGACTTTGACAACCGTGATATTGTGAAATATTTGCTGCAGAAATTTTTGAAATTTTTGCGAATACTAAAATATTGCGAGAAAATAGAATAGACGTTTATAAATAGAAAGAAGAGAAAGAAAAGTCTCGAGTCTGATATGTGTACGAAACATAATTTGATGCATTTTTTATTGAAATAATAATAATCTTTGAGAGATCTTTGTTAATTTATATTTTTCAGGTAACATATGTACATTCAACCCTTAGGCTAAAATAATCTAATTACAAGAGAGAAATGGCAGAAAATAATACCATCAAGTCAAGAGACAGAGACATGAACATTAATGCGGATATCAGTCGTTATTTAAACAGTGCGCCGCCTACAATTTTCGATGAGATTATCGCATTTCAGAAGCCTGGTTTATTCGATGTACAATCGGCTACTATGAATCGAGTCTGCAACTATGATCCTTTATCAGATGATGGACAGACAAGCGCCTTTGATGTAGATTCTCTGTGTACATCCACGACTTCATTGTTGGATGCCACAGTTAATCGGATCGAGCACAGCACATTGAATGATGCCTATAGAGACATGTGGATACCATCGGAACATACTCGCAAGATATTACAATCCATTACAACTACTGCAACTGGTGCAAGTTATATGGACCATGAGAATCTCACTATGCCAGGACTAGCAGTACAGGGTGATATGCCTGATTTAATTAAAAATGCCTCCATCCATTTCCTAGGCGAGGACGAGAATATCCATCGGAATGTGCTCACAGCATCTGATGTGACACAGGATGAACGCGGTCTAAGGAATCTGATACAAGCTGGCTGCTATCGAGCAGCAATCAATTTATCTGGTAGATTGCTGGCTATCTATGCTCAGGGCTATGGCAAGATTAATCAACCCAGTAAGCACACACCTCATTCTCTGCAGCTCTGGTATACAAGATTGTCACTCTTGGCCAAATTGCGACAGATGGATGTGCTGGAAAACGAGTCGAAACCGTTCGGCAATTTGGACAAACCTGATATGTATTTCACTTTTTATCCTGAATTATATGGCACCAGACCAGGTTCAATGGCATCATTTGCATTCAGATTATTACTGGCAGAAATCCCATCTTACTATGGTAAACCGAAACAAACATTAGAAAATTTGTACAAATTATTAGCGACCGTTAATCAAATTGTAGCCAATTTCCAAGCTGGTTTCAGTGATGAGGGAATGTTTGCAAAAATCAGCGAATCTGATCAGCAAGATGCCATGAAACTGTGGACTGCCAGGAGATCAAGAATCTTGGTCTCCATCATCAATTGTGCTATTGGCATGAGAAATTACATTCTTGCGATAGAGATACTAGAAGATCTATGCAAGTTACCTGATTGGACTATAGAACAGATAGATTTCTTAAGATCAGCCATAGGAAGGGTACATTTGTTTCTTGGTGATGTTACAGCGGCAGAAAAATTTCTTGTCCGCATTAATAAGGAGGGAAAAGCAACAAGTGTCAGAGAGCTGGTCGATAATGGTTTAATGGCAGTTGCGCAGAATTCCTTTCAAGAAGCCTACAACTGCTTCCAAACTGCATCGACGATGGACCCGTCCAATGTAATGTTGATTAATAATATGGCAGTGTGTTTGTTGTACACTGGTCAACTGAAAGCAGCTGTGTGGTTATTTGAGAGCATTGTTAATAGAAATCCATTAAAGAGTCTACAAGAACCTATTTTACTGAATATGTGTACGTCTTATGAACTACATACGACGCACTGTAAGCAACCGAAATTACATCTATTGCGACAATTAAATAGATACAAAGGCGATGCTGCCGATATTCAATGTTTAAAACTAGCGATGTAATATTAGTCGTGAATTATCGTATTGTTAACATTAACACCTTGCGATCCGAGCCCGTTATTTTTACGAATTATATACTATAGTATTTAATTTATAAACAAGTGTATAAAAATACTACAACGCAAATACTCACAGTGTCGTTTTTTTTTAAACTTAATCTAAATTATAAATTCTATCAGCTTTATTAAAAATTATGTTTGTTAAAAATTAGAAAAAATTAACTAAATTTAATTCTGCAATTTTTTTATTAGTTTTCTTACGTTTGGAAATGAGACCACCGATACTTTGATTAAATAATTACAATTTTTACTATTATTTTTTAATTTAATTGCTCAAGCTGTACTTTGGATCGGATCACAAAGCGTTAAGCCTCAGGGAAGATGTAAATGTGATATTAATAAAAATAAAAGTATGTTTTGTTATATATTCAGGCTCTGAACTTTTTTCTTTTTTATTCTCATATCACGTTAATATATAATATGCTATTTACTATGTCATGTTCTACCAACGTATTTTGCCTTATATTGCAGTCAATTATATATAAAAAGTATATGATTGCGCCCCAAATTTCCCTCCCAGGTAATCGATCACACAAAAAATACAACAGCGGGGCATCAAAGTAAAATAGCCTTTATTACATCGTGAAACGAGGACAATTTAACGAATGTTCAACAATTGCTATAGTTTTCTCTCCACCTCACACTCTCTCCCTCGCTCTATTTCTTTTTTCTTTTTTTGCTTTCACATGTGCCACTGAACACATATGATTTGCGTGCACGTTTTTCCTCTTTCTTCATTTATTGAATTTTTCGCTTTTTAATTACGTTCTTTTTTTAATTGAAAGAATTATTACGGATGTCACAGCGTTCTCCGAAAATATATATTATGCAATAATCCGATGTCTTTTTGCTCTTTCTTGCTCTTTATAGTGTGTAATTTCTTCTTGATCATTTTTTCTGCGTATCATTTTTTCACGCTTCCAATTTCTCTCACTGTTTCCTCGTTTTCCAATTTTCCTATCGTTTTACTTTTCTTATCTTTATTCTTTAAACTGGCTAGTTTACTCTTTCGCGCTTTTTCTCGCTTTCTCACTCTCTCTCTCTCTCTCTCTCTCTCTCTCTCTCTCTCGCTCTCTTATTATCGCGCGTTTACATTGTAGTACATTATTATTAGATTATCGAATTCCAAAATTGCATTCTCTCTCGCTCTCT